>NC_091285.1:374690056-374999094 GCF_032444005.1 Ranitomeya imitator
AGGTGCACAGCAAAATTAGATCACATAAAAATTAGATCACAGAAAAGGCGTGAACGATATATTTTCATTTAGCCCATTGGGATAGATGGTCTGCAGTGTCCAGATCCATTTGGTCTCTGCCTGGGCTAGACGTTTAGTAAGGTTATTCCCCCCCCTAATATTGATGTTCAATAAATTAATCCCCCGGACTTCAAGTCCTGAGGCATCACATTGATGAAACTCTCTAAAGTGTCGCGGCAATGTCTTGAGGGTGGTCATGTCCGTACACGTAGCCGCCGCCTGTATCCCCAATACATGTTCTCTAACACGAACTTTAAGTTGTCGTGTGGTCAACCCAATATACGGTAACTTAAACTACACGGACAAGTAGCATAATATATCAGGTATCTAGAGACACACGATATATTCTGTTTCATAAGATTTTGTACCCTTTGAATCAGAGAAGGAGGTACACCTCTCAATATTGGGGCAGGCGACACATCTACCGCACGGTACACAACCACCCCCTGGCCACATCTTATCCAAGAATGTAGAAACTGGCTGACAGACATAATGACTCCGTGTCAGCCGATCACGGAGATTTTTGGCCCGTCGAAATGTAATCGAGGGGTTATCTGGAAGAAATTTCCTAATTATTGGATCTACTTTTAGAATGGGCCATGCCTTTCTCATTGCTGTATGCACTTTTTCATGTTGGGGATTATATGATGTCACAAATCTCACTATACCGCCTGCTTTAGATTGTTTAGGTGTCTTATTATATAATAAATTATTGAGATTAGAATGTTTAGCGCGATGGTATGCTCGCTTAACACTCCGGCGGCTATATCCCCTAGAAAGAAAACGTGATTTCAACTCATCAGCCCTCGTCTCAAAGTCCGCATCTGTAGAGCAGATCCGACAAAGCCGGAGGAATTGGCCCACTGGGATTGCTCGAATCATGTGGTGAGGATGGCATGAGGAGGCATGTAACAAAGTATTGGTAGCCGTCTGTTTCCTGAAAATATCAGTCTGTATTAGACCATGTCTATTCTTACGGATGGTAACATCGAGGAAGTCAATTCTTTCAGAATCCAACACCGGGGTGAGACTTATATTGAGATCGTCGTTATTCAAGCATGACACAAACTTTATTTACCCACAGCATCATTTGGCACTCAGTCACAGTGGTAGCACAAGCACGATTTCAGCAACCTATCTGGGCATAGGGAGCACTTATGCTTTTTCCTCTATCTGATGCTGACAGTTGAAGACCCAATTTGCTCCTGCTAGATTGTGGGAATGTCGAAAGACGTCATTGCAGACCTGTTGTCAAAAGATAGTAGAAAATTTAGAAAATGTTTAATATATTTTGCTAACATAATGCACTCAGAGCACCACAAATGGTGTTCCATAGTCTGAAGCACTGTCCCTCTGTCAGTCAGACTGGCTAGCTCTGCCCCCTCTTGTTTGATTGACAGCTTCTCATCTGGACTTGTCTATCTGCCTGTTTATAGCGGTTGCACTGACCACCTAATTTACATAGTACATTGAAGTCATTTAAATGCATAATTATGATTAGGGCAAGCCGCCCTACAAGAAGATGTGATTTTTGTATGAAGCAATTTGACCATATAGACTTCCTTTAAGTATCAGGAAATTACAAGGTACAATTGACCTTGAGTTTTCATTATACAAGGGTCAAGAGTGGGAGAAGAGGGTTGCACTGACAATCAAACACAATAGGCAGCACTTTGAACACATTTTATAAGTGGTCATAAATTTGTAAATAACTCATGATCATGAAAGAATAAAGTTATGTTAAAACCAAGCACACCATTTTGTTTCTTGTGAAATTCTCAATAAGTTTGATGTGTCACATGACCCTCTTCCCAGTGGACAAAATAAAGTTGGATCCAAAATGGCCACCATGGTCACCACCCATCTTGAAAAGTTTCCCCCTCCCGTATACTAATGTGTCACAGGAAGTTGATATCACCAAGCATTCCCATTTTATTGAGGTGTATCTATGTAAACAGCCCACCCTGTAGATCAGGGGTGTCAAACTGCATTCCTCAAGGGCCGCAAACAACGCGTGTTTTCAAGATTTCCTTAGCATTGCACAAGGTGCTGTAATCATTATGTGTGTAGGTGATTAAATTATTATGAAAAAGAGTAAAGAGTCTGCACCACTGCAACAAAGGTTCACTGCGCCTCACACTCAATACAGTCACGTGCCATAAAAGCTCCACAAGGATCGGGTGCTCAATCTGAAAAAAGTATGCAAGAAAATTCCAATAAAAAAGAAAACTGAGAGCACTCATTGTCCTAAAAATCAGTCCTTTATTGAAATGGAAGAATCTTCAGCAGGGGAGAATGTGAAAGGTGATTCATTTATGACATGTGCATTACAAGGAAATCCTGAAAACATGACCTATTTGTGGCCCTTGAAGAATGCAGTTTGAGACCTCTGCTGCAGATTGAAGATTCATTATCTTTTAACATACAGTAGCTCTGAAATCCTATCTGCATGTCATGCTTGAAAAAAAATAAGATGATTAAGCAAGTATTTTTATTGTCATACCTTCCCATACATCTACTAATACTTGAACAACTTTATTTTCTGACCAGCAAATGAAGTGGACTAGTTGGACTGTCATCTAATTAGCTGACATTAGTTTTGCATTTATGATCAGAAAGTCATGCAAGTCATACACTGTTCCCTCAGGCATTGTATCGCAGTTTTGCCAGAAATGTTCCTTAGAGTTAGCAAGACATTAAAGGGAACCTGTCACCCCCAAAATCAAGGGTGAGCTAAGCCCACCAGTATCAGGGGCTTATATACAGCATTCTTTCATGCTGTAGATAAGCCTCCGATGTATCCTAAAAGATGAGAAAAAGAGGTTATATTATACTCACCCAAGGGCGGTCCCAGTCCCAGTCCCAGTCTGGTCCGATGGGTGTCGTGGTCCGGGTCGGCGCCTCCCATCTTCTTCAGATGACGTACTCTTCTTGTCTTCATGCTGCAGCTCCAGCGCAGGCATACTTTGTCTGCCCTGTTGAGGGAAGAGCAAAATACTGCAGTGTGCAGGTGCTGGGTGTCTCTGAACTTTCCCGGCGCCTGTGCACTGCAGTACTTTGCTCTGCCCTCAACAGGTCAGACAAAGTATGCCCACACCGGAGCCGCAACATGAAGACCAGAAGAGGACGTCATCCTATGAAGATGGGAGGCCCCGGACCGGACCACGACGCCCATCGGTTCGGACCGACCGCCCAGGTGAGTATAATATAACCTCTTTTTCTCATCTTTCAGGATACATCAGAGGCTTATATACAGCATTAGAGAATGCTATAGATAAGCCCCTGATGCTGGTGGGCTTAGCTCACCCTCGATTTTGGGGGTGACAGGTTCCCTTTAATGTCTTGCTAACTCTAAGGAACATTTCTGGGAAAACTGCGATACAATGCCTGAGGGAACAGTGTATGACTTGCATGACTTTCTGATCATAAATGTAAAACTAATGTCAGCTAATTCCCTTTAAAGGAGTTGTCCACTACTTTCACAATTTCTTCTCATATCCCTCACTTGGTCCAGATAGCATAGTAAAGCTTATACTCACCTCCCGTGCCAGCGCCGTTCCTGATGTGTCGACACTCACTCTCCCAGGGGCTGTCATGCAGGGTTATGACATGTGATGCAGGTGCCCAATCAGCGCTGATGTCTTTTACCACACTATTGGACGTTTTGAGCATGAAGAGGAAGTCAGAGATCAGCTGCAGCCCGGACTTCCTCTTCATGTTCAAAATGTGCAAAGGTGGAGACAGTGACGTACGCTCTGATTGAGCGCCTTCTTCACTTATCACAACACCACACGGGAGCCCCATGGAGAGCAAGTGCCAACACCACACGAATGGCGCCGGGACGTGAGGTAAGTATAGGCTTTACTATTTTATGGGCGCCAAATATATTTTGATCAAGAAGGGGTTGCCCTAGTAGTGGACATCTCCTTTAAAGGCTGAGTTTAGATGAGTATTTTAAAAAATTTCATCCAGAAAAAAATGGTGATTTTCATTTGTATTCCATCCTTGCATCATGCATATATTTCTTTTTGTATGATTTGTATGACATCAGTTTTAACACATCAGAAAATTAGCAAAATCAAATATAGTTTCTTATGTTAATAATTGCAATCTATCCATAAAAATTGGATGCAATGCGGATGCACTTTTACTAGGAAGTGGAACATGTCAACTTTCTACAATACTTTCCATATTACTTTTATTAATCAAATATGTATATTTAACTATTATTAATATGCCGTTATATAATTATTTAGATATTTCTTCTCCAAAAACAAATGTATTTTCATGAACTCATATTATTATAATAGCGAATAAAAAAAAGAAATGTAGACTGGAAAATACTATAAGGTAATAAAAGTCATAAAGTACATTTACAACGAAAGGCAAAGCATGCTGTGAAGTGTTACAATAAGGTACATAATATAGAGGCATTAATCAAAATGTCAACAAAAAAGACTAATGATATTTCAGTCCAGACAGTATCCTCTTTGGGTTATAAGCTTCTCTTTCATTGTGTTGTTGTCACTAATAATGTAAAAACAGCTTTCAAGTTAAAGAGTAAACTGAGCAGGTATGACCTGGAGGTCATGGAGCAGATACACATATTTTATAAAAATTACCTTAATAACCAGAGCTCCAATTTCAAGACCAGCACTATACTGTATATATTTTACATTATATTCTATGACATATTCTTCACTGCCTTGAAAGAAACTTGCAATTTCTGCCATCTTGTTGTACTAGCTTTGAAAATTCATTATCTGAGCAACTCTAGGGTTTAGAGTTCAATGACCAATAGCCCGAGGTGCCATTTTTCTTTGGCTTTGTAGTTGTCTTTAAAGTATCTTTTAGCTCTGTAGCTAGTTAGGAAAGCAAAATAAGAATGAGGAAGTTAATCTCTCTAGACGTAACATTTCCCATTACCCTGTTAGCATTAGCTATTGAAGATGTTTACACACTACATCATGTAGCATGAACATGCCCAAGAACTAGGTGCTTGCTTCGAGACAGCTTATTTTATAGTGTAATAAATGTATTGACCACTCAATCCATTATATTCTCATTCCACAGATTGTTTTCATACAATGTTTTTTTTTCTTTTTTCTTTTAAATCCCACACAGCTGAGCAAGTCTCCTTGCATCAAATATAACTATGCGCTGCTCAAAGTGTTTTATTTTTCCCTGTAACTTAAAGCACCACTCCAGCATTTTTTTTATTGTAGTGCTGGAGTGGTGGCGCTAATATAAGGTCCTTTACCTTAGTCTTATATTTACCAGCCACTGTCATCAGCTCTTCCCAGTGCCGCTCCAGTCCTATGTCGCCATCTTGTGACAAAAACTTCTGACTGGCCAGAACTCTAGTAATCTGTGAGAGCCTCATTATGGCCTTTGCTATTTTAAATTATGGAATAATGATACAATATTTTTATATTTACGTCCTAGAGCTGGAAATCTTGCTTTGTTTGGTGCAGGGAATATAGGTCTGCAATAAAAATTTTAAAAAGTGCCTGAGTGGTGCTTTAGAATCAGTGTTTTTGCTAATATTAACTATATTTTCATAATGGAACTATACGTATAAATAATTTTTTTTTACTTTGAAGGGAGTTCTATGAGAAGAGAAAAAAAGCTATTATCCCCTAATAAGCATTATCCGTGTATTTACGTGATCTGTCTCTTGTTTCTGTCACCATTTATTTCTGTCTGAATGGGGTTGTTCAAATCATGATCTCGTCATAAAGCAAGGGCCTATTCTTGAAACCCAAAAATGAGACATTCAAAGTTGCCATAAGTCCTAGTCATAGTTTCTAACGGCCAGATATAGTTCAAACATGTTTAAATATCTTTATGAAGCACACTTTTCAGAAATATAGCAAAGCGTGGTATGCTGCACTTTTCTATACTTCAAAGAAAAGTATACATTTTGTTATGATGGTTAAATGTAAGAGTAATTGAACTACATCTAAGCATTAAAGTTGATGGCTCTGCCAAATGGTACTTTTAAATACCTTTCCTGTGATTTTGACATGCACTTACTTAGGAGATGCTTTAATTGTGATCAGCCCTGTCCATTTTTGTGGTGTTTTCAAGTCTTCATAATTCATTGCTCTTATTGGAAAACTGTGTAGGAGGCACAGAACGTGCAGATAGCATTGCCGGTTGCAAGTAAATAGAGTTTTCTAGCTAGCTCATGACCAGTAGAAAAAAATCATTAATTGAAATGGCTCAGGAAGGAGTATGGTCTTGACATGGGGAAAAGCAGTTCACCACTTGGGAGAGCATCATAACACTGCATGATATGCACAGGTAAGAAGAGGTTTTAAAACAGCAGAAATAGTGGAAACACATATTTATGTGGTCAGGGCCATATTTTTTGCTGCAAAGAAAACTCTTTAAATAAATAGCTGTTATTACTCACACTTTGTGGTAGTTCTATATTTTGCGCATTGTTTTGGTCCAATGCAAGCTTTCCCATCTACAAATATGTGTGAATTAAGTATTTGACACAATATAAAAACAGAACATAATATTTGGTACAGAAATCTTTGTTTGCAATTACAGAGGTCAGACATTTCCCATAGTTCTTGACCAAGTCTGCACAATCTACAGGAGGGATTTTGGCCAGCTCCACCACAAAGATCTTCTACAGATCTTTCAGGTTTTGGAGCTGTCATTGGGAAAATTTGAGCTTCAACTTCCTGCAAAGATTTTCTATTGGGTTCAGGTCTAGTGACTGACTAGGCCACTCCAGGACACTGAAATGCTTCCTGCAGAGCCACTCCTTAGTTACCTTGGCTGTGTGTTTCGGGTAAATGTCATGTTGGAACACTTAGCCACAACCCATCTTCAATGCTCTAGCTAGGGGAAGGAGATTGTTGGCCAAAATCTTGCGATTCATGACCCTATCGATCATACCTTCAATACGGTGCAGTCATCCTGTTCCCTTTGCAGAAAAGCACCCCCAAAGTATGATGTTTCCCCCACCATGCTTCATAGTTTGGATGGATGATGTTCTTGGGGTTGTACGCATCCTTTTTCTTCCTTCAAATATGGTGAATGGAGATGATGCCAAAAAGTTCTATTTTGGTCTAATCTGACCACATGACCTTCTTACATGCCTCCTCTTGATCACCCAAATAGTCATTGATGAACTTTAAACAAGTCTAGACATATGCTGGCGTAAGCAACAGGACCTTGCGTGCCTTGCAGGATTTTAACCCATGGCGACGTAGTGTGTTACTAAAGGTAATGTTTGAAACGCTAGTCCCAGCACTCTTTGGGTCATTGACAGGGTTGTTCCATGTAGTTCTGGGCTGACTACTGACCTTTCTCAAAATCATCCTTACCCCATGAGGTGACATCATGCATGGAACCTCAGACCGAGAAAGATTGACAATCATTTTGTGTTTCTTCCATTTTCTAATAATTGAGCCTTTTCGAACAGTTGCTGCCTTCTTACCAAGCTGCTTGCTTATTGTCTTGTAGCCTATCCCAGCCTTGTGCAGGTCTTCTATTTTGTCCCTGGTGTTCTTAGACAGCTCTTTGGTCTTGGCCGTGGTGAAGAGCTTGGAGTGTGATTAATTGAGTTTGGTGTCAGAAGTCTTTTATACAGGTAATGAGTTCAAGCAAGTGCAATTAATACAGATAATGAGTGCAGAGTAGGATGTATTCTTAAAGAAAAACTAACTGGTCTGTGAGAGGCAGAATTATTGCTAGTTGGTAAGTGATCAAATATTTATTTCATGCAGTAATCAAACAATGTGATTTCCTCTTTTTTATTTTTTGATTCTGTCTCTCACAGTTGAAGTGTACCTACGATAAAAATTACAGACAATCCAAATCTGGCTCATGCGTGCTGCTTATTTTGGCAGTGTCAATGTGCCTCTGAAGTACCCTTCCTGGCTTCAAAGACACACTACATATGATCAGAAGTTCAGAAGATGGCTTCTGGTCATGTGCACTGCGCCTTTGAAGTCAGGAAGCGTGCAGCAGGTTTCAGAGGTGCATTGACGCTTCCGAAATGAGTGGCAAGTAAGCGCTAGATTTTCATGAGCTGGCAATGAGGCCAGCTTGTGCAAATTATGTTATCACACCCACAGGGGGCGTGATAACATGGAAAGAGGGCTGACTAGTCTGGGGAAACTAATGCCCCATAGACTAGTCAAACCCCTAATTAGCATATGAAATGGGGACATTATGAATGCCTTTTTAAAAGCATTTAACTGAATTACACTATACAGGGCTGGTTAGGGAGTTTAATCATGCATAGGTGAATTCTGCTGGGTTGGAGGACTTGGAGGACCTGCCAATTTAGCTTTAAAGAGTATGATTAAGAAGGTCATAGAAAAGGATGGTTGAGACTGGGACTATCTCTTTCCGTATTTGTTATTTTCTATCCAGGAAATTCCACAAGCCTCTACTTGGTTTGCTTTCTTTGAACTCCTGCATGGCTAAAATCCAAGGGCACTCCTTGATATAGCACAGGAAACCTGGGAAGCCAAAATCACCTGAGTATCATCAAGCACATCACCCAGATACAGGAAAGGTTTGCAAAGGTAATGATCATCATAAATGAACATCTCCTCCAGGCCCAAGAGGCTCAATCCAAGGTCTACAACCAGACAGCCAGGATGAAGCAGATGAGCCCCAGGGACCAAGTCATGGTGCTTATTCTCACTGTAGAGAGTAAGTTGGCCCAATGACAAGTCCCCTATCAGGTGGTAAAAATCTTCATTAAGTGAGCTATCAGGCTCATCAACTGTGAAGACATAAGCTGTACCAAGTCTACAACCTCAATATTATCAAGCCATGGCATGAAAGGGACCCCATTGAAATTCCATGTTATCTGGTCAAGACAGAAGGGGACATTGTAGGTGTCACAATAGCAGAGAGGCTGTAGAAGGCCCAAAAACAACAGTGTCGGGAATTGCTACAGCATAATTGTGACCTGGTCTCAGATTTGCCAGCGTTTACAGATGTCACAGAACACAAAGTTCTGACAGGACCCCATGTGCAGCTGAACTTGAAGCCCTACCAAATTCCAGAGGCCCGCCGACAACTGATTTCCAAGGAAGTGAAGCGTTTGCTAACTCTCAGAGTCATTATGGAGTGTAAGAGCAGGTGGTAAAGGGATTGTCCTTGTTCCAAAAACGATGAACAATGGATATTCTGTAATGTTTATTGGAAGCTGAACAAAGTCTCCAAGCAAGTTAGACTCATATCTGATGTCTCATGTCAATGAGTTGATTGAGAGACTTTGGCCAGCAAGATACATGAATACTTTGGATCTAAAAAAGGGATTTTGGCAAATCCCCATGTAACAAGAAGCTACGCTTGACAGTTGTTTCCAAGACGTCTGGATGCTGATTGAACTACAGGGTACTCTGGCCACATTCCAAAGGGCCATGGACTGGATCCTCGCACCCCATAAGAACTATGCTGCAGCATACCTGGACGATATGGTAATCTTCAGCCCGGATTTGGGAAGTCATCAGGAAAAGGTCCAGGTGTTTTGATGCTCTCAGGATGGGGGAGTTTAATATAACTTCAAAAAAGTGACATGGTGAAAGAGGAGGCCAAATACCTTAGATATGTAGTAGGTAAAGGTGAAATCAAACCGCAAAGTGGACACAATCCAGGACTGAGCGAGACCCCTGTCAAAAAAGCAAGTTAGGACCTTTCCTAGAAATGTGTGGTACAACTAGAAGTTCATACAAAACTTTGCAATGAGGGCAATCCTTGTGGGATTCTCCACCTCCACTTCCTATGCTGGAACAGGCAATGGTGCAGGTGACACATGGGGCTGCCGCCAATTTCTACATGTCGGTGGTTCTGGCACTACCTGAAACTGGGTCACTTACAGGCCAGGCACCGGAAAATCGGGCTCCAAGAAGAAGGTGATGTCAGTCCCCTCAGTCACCGGAGGAAGGAGAAGAAGCTGGCACCTGAAGAAGATTACTGTATTACCCTCCTTTAAAACTTTTCTTGGCCTTGCACTTTCTGCAAAGTGTTTATGAGTATTGGAGTATGTCAACTACACTTTCAAAATATTTATGTTTTGAAATTTTTATCTGGATTGAGTTTGTCATCCATACAGTTTAACATGATTATTGTTGCATTACAGTGCTATCTAAAAGTTAAAAAAATTCTAACTCTATTTTCTCGATTCAATTAGTCATCCATACAATTTAACCTGATTTGTGTAAATTTACAGTGGGTTAATATTTTTTAAATCCGTTTTGCCTGCTATAGTTCACAAGTTATTTTTGTTAAAAAATTGACTATTGTCACTTATACTGTAGAATTTGCTTCGTGTGAAATTATTTTTTTTCCCAAAATTTTGGTCTGCTACAAAAATAGACTACACAAAATAGATCATTATTATTATAGGATAGACAAAAATAGACTATTGTCATATACACTCTAGAACTTGGTTTGTGTAAAATCTCTTTGTTTTGAAACAAAAACCTAAATTTTCCTGCTACATATGTATAAATTTGGTTGTTCAAAATTTGACTATTGGCATGCATACTGTAGAACTTGGTTTGCGTGATTTCTTTGGTTTGAAATGAAAGACAAAAATTGTCCTTCTACAGGGGTACAGATTTGGTTCCTCGTTATTCGGTCTCAAGCCGCTATGATTATTATCATAACAGACAGGCGCTTTCGCCTGTCAACAGAGAAAGTGCTGACAGGCTAACTCTGATAAAATGAACAAAGTTTGTATTAGACCCAGATTTTCTACACCACCAGATGACAGAGGCATATAAAGTGTATTTAACCCCTTTCTGCCATTGGACGGAATAGTAAGTCCGATGGCAGAACCCTCACTTTGATGCAGGCTTCTGCGGTGAGCCCGCATCAAAGCCGGGACATTTCAGCTGTTTTGTGCCCACATGCTATAAAAAATTAACGTTCAATCCCCTTTCTAAATTTAAATCCCAGCTTGATTCCATCCTTGATAGAGCTGTTTTTGATGGTGTTATCAAAAAAAGAACTGGCCCAGGCTTTAGTTATAACTGAACCCACCATCTCAACACTCTACCTATTATCCAAAATACACAAAAATAATATTAGCCCCCCTGGACGTCCAATTATTTCCGGAGCGGGGAATTTCTTGGAACATGTCAATCGTTGGAATGATTCAATACTACAGCATTTGTGGAAAGTCTTCCTTCATTCTTGAAGGATACCGGTGCATTCCTTAGGACTATCGATGACTTACATATTGATTCTGATGCCCTTATGGAAGTAGCAGATGTCGAATCCTTCTACACAAGCATCAGACATTCTGACGGTCTACATGCGGTGGAGTATTATCTGAGCATGTCTAATTTTCCGATTAATTTTCAGAAATTGGTGTGGGAGATCATTGAGTTTACTTTAACGCATAATTTTTTTTATTTTCAAGGGGTCCTCCTTCCTGCAGCTCCAGGGGACAGCCACGGGGGCGGCCTTTGTGCCAGCCTATGCTAATCTGTTTCTGGGGCTGTGGGAGAGGGACCTCTTCCTATCGGATCGGGCCTCGTCAATGGACCGCGTCCCCCTGGACGTGGTACATAGATGATGTATTCCTGATCTGGCAGGGACCTGTTGATCAATTGGAACAATTCATGGGATCTCTGAACAACAATGACTATAACATTAAACTAACTTACCAATTTGACAGAGGAAGTGTTGAATTTCTGGATGTATTGGTGAAACGTGATGATAGAGACATTATTCAAACTGACATCTTCAGAAAACCTACATCTACAAATACTTTGCTGCATGCTTCGTCCGCACATCTGAGACACGTGATTCAGTCTGTCCTGATAGGTCAGTCTCTTCGCTTGCGTAGAATCTGTTCAGGTGATGCCGATTTTGAGAGACAGGCGAGTGATCTCAAATCCAGATTCTATGAACGGGGATACAGTCGTCGGATGGTGAAATGCGCTTATAACTGAGCTAAATACTCCTCTCGCCATGATTTAGTTTACAAATCAGAGAGTAAATTACAGACAGAAAAAGTTAGATTTGTCATTAATTATCATAATCGCTTTGCACTGGTGAGGGAGGCCCTTACTAGATCATGGCTTATTTTACAGGCAGATCCAGTCATTGCAAAGTACATACCGGAGAGACCAGCTATTACTAGACATTCAATAAACCTACGTGATATCCTAGTACATAGTCATTACACTGCTAACAGTAAGCCTACCTTTCTGGAACATTATGTTTAAAAAAGTGGCTGTGTCCCATGTGGACGATGTGTGGCATGTCCAACTATAGAGAGATGTGACTCTTTTTTCAATGCTGATAGGTCAAGGACCTTTAAAGTTAAGAAATACATTACCTGTACCACCCGCTATGTAGTTTATTTCGCTACATGCCCTTGCGGGCTCATATATATTGGACTTACCACGCGTCCTCTCAAAGTCCGTATAAGAGAACATTTACTTGGTATCTTGGCAACTACTGAACATATTGATACATCTACTTTGAAAACTATCCCAAAACATTTCTGGCTATATCATAATTGTGACGCTATTTTACTTCGTGTGAGAGGCATCAATTCCCTTGATAGTAATATCCGTGGGGGCAAGATGTCACAAAAACTTGCCCAATTGGAATCCCGCTGGATTTGGACTCTAAAGACACTTCATCCTAGTGGTTTGAAAGAACAGATTAGTTTTGTCCCTTTTCTCTGACGCTGCTGTCTGTGATCATCTGTTCCATCTGGCTATGTCTATCTAACTTAATTTGTTTTTATTTTTTTTTTATTTTTATTGTAGGATTGCTAAAACCCTTTGTGTCTCCGATGTTTCTCCACTGCCATCTCCTTGGGTTGAAGATATATGATGTTGATAAGTGATCTGCTCCCCTTGCACCACCATATACTATTTTCACCATATTCCCTCATTTTTCCCTGGACATGATGATTATACAAGGACTGTTTATGCTACATTGTTTTTTAGTGTCAATCTGTAATCTTGTTGTTATAATAATATTATATTGTTAAGTAATTACTGTAATAATGTTATTTATTCTTTATTTTATATATGACAGGGGTGACTGGTCATTGGTCAGTGTAGTTTATATTATATCACCATATTTATCAGTTCTCACCATTGTCGCTGGTACTCTTCATTAGGTTTCACCTGCCGTGTACTCATGCGTGCTGTGCCATCCTGTGTCTCTCGGCTTTCGGCGTCTATGTGGTCACATGAGTCAGGTCAAATGATTGTGTCCTTCCTCTGTCTCCCTGTGATGTTGACGCCATTTGACAGAGTTCAGCTTATAGCGGCGCATGCGTCGCCAGCGGCGGAGTGCGATCTCCCTATATTATACATTTTTCTTCTCCCTGAATTCCCCTCTGGTTGTCGGAGTTCCCCATCTTAGTTTCTTAATGTGAGAATGTCTTTTTATGTTGATATTATCGGCTGATGAACGGCAGTCCGGTGACACTGCTTGATTATTATTATAGTACTTCCGGGTAGACACCTGTTAGGGACTGGCGGAACGCACCAAGAATCAGATGTTATGGTATTAGGTGCATTCACAGTCCGAGGTCCACCGTGCAGGTGAAAACCCTGCTGCTAGTAGAGACAGACGATATGGCGGTACAATAAGTATACACACATGGGTTAACTTCACCCTGTGTGAAGGAAGCGAACCCTGTTGCGTCACAGGGCCGCGGTACCGCACATAGAGCGCAAGCAAGAAGTCTCAGAACACAATCCCAAGACACAGGATTTGGGTTCAAAGACCTCATGCACTCGACACCACAACTGGGGTGTCAGAGAGACAGAAACAATAATATAAAAAGGCATGAGTGTGCGTGCGGTGCCGCACAAACGGACGCCGCTAACCACCCAGGCTTGGGTAAGGAAAGCGCACGGCGCCGTACAGGCGGTCACAGCAACTAGACGCTGTTATGTGTGTTTTGTGCTGATGGCTAGTCGGGCGCTAGATAGCTACCATCATCCGCAAACAGACAACAACACTAGGGAGGGATACTTAGGAGCTTTCATCCTTCGACATACATCCATCTACACACACACATATATTTTCAAGACAATACTAGCGCATGGCCGTGCGGTCATGCGCAGCTTATATAGTTGCAGCACAGGAAGCTGCTACCGCAGTTTTGCCCTTCCAGGACCTTCCTGGAGGACCAATGGGACATGCTGCAGTACCTGAGCATGTGACCCTCGATCTCCAACGGGAGATCTTGCCCTGGGCATGCTCAGTGTGTGCAAATAAGGACTTAGTCCCAGAGAAGCCCGCTCGCCGCAGATCAGTGCAGGGTACAACAGGAGAGCCAGAAAAGGCAGCAGTAACCCTTTGCACAGAATCAGTCCCAGCGAGACGCTGGGAGCGACGCCTCCGCTGAGCAGACCCCACTGCGGCCGATGCCGAATGGGAGACCGCAGCAGACACGGATCGAGATTCCCCCTGTGCAGCAGAGGAAACTCGACTCCTAACATTACCCCCCCTGCTGGGCCCCCCCCCCTCCCTGGGCCTCGCTACGCTCGAAGGCAGCAATGAGCTGCGGAGCCCAAATGTGCTCAGCAGGCTCCCAGGACCTGTCCTCAGCACCATAACCCTTCCAGTCCACCAAATAAAATTTTTTGCCACGTACCACCTTGCACCCCAAAATAGCGTTCACCTCGAAATCGTCCGTAGACGAACACGATGTCTCAGCAGATGACTCAGAAAACCGAGACATGTATAGGGGCTTAAGGAGGGACACATGAAAGGTGTCGATGATACCAAGGCGAGGAGGAAGGGCCAGACGGTAGACCACAGGATTAACCTGTTCGAGGACCTTGAAGGGACCCAAGTAGCGAGGTGCAAACTTAGTGGACTCTACACGCAGCCTGATGTTACGGGCGGAGAGCCACACTAAATCGCCAGGAGCAAAGGTCGGGGCAGGGCGCCGATGTGCATCGGCAGAGGACCTCATTCTCTCCTTCGAAGCCCGAATGGCATCTTGAGTGCGGTCCCAAATGTCCTGTGCCTCCACTGCCCAGTCTGCCACCCTGGAGTCAGCAGAGGACACGGGCATAGGCACAGGAACCCGCGGATGCTGGCCGTAATTAAGGAGGAAAGGAGTCTGACCGGTGGAGTCGGCTACAGCGTTATTAAGGGCGAACTCTGTCCATGGTAATAAAGATGCCCTGTCATCCTGCCTGGCAGAAACAAAATGTCGTAGATATGTGACCAGAGTCTGATTAGCCCTCTCTACCAACCCATTCGTCTCGGGATGATATGTGTTGTGGATTCTGTTTTTGGGCTCCCTCTGGTGGTTACAGATGGTACTGGGTGACTTGTGTTCTCTGTGGTCTCTGGTGTCCACCTGTTCTATCAGGATATGGGAGTTTCCTATTTAACCTGGCTTTCTTGTCATTTCCTCGCCGGCTATCAATGTAATCAGTGTGTCTTGTTACCTCTGTTTCCCGCTTCTGTATTCTTCAGGACAAGCTAAGTTTTTGATTTTCATGTTCCACGTTTTGCTTAATTTTTGTCTTAGTCCAGCTTGCTGATATGTGATTCCTTTTTGCTGGTTGCTCTAGTGGGCTGATATTACTCCTCATGTTCCATGAGTTGGAACATGAGTTCAAGTAATTTCAGGATGGGTTTTTTGTAGGGTTTTTCGCTGACCGCGCAGTTCACTTTTGTATCCTCTGCTATCTAGCTTTAGCGGGCCTCATTTTGCTGAATCTGTTTTCATAACTACGTATGTGCTTTCCTCTTATTTCACCGTCATTACATGTGGGGGGCTGCTATTTCTGTGCGGTGTTTCTCTGGAGGCAAGAGAGGTCTGTGTTTCTTCTAATAGGGAAAGTTAGTTCTTCGGCTGGCGCGAGACGTCTAGAATCATCGTAGGCACGTTCCCCGGCTACAGCTAGTTGTGTGTTGAGGTTCAGGATCGCGGTCAGCTCAGTTTCCATCACCCTAGAGCTTGTTTTGTTTTTTGTGCTTGTCCTTTTGTGATCCCCTGCCATTGGGATCATGACAGCATAGCCGGCCCAAAAGGTGGTAATCGTATTGGCTGAAGTAGGAGGAAAAGTAGTCTGAGGAAGTTTTTTTTTTTTTTCCCCTCAGAGTTTGCTGCATAGCCTTAATTGCAGCCTGGCTGCGTCTTACCTCCTCTTAATCCTTGAATGGCTCTGACCTCAGCTGTTTATCATGGACGTCCAGAGTTTGGCTTCCAGCCTGAATAATCTTGCTGCTAAGGTTCAAAATATACAAGATTTTGTTGTACATGCTCCTATGTCTGAACCTAGAATTCCTATCCCAGAGTTTTTTTCTGGAGATAGATCTAGTTTTCTGAATTTTAGGAACAATTGCAAGTTGTTTCTTTCTTTGAAATCTCGCTCTTCTGGAGACCCTGCTCAGCAAGTCAAGATTGTTATATCTTTCCTGCGGGGTGACCCTCAGAATTGGGCATTTGCATTGGCACCAGGGGATCCTGCGTTGCTCAATGTGGATGCGTTTTTTCTGGCATTGGGTTTGCTCTATGAGGAACCTAACCTAGAGATTCAGGCTGAAAAAGCTTTATTGGCTCTCTCTCAGGGGCAAGATGAAGCAGAAATATAGTGTCAGAAATTTCGGAAATGGTCGGTGCTTACTCAGTGGAATGAGTGCGCCCTGGCTGCAAGATTCAGAGATGGCCTTTCTGAGGCCATTAAAGATGTCATGGTGGGGTTCCCTGCGCCTACAGGTCTGAATGAGTCTATGACTATGGCTATTCAGATTGATCGGCGTTTACGGGAGCGCAAACCTGTGCACCATTTGGCGGTGTCTTCTGAACAGGCACCTGAGACAATGCAATGTGATAGAATTCAGTCCAGAAGTGAACGGCAAAACTATAGGCGGAAAAATGGGTTGTGTTTTTATTGTGGTGATTCAGCTCATGTTATATCAGCATGCTCTAAACGCACAAAAAAGGTTGATAAGTCTGTTGCCATTAGTACTTTACAGTCTAAGTTCATTCTGTCTGTGACTCTGATTTGTTCATTATCAGCCATTTCCGTCGATGCCTATGTGGATTCAGGCGCTGCCCTGAGTCTTATGGATTGGTCATTTGCCAACCGCTGTGGGTTTAGTCTGGAGCCTCTGGAAGTCCCTATTCCTTTGAAAGGAATTGACTCTACACCTTTGGCTATGAATAAACCTCAGTACTGGACACAAGTGACCATGCGTATGACTCCCGTTCATCAGGAGGTGATTCGCTTCCTGGTACTGTATAATTTACATGATGTCTTAGTGCTTGGTCTGCCATGGTTACAAACTCATAACCCAGTCTTGGACTGGAAAACGATGTCTGTGTTAAGCTGGGGATGTCAGGGGGTTCATGATGATGCACCTCCGATTTCTATCGCTTCATCTACTCCTTCTGAGGTTTCGGTATTTTTGTCTGATTATCGGGATGTTTTTGAGGAGCCTAAGCTCAATTCGCTTCCTCCTCACAGGGATTGCGATTGTGCTATAGATTTGATTCTTGGCAGTAAATTTCCTAAAGGCCGTTTGTTCAATCTGTCAGTGCCAGAGCATACTGCTATGTGGGATTATGTTAAGGAGTCCTTGGAAAAGGGACATATTCGTCCATCTTCGTCCCCTTTGGGAGCAGGTTTTTTTTTTGTGGCCAAAAAAGATGGTTCCTTGAGGCCTTGTATAGATTACCGTCTTTTGAATAAGATTACAGTTAAATATCAGTATCCTTTGCCATTGTTGACTGATTTGTTCGCTCGCATTAAGGGGGCTAAATGGTTCACTAAGATTGATCTTCGGGGTGCGTATAATCTTGTGCGGATAAAGCAGGGTGATGAGTGGAAAACCGCATTTAATACGCCTGAGGGCCATTTTGAGTATTTGGTGATGCCTTTTGGACTTTCTAATGCTCCTTCTGTCTTCCAGTCCTTTATGCACGATATTTTCCGTGAATATCTGGATAAATTTATGATTGTGTATTTGGATGATGTTTTGGTTTTTTCGGATGACTGGGAGTCCCATGTTCAGCAGGTCAGGAAGGTGTTTCAGGTCCTGCGGGCCAATTCTTTGTTTGTAAAAGGTTCAAAGTGTCTCTTTGGAGTCCAGAAAATTTCTTTTTTGGGGTATATTTTTTCCCCTTCTACTATTGAGATGGATCCCGTCAAGGTTCAGGCTATTTGTGACTGGACGCAGCCTACATCTCTTAAGAGTCTACAGAAGTTCTTGGGCTTTGCTAATTTTTATCGTCGTTTCATAACTAATTTTTCTAGTGTTGTTAAGCCTTTGACGGATTTGACTAAGAAGGGTGCTGATGTTGCTGATTGGTCTCCTGCGGCTGTGGAGGCCTTTCAGGAACTTAAGCGCCGGTTTTCTTCTGCTCCTGTGTTGCGTCAGCCAGATGTTTCGCTTCCTTTTCAGGTTGAGGTTGATGCTTCCGAGATTGGAGCGGGGGCGGTTTTGTCACAGAGAAGCTCCGATTGCTCAGTGATGAAGCCATGTGCGTTCTTTTCTAGAAAGTTTTCGCCCACTGAGCGGAATTATGATGTTGGTAATCGGGAGCTTTTGGCCATGAAGTGGGCATTTGAGGAGTGGCGTCATTGGCTTGAGGGTGCTAGACATCGTGTGGTGGTCTTGACTGATCACAAAAATCTGATTTACCTTGAGTCTGCCAAGCGTCTGAATCCTAGACAGGCTCGTTGGTCACTGTTTTTCTCCCGTTTCGATTTTGTGGTTTCATACCTGCCAGGTTCAAAAAATGTGAAGGCGGATGCTCTTTCTAGGAGTTTTGTGCCTGACTCCCCTGGAAATTCTGAGCCCACTGGTATCCTTAGGTATGGGGTGATTTTGTCGGCTGTCTCCCCAGACTTGCGACGTGCTTTGCAGGAGTTTCAGGCGGATAAACCTGATCGTTGTCCGCCTGAAAGACTGTTCGTTCCGGATAATTGGACCAGTAGAGTCATCTCCGAGGTCCATTCTTCTGCGTTGGCAGGTCATCCTGGAATATTTGGTACTAGAGACTTGGTGGCCAGGTCTTTTTGGTGGCCTTCCTTGTCGAGGGATGTGCGTTCTTTTGTGCAGTCTTGTGAAGTTTGCGCTCGGGCTAAGCCTTGCTGTTCTCGGGCCAGTGGATTGTTGTCACCTTTGCCTATTCCGAGGAGGCCTTGGATGCACATTTCCATGGACTTTATTTCGGATCTCCCTGTCTCTCAAAAAATGTCCGTCATCTGGGTTGTGTGTGACCGCTTTTCTAAGATGGTTCATCTGGTACCCTTGCCTAAGTTGCCTTCCTCCTCTGAGTTGGTCCCTCTGTTTTTTCAGAACGTGGTTCGTTTGCATGGGATTCCGGAGAACATCGTTTCTGACAGGGGATCCCAGTTTGTGTCTAGATTTTGGCGGACGTTCTGTGCTAAGATGGGCATTGATTTGTCCTTTTCGTCTGCATTCCATCCTCAGACGAATGGCCAGACGGAACGAACTAATCAGACCTTGGAAACTTATTTAAGGTGTTTTGTTTCTGCTGATCAAGATGACTGGGTTACCTTTTTGCCGCTTGCCGAATTTGCCCTTAATAATCGGGCTAGTTCTGCTACCTTGGTTTCTCCTTTCTTTTGTAATTCGGGGTTTCATCCTCGTTTTTCCTCTGGTCAGGTGGAGCCTTCTGATTGTCCTGGAGTGGACATGGTGGTGGATAGGTTGCATCAGATTTGGAGTCATGTGGTGGACAATTTGAAGTTGTCCCAGGAGAGGGCTTAGCAGTTTGCTAATCGCCGTCGCCGCGTGGGTCCTCGACTTCGTGTTGGGGACTTGGTGTGGTTGTCTTCTCGTTTTGTTCCTATGAAGGTCTCTTCTCCTAAGTTCAAGCCTCGGTTCATCGGTCCCTATAGGATCTTGGAAATTCTTAACCCTGTGTCGTTTCGTTTGGATCTCCCGGCATCGTTTGCTATTCATAATGTGTTCCATCGGTCGTTGTTGCGGAAGTATGAGGTACCTGTTGTTCCTTCGCTTGAGCCTCCTGCTCCGGTGCTGGTGGAGGGAGAATTGGAGTATGTTGTGGAGAAGATCTTGGATTCTCGTGTTTCCAGACGGAAACTCCAATATTTGGTCAAGTGGAAGGGTTATGGTCAGGAGGATAATTCTTGGGTGGTTGCCTCTGATGTTCATGCTGCTGATTTGGTCCGTGCATTTCATAGGGCTCATCCTGGTCGCCCTGGTGGTTCTCGTGAGGGTTCGGTGACCCCTCCTCAAGGGGGGGGTACTGTTGTGGAATCTGTTTTTGGGCTCCCTCTGGTGGTTACAGATGGTACTGGGTGACTTGTGTTCTCTGCGGTCTCTGGTGTCCACCTGTTCTATCAGGATATGGGAGTTTCCTATTTAACCTGGCTTTCTTGTCATTTCCTCGCCGGCTATCAATGTAATCAGTGTGTCTTGTTACCTCTGCTTCCCGCTTCTGTATTCTTCAGGACAAGCTAAATTTTTGATTTTCCTGTTCCACGTTTTGCTTAATTTTTGTCTTAGTCCAGCTTGCTGATATGTGATTCCTTTTTGCTGGTTGCTCTAGTGGGCTGATATTACTCCTCATGTTCCATGAGTTGGAACATGAGTTCAAGTAATTTCAGGATGGTTTTTTTGTAGGGTTTTTCGCTGACCGCGCAGTTCACTTTTGTATCCTCTGCTATCTAGCTTTAGCGGGCCTCATTTTGCTGAATCTGTTTTCATAACTACATATGTGCTTTCCTCTCATTTCACCGTCATTACATGTGGGGGGCTGCTATTTCTGTGCGGTGTTTCTCTGGAGGCAAGAGAGGTCTGTGTTTCTTCTAATAGGGAAAGTTAGTTCTTCGGCTGGCGCGAGACGTCTAGAATCATCGTAGGCACGTTCCCCGGCTACAGCTAGTTGTGTGTTGAGGTTCAGGATCGCGGTCAGCTCAGTTTCCATCACCCTAGAGCTTGTTTTGTTTTTTGTGCTTGTCCTTTTGTGATCCCCTGCCATTGGGATCATGACAGATATGCGGAAGAGAGATTTAACTCAATGCTGAGAAGATGACAAAGCTCTCTCCAGAACCGAGATGCAAACTGGGGACCCCAGTCACTGACAATTTTGTCTGGCATGCCGTGTAGGCGGAAGATGTGTCTTATGAACAACGCTGCCAAGGCCCGTGCAGAAGGTAACCGTGGGAGCGGCACCAAATGCACCATTTTCGAGAAATGATCGGTAATAACCCAAATCACGGTACAGCCGCGAGACTTGGGCAAACCCACTACAAAGTCCATCCCGACCATCTCCCAGGGCCTGTCTGCCACCGGCAAGGGATAGAGTAACCCAGACGGCCGTTGTCGAGGAGACTTATTTTTGGCGCATGAGACACATACCAGAACGTAATCTCTGACATCTCGGAGCATATGCGGCCACCAGTACGTCCTCGCCAGCAGCTCAGATGTCCTTTTTGTCCCAAAGTGTCCACCCACCCTGGAGGAATGAGCCCAACAGAGAACCTCCGGTCGCAAGTTTATGGGCACAAAAGTCTTGCCCGGAGGCACAGACTCAAGCGACACCGGAGCCACGGTTCTCAAGCTCTCAGAAGGAACAATAAGCCGAGGCTCTCCTTCCTCCTCCTCAGATGACACAACAGAGCGAGAAAGAGCATCAGCTCGAATATTCTTCTCCCCAGCGAGATAATGGAGGGTGAAGTGGAATCGGGAGAAGAATAAGGACCATCTGGCCTGGCGAGAATTTAGCCGCTGGGCTGTTTGCAAATATAGCAAATTTTTGTGGTCTGTAAAAACTTGAAAGGGAAAACGAGCCCCCTCCAAGAGATGTCTCCACTCTGAGAAAGCCAATTTCATCGCTAGCAACTCCCTGTCCCCGATGGAATAATTCCTCTCCGCTGGTGTGAAGGTCTTGGAGAAGAAGAAGCACGGATGCTTCCGGCCTTGAGCATCCTTTTGGAAGAGGACTGCTCCAGCACCAACGGAAGAGGCATCCCCCTCCATTATAAATGGCTTATCGACATCGGGACGATGTAGGATGGGAGCGCTAGCAAAATGAGACTTAGTAGAAGAAAAGGCCCTGGAGACCTCTTCAGACCACACTTTGGGATTTGCTCCCTTCTTGGTGAGGGCTACCAAGGGAGCTACCAAAGTTGAGAAATGGGGAATGAACTGGCGGTAATAATTAATGAACCCCATAAAGCGCTGCACTGCTTTAAGTGAATGGGGTTCTTGCCAGTCCATCACAGCCTGTAGTTTGGCAGAATCCATAGCCAATCCCTGGGCAGAGATGATATAGCCCAGGAAAGGTAAAGACTCCTGCTCAAACACACACTTCTCCAACTTTGCGTAAAGAGAGTTTGCCCGTAAGAGGTCGAAGACTCTGCCAACATCTCTCCGGTGGGAGTCAATATCTGGAGAGAAGATGAGAATATCATCCAGATAGACTACGACTGAGGTAGAAAGCACATCCCGGAAGATGTCGTTGACAAAGTCTTGGAAAACGGCTGGGGCATTACAGAGCCCGAAGGGCATCACCAGATACTCATAGTGCCCATCTCTGGTGTTAAACGCCGTCTTCCATTCGTCCCCCTCACGGATGCGAATCAGGTTATAAGCTCCCCGCAGGTCTAATTTGGTAAATACCTTAGCTCCCCGTAGCCTATCAAAAAGCTCAGAAATCAGGGGCAGCGGGTACTTATTCTTAACGGTGATGGCGTTAAGACCCCTGTAGTCTATGCAAGGACGCAATTCTCCATTCTTCTTCTGTACGAAGAAGAACCCTGCCCCTGCTGGTGACACTGACTTCCTAATAAACCCTCTTGCCAAATTCTCCTGGATGTATTTGGACATAGCCTCCGTTCCCGGGAGAGAGAGGGGATAGACACGTCCCCGAGGAGGTTCTATAGGACAGTCATAGGGACGGTGAGGCGGAAGGGTCTCCGCAGCCTTTTTGGAGAAGACGTCTGCATAAGACCAATAGTATTTGGGGAGAGTAGAGAGATCTGCGGGTATCTCAGTGGTGGAAACCTGAACGCACTCTTTCACACATCTGCCCTTACAGGATTCACTCCAACCCACTATCCTCCCAGAGGTCCACTCAATATGTGGGGAGTGGAAACGGAGCCAGGGCATTCCCAGCAGAATCTCATCCATTCCCTCGGGAAGGACAAGAAGGGAAATTATCTCCTGGTGGGATGGGGACATTGCTAACGTGAAAGGGACAATCTGATGTGTGATCTGTAACGGAAGTGTCGACCCATTCACCACTCTAACGGTTACTGGTTTGGCAAGCATAACCAGAGGTACTGCATGGAGCAGAGCAAAAGCAGAAGACATAAAATTTCCTTCTGCTCCTGAATCCACACAAAGCTCTACTGTAAGAGTGGATGTGCCTAACAGCATTGTCCCATTAAAGGACAATTTGGAGGAAAATGCCGCTGTGTCCGGTGAACCTCCTCCAATGGTCACTAGACGCGATCGTTTTCCCGACCGCCGTGGACATTTATTAGCGTAATGTCCCGGTTGCTGGCAATTTTTACACACCACAGGTACTCGAGCTGTCTGACACCTAGGTCCCGCTCGAGAAACCTCCATGGCCTCATGGGAGTCGGACGCCAGAACAGGAGATTCTAGAGGTTTGGCAAAGGTGGGAGCCAGCCGAAACCTCTGCCTACACTGGGTCCACTCCAACCTCCGCTCGTTAAAACGGAGATCGATGCGGGTAGCTATAGTAATAAGCTCCTCTAGTGTTGCGGGAATCACCCTGGTGGCCAAGGCGTCCTTTACATGATCTGCCAGTCCTTTCCAGAACACCGGAATAAGGACTTTATCCGGCCATTCCAGCTCAGAAGCTAGAGTCCGGAATAGGATGGCGAACAGGCTGACCATGGACGAAGCCTGAGTAATTGCCAACAATTGTAGCGCGGTATCGAGGGTGACATGGGGTCCCAAAAAGACCTGCCTCAGAGCGTCCAGGAAGATAGGAGCACTCTGTACCACACGATCACCACGTTCCCAAAGCGGCGTTGCCCACTCCAACGCACTGCCAGACAAAAGAGACAAAATGAATCCCACCCTCTCCCGTTCCATAGGAAAACGTGCAGCCAGCAGCTCGATATGTATGGAGCACTGGCTCACGAATCCCCGACATAGCTTACTGTCACCAGCAAACTTGTCTGTGAGCGGGAGACGGGATAAGGTCGGAGCAGGGGTGGCAGCGGACAAACTGGCTGCAACTGCACTTGCAGCCTGAACAGCGACAGCAGTAACGTCCACAGCTGAGGTTGCACGCTCTAGAGCCGCCAACCTACCCTCCAGCTGCTGGATGTACCGCTGTGAACGCTGATCGTCCGTCATTACTAGCCAGACCTTGGCGCTAGTATTTTGTTAGGGACTGGCGGAACGCACCAAGAATCAGATGTTATGGTATTAGGTGCGTTCGCAGTCCGAGGTCCACCGTGCAGGTGAAAACCCTGCTGCTAGTAGAGACAGACGATATGGCGGTACAATAAGTATACACACATGGGTTAACTTCACCCTGTGTGAAGGAAGCGAACCCTGTTGCGTCACAGGGCCGCGGTACCGCACATAGAGCGCAAGCAAGAAGTCTCAGAACACAATCCCAAGACACAGGATTTGGGTTCAAAGACCTCATGCACTCGACACCACAACTGGGGTGTCAGAAACAATAATATAAAAAGGCACGAGTGTGCGTGCGGTGCTGCACAAACGGACGCCGCTAACCACCCAGGCTTGGGTAAGGAAAGCGCACGGCGCCGTACAGGCGGTCACAGCAACTAGACGCTGTTATGTGTGTTTTGTGCTGATGGCTAGTCGGGCGCTAGATAGCTACCATCATCCGCAAACAGACAACAACACTAGGGAGGGATACTTAGGAGCTTTCATCCTTCGACATACATCCATCTACACACACATATATATTTTCAAGACAATACTAGCGCATGGCCGTGCGGTCATGCGCAGCTTATATAGTTGCAGCACAGGAAGCTGCTACCGCAGTTTTGCCCTTCCAGGACCTTCCTGGAGGACCAATGGGACATGCTGCAGTACCTGAGCATGTGACCCTCGATCTCCAACGGGAGATCTTGCCCTGGGCATGCTCAGTGTGTGCAAATAAGGACAGTCCCAGAGAAGCCCGCTCGCCGCAGATCAGTGCAGGGTACAACAGGAGAGCCAGAAAAGGCAGCAGTAACCCTTTGCACAGAATCAGTCCCAGCGAGACGCTGGGAGCGATGCCTCCGCTGAGCAGACCCCACTGCGGCCGATGCCGAATGGGAGACCGCAGCAGACACGGATCGAGATTCCCCCTGTGCAGCAGAGGAAACTCGACTCCTAACAGACACCTATTGGTTCCGGCTTCCTATTTAAACTCACACTATTAGTCTCAGCCATGACCCTGATGAAGGCTTTGCTGAAACGCGCGTCGGGGTGATGTGGACTGCACCGACGGCTCCGCTCTATACTACTCTGGTGGTCTCCTGGTCATTCACTTAGGTATGATAAGTTTTAATACTAACTGTACTATTGCTGATGTACCTTAATTTGAGTGATTTTCTGTTGCCCCTTTTGTACTAGTGGTGGCCCTTGGTGAACACTAAGGTTATTTATATATTATTAGGTGTGAACTTATATTGTCCAGGAGTGCCTCTTTAATATCTCTAGGGGTATTTATTGCTATCTAACATTATATTTGACAACATTATTATTTATTGTCATCGGTCTCTCCATGTCCCGCGTTTATATTTAGATTGCACATATGCCCTGTGGGAGTACCCACTGTTATGTCTGTTCTATGTATTTGTAATAAAGCTTTTTCTATTTTTTTAATATACTTCTGGCTTTTTGATTGTTTTCTTGTTTCCGCTCGTTGTCTATATTTTTCCACAATTTGGCCTCTGATCCGTCCAAACCTTTTTTGCGGCAATTGCAATGAATAACTATATTTTTATACTAAGGTTCCACTGACCACAATTGGCATGGGCAGAATCGCGATCCACCCATGCCTATTAACTAGTTTAATGCCGCTGTCAAACTCTAACAGCAGCATTTAACAAGCGCTTCCTGCCATCCGGCTGGTAATATGCGCACCATCACGTGATCGGGGGTCAGCGGTGCATTGGTATGACAATCAGAGGTCTCCTTGAGATCGCTATGGTTGTTGATGGCAGATTGCTATGAGCGCCACCCTGTGGTCAGAGGTCATAGCAATGATCTAATTCTACTACATAGGGGCGATCTGAGCATCGCCTCTATGTAGCAAAGGCAATCAAGTCGTGGCAGCTTCTAGCCTCCCATAGAGGCTATTGAAGCATGCCAAAAGTAAAAAAAAGTGTTTAAAAATATGAAAAAAATAAAAAAATAAATAAAAGTTCAAATCACCCCCTTTTTGCCCAATTAAAAATAAAACAATAAAAATAAAATCAAACCTACACATATTTGGTTACATCGTGTTCAGAATCGCCTGATCTATAAAAAAAAACATTAACTCGATCGCTAAATGGTGTAGCGAGAAAAAAAGTCAAAATGCCAAATTAAGTTTTTTTGGTCGCCGCTAGGGTTGAGCGAAACGAGTCGGTCATTTTCATAAGTCGCCGACTTTTGGCAAAGTCGGGTTTCATGAAACCCGACCCGATCCCTGTGTGGGGTCGGCCATGTGGTACGCAACTTTCGCGCCAAAGTCGCGTTTCAATGACGCGAAAAGCGCCATTTCTCAGCCAATGAAGGTGGACGCAGAGTGTGGGCAGCGTGATGACATAGGTCTCAGTCCCCACCATCTTAGAGAAGGGCATTGCAGTGATTGGCTTGCTTTCTGCGGTTCACAGAGGCTATAAAGGGGCGTTCCCGCCAACCGCCATCTTACTGCTGCTGATCTGAGCATAGGGAGAGGTTGCTGCCGCTTCGTCAGAAGCAGGGATAGCGTTAGGCAGGGAACATTAACCCCCAAACCGCTTGTGCTGTAGCGATTTCCACTGTCCAACACCACCTTTTGTTTGCAGGGACAGTGGAGGCTAAATTTTTTTTTTCCTCAGCGCTGTAGCTCATTGGGCTGCCCTAGAAGGCTCCCTGATAGCTGCATTGCTGTTTGTACACCGCTGTGCAAACCAACTGCTTTTTTCAAAGCACAAATCCTGTTGCTCCTTCCTTTCTGCACAGCTATCTTGTTTGTTTGTCCACACTTTTGACTTTTTTGTGCAGCAGTCCACTCCTTGTTATTGCTGCCTGCCATACTTTGCTGAGATTACTGAAGGGAGATAGTAATTGTAGGACAGTCCCTTTTTTTGTTTCGTTATATCTCTTCAAGCCACTTTCTGCCACAGAAAATATACTCTAATACAGTGGCCCAGATTTATTCACTAGTCTCCCTGAAGAAAAAAAAAAAGGGTGCAGATTAAAATTGGCAAATCTGTATCAGTGGCAGTCCTGTGTGTGGCATCTGTGTCTCATTTTCTGGCACAGAAAACATACAGTCTAACAGTGGGCCTGATTTCTTGCCAATTCTCCCATAAATTAAAAAAAAATAGTGGGAGATTAAGATTGGCAATTTTGCCTCAGTGCCAGTGCTGTGTGTGGCATCTGTCTCTAATTTTGTCCCACATTAAACCCAGTGTGTAATACTGGGCCAGATTTCTTTTAAATTCTCACTGAAAAAAAAAAAAGTGGGAGATTAAGATTGGCATTTCTGCTTCAGTGCCACTCCTGTGTGTGCCACCTGTCTCAAATTTTGTGCCACATTAAACCTAGTGTTTAATACTGGGCCAGATTGCTTTTAAATTCTCCCTGAAAAAAAATAGTGGGAGATTAAGATTGGCATTTCTGCTTCAGTGCCACTCCTGTGTGTGCCACCTGTCTCAAATTTTGTGCCACATTAAACCTAGTGTGTAATACTGGGCCAGATTTCTTTTCAATTCTTTCTGAAAAAAAAATTGTGGGAGATTATGATTGGCATTTCTGCTTCAGTGCCACTCCTGTGTGTGCCACCTGTCTCAAATTTTGTGCCACATTAAACCTAGTGTGTAATACTGGGCCAGATTTCTTTTCAATTCTCCCTGAAAAAAAAAATAGTGGGAGATTAAGATTGGCAATTAGCCTCAGTGCCAGTCGTGTGTGTGGCATCTGTCTTTGATTTTATGCCACAGAACATATACTGTATAAGAGTGGGCCACATTTCTTCAATATTCTCCCAGAAAAAAATAAAAAGGGGGAGATTTTTATTGGTAGTGTCTGCATCAGCGTCAGTCCTGTTAGTGGCATATCTGTCTGCCACTGAAGCTGTGTACTGTTATACATTGGGCCTGATTTTCCCTGCAGTCTCACACACCTATAAAGGGATATATAAATCCAACAGAAGTTTGAGTTCACCTTGTAACTGGTTTTACAGTAACAAATACCGTTAATTTGGTTACGTTTTTCAAACAATGAGGAAGTCTGGTGGAAGAGGTCATGGCCGTGGGCGGTCATTGCCAGCTGGTAATGATGGTAGTGGTGGTGGAGCATCAGGTGGTCGTGGGAAAAGCAATATAGCACCTAAGTCTCGAGTTGTTGAGCCAGGTTCATCGTCTGGCTACACAAGGCCTCGAACACTCCCTTTTCTGGGAGTAGGAAAACCGCTTTTAAAGCCGGAGCAGCAAGAACAAGTTTTGGCTTTCCTTGCTGACTCAGCCTCTAGCTCTTTTGCCTCCTTTTCTGAAACTGCTAAATGTAAAAGCAGCGCGTCGTTAGTGGATGTTCACGGTCAGGGACAAGTCGCTTCCTTGTCTTCTTCACCAAGAACAACAGAGAAGGATGCGTCAGGTGACAAAACGGGTTACTCCATGGAGCTCTTTACACATACCGTTCCTGGGTTAGAAAGTGAAACAGTTAACAGGCCATGCCCATTACAAGTTGAATCGGACATGGAGTGCACAGATGCACAGCCACAGCCAGATTACTATGCTGTTCCTTTGACTCAGACCACAACATTGCCCTCGCAGTGTACTGATCCAGAATCAGACCCTGATGAGACTATGGTGCCCCGTCATGAACGCTATACCACAGGTTTACACGGTGACACAGACGAAGTTGCACACGAGATAGAAGAAGAGGTCATAGATGACCCAATTGTTGACCCCGATTGGCAGCCATTGGGGGAACAGGGTGCAGGCGGCAGTAGCTCTGAAGTGGAGGAGGAGGAGCCACAGCAGGCATCAACCTCGCAACAGTTTCCATCTGCCAGGCCCGTATCTAGCCAAAAACGTGTGGCAAAACCAGTTGTAGGACAGTGTGGCCATCCCGTTAAAGAAGCTCAGTCTGCAATGACTGAAAAGGTATCCGATAGTAGAAAGAGTGCAGTCTGGCATTTTTTTAAACAACATCCAAATGATCAGCGCAAAGTCATCTGTCAAAAATGTTCAACTACCTTAAGCAGAGGTCAGAATCTTAAAAGTCTAAATACAAGTTGCATGCGTAGACATTTAACCACCATGCATTTGCAAGCCTGGACTAACTACCAAACATCCCTTAAGGTTGTAGCACCCTCGGCCAATGAAGCTAGTCAGCAATGCTACATCCCTTCCCTCACTGTCCATCACGGCACAATGGGTTAATGTGGTGGATGCAGGGTCCACAGGGGACAGCAATATTGGGACAGTTCTGCCTAACCCACGGTCTAGGAAACAGTTGGCTGTAGGCGTTCGCCCCCCCTCCTCCTCGTCCTCCTGCAGAAGCGAGAGCTCGTCCACAGACCACAGTCGCACGACCACTCCATCCGCAGCTGCCACTGTTGCACACGAGGTGTCCCATTATGGGACAGCTAGTGGCAAGCGTCAGCAGGCTGTATTGGCAATGAAGTGTTTGGGCGACAACAGACACACCGCGGAAGTTCTGTCCGAGTTCTTGCAGAAAGAAACTCAGTCATGGCTGGGCACTGTACATCTTGAGGCAGGCAAGGTAGTGAGTGATAACGGAAGGAATTTTATGGCTGCCATAGCCCTTTCCCAACTGAAACAAATTCCTTGTCTGGCTCACACCTTAAACCTTGTGGTGCAGTGCTTCCTGAAAAGTTATCCGGGGTTACCCAACCTGCTCCTCAAAGTGCGCAGACCTTGCACGCATATCCGCCGTTCGCCTGTACACTCCAGCCGTATGCAGAACCATCAGCGGTCTTTGAACCTTCCCCAGCATCACCTAATCATCGACGTTGCAACAAGGTGGAACTCCACACTGCACATGCTTCAGAGACTGTGCGAACAGAGGCATGCTGTTATGTATTTGTGGGAGGATACACATACACGGGCAGGCAGTTGGACGGCAGACATGGAGTTGTCAGGTGTGCAGTGGTCGAAGGTACAAGACCTGTGTCAAGTCCTTCAGTGTTTTGAGGAATGCACACGGCTAATTAGTGCAGACAACGCCATAATAAGCATGAGCATCCCCCTAATGCATCTGCTGATGCAAAGTTTGACGCACATAAAGGAGCAGGCGTCTGCAGCGGAGGAAGAGGATAGCCTTGATGACAGTCAGCCATTGTCTGGTCAGGGCAATCTACAAAACGAGGTAGCGGGCGAAGAGGAGGAGGACAAGGAGGATGATGGGGATGAGTATTTTTTGAATGAGGAAGCTTCTCCGGGGCCAATAGAAACTGGTGGCGTTGCAAGGCCGGGTTCAGGTTTTTTGAGGGAGACAAGTGACGTAGATTTGCCTGAAACTGCCCCTCAACCCAGCACAACCGCAGATTTGACAACTGGAACTTTGGCCCACATGGCGGATTATGCATTACGTATCCTCAAAAGGGACCCACGCATTAATAAAATGATGACCGATGACGATTACTGGTTGGCCTGCCTCCTTGATCCTCGCTATAAAGGCAAATTGCAAAATATCATGCCACATGAGAACCTCGAACAAATATTAGCAAGCAAGCAAGCAACTCTTGTAGACTGTATGATTCAGGCATTCCCAGCACACAGCGCCGGTGATGTTTCTCACACGAGGTGCAGGGGGCAACAGGGCAGAGGTGTTAGAGTTGCACAAATCAGAAGTGGCATTGGACAGAGGGGTTTTCTGACCAGGTTGTGGAGTGATTTCGCAATGACCGCAGACAGGACAGGTACTGCAGCATCAATTCAAAGTGACAGGAGACAACATTTGTCCAGTATGGTTACTAACTATTTTTCATCCCGATGTTCTCCCTCAACCGTCATTCCCATTTGATTACTGGGCATCCAAAATAAACACCTGGTCTGAATTGGCAGAATATGCATTGCAGGAGCTTGCTTGCCCAGCAGCTAGTGTGCTATCAGAAAGAGTGTTCAGTGCTGCTGGTTCAATAGTGACCGAAAAAAGGACTCATCTGGCTATCCAAAATGTTGATGATCTAACCTTCATTAAAATGAACCACTCATGGATTTCGAATTATTTTGCCCCACCTTTCCCGGCTGACACCTAGCTTTCCTATAAAAAGGTCTCGCTTGTGGACTGGTCTTACTGACTGTTCCAATCTCTTAATTTGCAGCAGCTGTTTGTCCAGCATATGACATGTTTCCACCTCCCTAAATGGGCACTCCCCCACGGGGCCGTGGTCTCGCAACTTGGCGCAAGCACCCGTGAGAGTGCCGTTTGTCTGAAGAGGTGGGTGTGCCTGCTTTTGGTCGACGGCACTGCCACTGGGTCCCTAATAGTACAATAAAGTGTCTCTGGCGGTGGTGGCACGCAACCAACGTCAGACACACCGTTGTAACATGAGGGGCCCTGGGCCTGTACCGCCGGCCACAAGAGAGTTTCCCCCTCCCCCCAGCTTAAATACTGTTCTACCACTTGCAAAATTATCACTCACAGCTCGACCAATGTTTAGTCTATGTGCTGACATCCTTCAATGCCTGGCACTGACAATACCAATTTGTTGACATGTATGATGCTAGTTAAAATAGTCAGGGTCAGTGTCCGATATTGACACCAGTAAATACTTAGTGCCAAATTACTATGTCTGAAACTCAGCAGAGGAGCCCACCCCTGTACCTAAGTATGCCACCCTTTTGTTTTTTGGTTTTGTTGTTTTGCGAGACATTAACATCTATTTATTTTTTGGGAGTACTAACTGTGTCAGACACTCCTTCCAATCGTCCTCCGCTGACCACACCAATGCTGCCTGTGTACCCCTGCAAGATAATTCAAACTGCATTGAGCCTATTTTTTTATTTTAGGCCTACTAAGTCTGTCTGTGGTCCCTCCTTCCAATTGTCCTCCACTGACCACACCAATGCTGCCTGTGTACCCCTGCAAAATAATTCAAACTGCTTTGAGCCTATTTTTTAAAATTTTAGGCCTACTAAGTCTGTCTGCGGTCCCTCCTTCCATTTGTCCTCCGCTGAGCACACCAATGCCGACCGTGTACCCATGTAACTTTTTTCATCCTGCAGTGAGCCTACTTTGTGGTGTAAGGCCTACTAACAGTGTCTGTCTGCGCCACTTAATACAGCTGTACTCCTCTGAAAAAAAAAAAAAGGCTGATTTTCAGCTTGTCAGAATTATAAAACTGCATTGGGGCCACAAGTTTCGTTGTGGTCTACAAACTGAGTCTTCCGCTCCAAGGTGTTCTCTCTGTTGCCTCTCCCTCGCTTCTATCTTGAAGCTCTTGTTAAGTAGTTGTTGAAACAACACTGCATTAGGCCTACAAGTTGGGTCTGGGTTGTAGAGACGGTGTCTGCCGCTCCAAGGTGTTCTCCTGGTTGCCTTTCCTGAGCTTCAATCTTCAGGCTCTTGTTAAATAGTTTTTTAATCGAACAACTGCAGTGAGGCTACTAGTTTGGTTGGGGCCTACTAACGGTGTATGCCACTCCGTGCTGTTCTCCAGGTTTCCTGTCCTGAAATTCCATTTTCAGGCTCTCGTTAAGTAGTTGTTGAAACAACACTGCATTAGGCCTACAAGTTGGGTCTGGGTTGTAGAGACGGTGTCTGCCGCTCCAAGGTGTTTTCCTGATTGCCTTTCCTGAGCTTCAATCTTCAGGCTCTTTTTAAATAGTTTTTTAACCCCTTTACCCCCAAGGGTGGTTTGCACGTTATGGACCGGGCCAATTTTTACAATTCTGACCACTGTCCCTTTATGAGGTTATAACTCTGAAATGCTTCAACGAATCCCGGTGATTCTGACACTGTTTTCTCGTGACATATTGTACTTCATGATAGTGGTAAAATTTCTTTGATATTACCTGCGTTTATTTGTGAAAAAAACGGAAATATGGCGAAAATTTTGAAAATTTCACAATTTTCCAACTTTGAATTTTTATGCAATTAAATCACAGAGATATGTCACAAAAAATACTTAATAAGTAACATTTCCCACATATCTACTTTACATCAGCACAATTTTGGAACCAAAATTTTGTTTTGTTAGGGAGTTACAAGGGTTAAATTTGACCAGCAATTTCTCATTTTTACAACACCATTTTATCTTAGGGACCACATCTCATTTGAAGTCATTTTGAGGAGTCTATATGATAGAAAATACCCAAGTGTGACACCATTCTAAAAACTGCACCCCTCAAGGTTCTCAAAACCACATTCAAGAAGTTTATTAACCCTTCAGGTGTTTCACAGAAATTTTTGGAATGTTTATATAAAAATTAACATTTAACTTTTTTTCACAAAAAATTTAATTCAGCTCCAATTTGTTTTATTTTACCAAGGGTTACAGGAGAAAATGAACCCCAAACCTTGTTGCACAATTTGTCCTGAGTACGCCGATACCCCATATGTGGAGGTAAACCACTGTTTGGGCTTATGACAGAGCTTGGAAGCGAAGGAGTGCCATTTGACTTTTCAATGCAAAATTGACTGGAATTGAGATGGGACGCCATGTTGCGTTTGGAGAGCCACTGATGTGCCTAAACATTGAAACCCCCCACATGTGACACCATTTTGGAAAGTAGACCCCCTAAGGAACTTATCTAGAGGTGTGGTGAGCACTTTGACCCACCAAGTGCTTCACAGAAGTTTATAATGCAGAACCGTAAAAATAAAAAATCATTTTTTTTCACAAAAATTATATTTTCGCCCCCAATTTTTTATTTTTCCAATGGTAAGAGAAGAAATTGGAACCAAAAATTTGTTGTACAATTTGTCCTGAGTACGCTGATACCCTATATGTGAGGGTAAACCACTGTTTGGGCGCATGGGAGATCTCGGAAGGGAAGGAGCGCCGTTTGACTTTTCAATGCAAAATTCACAGGAATTGAGATGGGACGCCATGTTGCGTTTGGAGAGCCACTGATGTGCCTAAGCATTGAAACCCCCCACAAGTGACACCATTTTGGAAAGTAGACCCCCTAAGGAACTTATCTAGATGTGTGGTGAGAACTTTGACCCACCAAGAGCTTCACAGAAGTTTATAATGCAGAGCCGTAAAAATAAAACAAAAATTTTTTCCCACAAAAATTATTTTTTAGCCCCCAGTTTTGTATTTTCCCGAGGGTAACAGGAGAAATTGGACCCCAAAAGTTGTTGTGCAATTTGTCCTGAGTGCGCTGATACCCCATATGTGGGGGGAACCACCGTTTGGGCACATGGGAGGGCTCGGAAGGGAAGGAGAGCCATTTGGAATACAGACTTAGATGGAATGGTCTGCAGGCGTCACATTGCGTTTGCAGAGCCCCTAATGTACCTAAACAGTAGAAACCCCCCACAAGTGACCCCATATTGTTAACTGGACCCCCAAAGGAACTTATCTAGATGTGTTGTGAGAACTTTGAGCCCCCAAGTGTTTTACTACAGTTTCTAACGCAGAGCCGTGAAAAAAAAAAAATTCCCCCCAAAATTATTTTTTAGCCCCCAGTTTTGTATTTTCTCGAGGGTAACAGGAGAAATTGGACCCCAAAAGTTGTTGTTCAATTTGTCCTGAGTGCGCTGATGCCCCATATGTGGGGGGGAACCACCGTTTGAGCGCATGGGAGGGCTCGGAAGGGAAGGAGTGCCATTTGGAATGCAGACTTAGATGAAATGGTCTGCAGGCATTATATTGTGTTTGCAGAACCCCTAATGTACCTAAACAGTAGAAACCCCCTACAAGTGACCCCATATTGGAAACTAGACCTTGCATGAACTTATCTAGATGTGTTGTGAGAACTTTGAGCCCCCAAGTGTTTCACTACAGTTTATAACGCAGAGCCGTGAAAATAAAAAATCTTTTTTTTTCCCACAAACATTATTTTTTAGCCCCCAGTTTTGTATTTTCCCAAGGGTAACAGGAGAAATTGGACCCCAAAAGTTGTTGTCCAATTTGTCCCGAGTACGCTGATGCCCCATATGTTGGGGTAAACTCCTGTTTGGGCACACGGGAGAGCTCGGAAGGGAAGGAGCACTGTTTTACTTTTTCAATGCAGAATTGGCTGGAATTGAGATCGGACGCCATGTCGCGTTTGGAGAGCCCCTGATGTGTCTAAACAGCGGAAACCCCCCAATTATAACTGAAACCCTAATCCAAACACACCCCTAACCCCAATTCCAACGGTAACCCTAACCACACCTCTAACCCAGACACACCCCTAACCCTAATCCCAACTCTATTCCCAACCGCAAATGTAATCCAAACCCTAACTTTAGCCCCAACCCTAACTGTAGCCGTAACCGTAACTGTAGCCTTAACCCTAGCCCTAACCCTAACCATAACCCTAGCCCCAACCCTAGTCCCAACCCTAGCCCTAACCCTAGCCCTAACCCTAACCCTAACCCTAACCCTAGCTCTAGCCCTAACCCTAACCCTAATGGGAAAATGGAAATAAATACATTTTTTTAATTTTTTATTTTTCCCTAACTAAGGGGGTGATGAAGGGGGGTTTGATTTTCTTTTATAGCGGGTTTTTTAGCGGATTTTTATGATTGGCAGCCGTCACACACTGAAAGACGCTTTTTAATGCAAAAAATATTTTTTGCGTTACATTTTGAGAGCTATAATTTTTCTATATTTGAGTCCACATAGTCATGTGAGGTCTTGTTTTTTTGCGGGACGAGTTGACGTTTTTATTGGTAACATTTTCGGGCACGTGACATTTTTTGATCGCTTTTTATTCCGATTTTTGTGAGACAGAATTACCAAAAACCAGCTATTCATGAATTTCTTTTGGGGGAGGCGTTTATACCGTTCCGCGTTTGGTAAAATTGATAAAGCAGTTTTATTCTTTGGGTCAGTACGATTACAGCAACACCTCACTTATATCATTTTTTTAATGTTTTGGTGCTTTTACACGATAAAAACTATTTTATAGAAAAAATAATTATTTTTGCATCGCTTTATTCTGAGGACTATAAATATTTTATTTTTTTGCTGATGTTGCTGTATGGTGGCTCGTTTTTTGCGGGACAAGATGATGCTTTCAGTGGTACCATGGTTATTTATATCCGTCTTTTTGATCGCGTGTTATTCCACTTTTTGTTCGGCAGTATGATAATAAAGCGTTGTTTTTTGCCTCGTTTTTTTTTTTTCTTACGGTGTTTACTGAAGGGGTTAACTAGTGGGACAGTTTTATAGGTCAGGTAGTTACGGACGCGGCGATACTAAATATGTGTACTTTTATTGTTTGTTTTTTTATTTAGATAAAGAAATCTATTTATGGGAATAATATATATATTTTTTTCATTATTTAGGATTTTTTTTTTTTTTACACACTTGTAAAAATTTTTTTTTACTTTGTTACTTTGTCCCAGGGGGGGACAATACAGATCGGTGATCTGTCAGTTTGCACAGCACTCTGACAGATCACCGATCTGTCAAACAGCGCTGCAGCGTTACCAAGTGCCTGCTCTGAGCAGGCACTTGGTAAGGCACCTCCCTCCCTGCAGGACCTGGATCCGCGGCCATCTTGGATCTGTATCCAGCAAGGAGGAAGGAGGTAGGAGACCCTCGCAGCAATGCGATCACATTGCGTTGCTGCGGGGGTCTCAGGGAAGCCCGCAGGGAGCCCCCTCCCTGCGCGATGCTTCCCTGTACCGCCGACACATCGCGATCATGTTTGATCGCGGTGTGGCGGGGGTTAATGTGCCGGGGGCAGTCCGTGACCGCTCCTAGCACATAGTGCCGGATGTCAGCTGCGATAAGCAGCTGACACCCGGCAGCGATCGGCCGCGCTCCCTCGTGAGGGCGGCCGATCGCCTATGACGTACTATTCCGTCCTTGGGAAGTAGGGCCCACCCCACATGGACGGAATAGTACGTCTAATGGCAGAAAGGGGTTAATCGAACAACTGCAGTGGGGCTACTAGTTTAGTTGGGGCCTACTAACAGTGTCTGTCGCTCCAAGGTGTTCTCCTGGTTGCCTTTCCTGAGCTTCAATCTTCAGGCTCTTGTTAAATAGTTTTTTAATCAAACAACTGCAGTGGGGCTACTAGTTTGGTTGGGGCCTACTAACAATGTCTGCCGCTCCAAGGTGTTCTACTGGTTGCCTTTCCTGAGCTTCAATCTTCAGGCTCTTGTTAAATAGTTTTTTAATCGAACAACTGCAGTGGGGCTACTAGTTTGGTTGGGGCCTACTAACGGTGTATGCCGCTCCGTGCTGTTCTCCAGGTTTCCTGTCCTGAAATTCCATTTTCAGGCTCTCGTTAAGTAGTTGTTGAAACAACACTGCATTTGGCCTACAAGTTGGGTCTGGGTTGTAAGAACGGTGTCTGCCGCTCCAAGGTGTTCTCCAGGTTGCCTCTCCCTAGCTTCTATCTTCAAGCCCTTGTTAAGTAGTTGTTGAAACAACACTGCATTTGGCCTACAAGTTGGGTCTGGGTTGTAGGGATGGTGTCTGCCGCTCCAAGGTGTTCTCCAGGTTGCCTCTCCCTAGCTTCTATCTTCAAGCTCCTGTTAAGTAGTTGTTGAAACAACACTGCATTTGGCCTACAAGTTGGGTCTGGGTTGTAGGGACGGTGTCTGCCGCTCCAAGGTGTTCTCCAGGTTGCCTCTCCCTAGCTTCCATCTTTGAAGCTCTCGTTAAGTAGTTGTTGAAACAACACTGCATTAGGCCTAAAAGTTGAGTCTGGGTTCTACAAATGATGTCTTCCGCTCCAAGGTGTTCTCCAGGTTGCCTTTCCCTAGCTTCTATCTTCAGGCTCTCGTTAAATTGTTTTTAATATAACACTGCATTTGGCCTACTTGTTTTGTTGGCCCTACTAACGGTGTCTGCAGCTCCTTGATGTTCTCCTCCACTGAACAAACCAGTGCCGCCTGTTTACTTCTGTTACCAATTTTGAACTGCATTTAGCCTACTTACTGATTTGGGCCTACTCACTGTGTCAGCCTCTCATTACAGTTGTACTCCACTGAACAAAGCAATGCCCCCTGGTTAGTCCTGTTACCAATTTTGAACTGCATTTAGCCCACTTTATTATTTGGGCCTATATCTGTGTTTCCTCCTCATCCTGCCCATTGCCCAGCCAGTGATAGATGAGTCTGCTGGTACATTGACCCAGAACGCTACATTCCCCGTGCATGCTACACAGCCAGAATGTGACCCTGCTGAAAGTCAGGTTCCCCTTCCCGCATACCTCATCATCTTACACAGGGATAAAGAGGAAGGTGCAGATGAAAGTGCAGGTTCCTTCATCAGGTGGGGAGGATACTCGTTGGCGACGTCACTGGCACAGGGCCCCTCATAGTACACAAAAGTGTCGCTGCCGGTAGGAGGCGCCCCCGCCGTGCAAACACACTGCCGTACTTTGAGGGGCCCTGTGCCAGTGCCAATGCCAACGAGTGGGCCCCCCTGCTTGCTCAGGATCACAGCACTTGCAAAGTTGAAATTCTTACCTCTCCCTGCTCCACTGCCGTGACGTGGTCCAGATTTCCTGGGCCCACTAAATACTTGAACCAGCCCTACCCCCCACAACTTTAGCCAAATGACCCCCAATTTCCAATGCCTTGCTATTATTATAAGGTAAATTAAGATTGACAAGCTTCAGTAACAAGAATGGATGTTTTTGCCATTAAAATGGGCACTGTAGGTGTTTTCCTGCCCTCCACTCACTGCCGACTATGCTCCCCCATTGACTTGCATTGGGTTTCGTGTTTCGGTCGATCCCCGACTTTTCGAGATAATCGGCCGATTTCACTTGACTCGACTTTTGAGATAGTCGGGTTTCGCGAAACCCGACTCGACCCTAAAAAACTAAAAGTCGCTCAAACCTATTCACCGCGACATTGCACTAAAATGCAATAACGGGCAATCAAAAGAACATATCTGCAACAAAATGGTATTAAAAACGTCTACTTGGCACGCAAACAATACGCCCTCACCCAACCCCAGATCACAAAAAGTGGAGAGGCTACGGGGGTTTTTTTAGCAAAATTTTTTTTCATCACTTAGATAGAAAAGAACCTAGACATGTTTGGTGTCAATGAACTCATAATGACCTGGATAATCATAACAGCAGGACAGTTTTAGCATTTAGTGAACTTAGCAAAAAAGCCAAACAAAAAACAAGTTTGGAATTGCACTTTTTTAAGGGGTTAATGTTCAATAATTGAATGAGGCCTACCAGTTTTTGCCTGCTAGGGTGTATGGATGACTGGATGACTCTACTTATAATTTTGTCCTTGCTTTGTAAAAAGGACAAAGCCCTTATGAGTGTAAAAGTACCACAACTACTCATTCTTAATTTTTTTATGAGGCATTTTATTTAGTGTCCTCCAAGGTGAATGAATGACCCTGCTTGTAATTATTTGCAAGCATTGCACAATGTGCAGAGCTTTCATGAGTGTAGGAGTACCACAACTTCACTTTGTTCACAATATTTGAATGAGACATTACATTTGGTGTCTTCAAGGGTGTATAGATGACCCTGCTTGTAATTTTGGCAGGATTTGCACTTAGTGCATAGCCTTTATTACTTAAGTCCAGGAGCACCACTACCTGACTATTTGAACACAATGTGTATGAGGCCCTCCTTTATGTCTAGTTCATTAATACATGGTGTATCTGAATCCCTCTGAGTCCCTATTTTTGGGAATTCTTGCTTCCATTAAAAATTAAACTGAAATTTCTATTTTTTTTAATAAAAAATTAAATTATTTATTTTTTAAATCATTTTTAAATTGTGCCTTATATACACTGCTAAAAAAATAAAGGGAACACTAAAGTACCACATCCTAGATATCTCTGAATGAAATATTCCAGTTGCAAATTTTTATTAGTGCAGATCATCCAGGATGGCACATCAATGCGTGCTGTGGCAAGAAGGCTTGCTGTGTCTGTCAGCGTATGTGTCCATAGGCAGGTGGCGCTACCAGAAGACAGGTTAGTACACTAGGAGACATGAAGGGAACCGTAGGAGGGCAACAACCCAGCAGCAGGACTGCTACCTTCGCCTTTGAGCATGGAGGAACAGGAGGAGCATTGCCAGAGCCCTGCAAAATGACCTCCAGCAGGCCACAAATGTGCATGTGTCTGCACAAATGGTTAGAAACCATCTCCATGAGGATGGTCTGAGGGCCCGACATTCAAAGATGGGGGTTGTGCTCACAGCCCAACACCGTGCAGGACGCTTGGCATTTGCCACAGAACACCAGGATTGGCAAATTAGCCACCTGTGCCCTGTGCTCTTCACAGATGAAAGCAGGTTCACACTGAGCACATGTGACAAACGTGAAAGAGTCTGGAGACAGTGGGTCAGTAATGTTGTGGGGTGGCATTTCTTTGGAGGGCCACACAGCCCTCCATGTGCTTGCCAGAGGTAGCCTGACTGCCATTAGGTACTGAGATAAGATCATCAGACCCTTGTGAGACCATATGCTGGTGCGGTTGGCCCTGGGTTCCTCCTAATTTAAGAAGATGACAGACCTCATGTGGCTGGAGTGTGTCAGCAGTTCCTGCTAGATGAAGGCATTGAAGCTATGTACTGGCACGCCCATTCCCCAGACCTTAATCCAATTGTGCACATCTGGGACATCATGTCTCACACCATCCACCAATGTCACGTTGCACCACAGACTGTCCAAGAGTTGGCAGATGCTTTAGTTCAGGTCTGGTAGGAGATCCCTGAGGAGACCATCCGCTGCCTCATCAGGGGCATGCCCAGGCATGTACAGTAGGGAGGTCATAAAGGCACGTGGAGGCCACACACAATACTGAGCATCTTTTCCTTTTCATTAGGCATTGGCACTGAAGTTGGATAAGCCTGTAATTTAATTTTCCACTTTGATTTTGAGTTTCATTCCAAATCCAGACCTCTGTAGGATATTCATTTTGATTTACATTGATAATTGTTATGTTTTATTGTTTTGAACACATTCCACTATGCCATGAATAAAAATTTGCAACTGGAATATTTCATTGAGATACCTAGGATGTGGTATTTTGGTGTTCCCTTTATTTTTTTGAGCATTTGAGCAGTGTATATATATACTGTATATACATATACCTATTGGTTATAAAATATAGCATACAACCTGAGCATTTTACATCTACTGTTTGGAGTCATGTATATCAAGTATATGCAGCCTTGGGCAATAGTAATTGTAAGTGCAAGCATTTCATTTTTGCAGGAACCCTGCCTCCTGCAACAAAGAAAATACCCATTTAAATGACAGCATGTTGATGATATAATGTTGTAACTGAGTGTAATTAGAAGAATGTTCTCCATCATCTAATCAGCTTCCTTCAATCAACATCTTTCTACCTTTCTTACAACAACACATAACCTTTGTACCACATCCACATATCATCCCATCAGAAAGCCTTTCAGTAATTCGTTTTGATATCATCATCCGTGCTGATGTCAAAGCTACCTTATGTCTCCAGTACATCAATGTGTGTTGAAATCTACGTGTTGAGACCTGAATAGCTCCTTTATACTTGACTGCTGAATGGAACCAATAAGTGTTGTAGTGCTACAAAACTATGTCCGTGAAAACACAATGGGACTTTTCAACAACCCTTTTTTACCTGCGATGTGTTTCTTTTTCTCAGTAACATCAGTTTCCTGCTATCGGTTTCACTGACAAATGCATTCAACCTGACATTTCCATACAAAACTTTCTTCTACCCTTTCCTACAGATAGCCAGAGAAACTTTATTTTCCCATTTTCTTCCTGATACTTAGCTAATTAGCTTGTCAATACAAAGCAGTTTTGATTTTTAGCTTGGGCCTTTAAAAAGTGTATATATATATATATATATATATATATATATATATATATATATATATATATATATATATATATATACAGTACAGACCAAAGTTTGGACACACCTTCTCATTTGAAGATTTTTCTGTATTATCATGACTATGAAAATTGTACATTCCCGCTGAATTAACACATGTGGAATTATATACTTAACAAAAAAGTGTGAAACAACTGTAATTATGTCTTATATTCTAGGTTCTTCAAAGTAGCCACCTTTTGCTTTGAGGACTGCTTTGCACACTCTTGGCATTCTCTTGATGAGCTTCAAGAGGTAGTCACCGGGAATGGTTTTCACTTCACAGGTGCGCCTTGTGAGGTTTAATAAGTGGGATTTCTTGCCTTATATGGTGTTGGGACCATCAGTTGTGTTGTGCAGAAGTCTGGTGGATACACAGCTGATAGTCCTACTGAATAGTCCTACTGAATAGAGTGTTAGAATTTGTAGTATGGCAAGAAAAAAGCAGCTAAGTAAAGAAAAACGAGTGGCCATCATTACTTTAAGGCTACGTTCACATTTGCGTTGTGCGCTGCTGCGTCGGAGACGCAACGCACAACGCAAATAAAAACACATCAAAACGCACACAAAAATGCTGCGTTTTGCGACGCATGCGTCGTTTTTTGCCAAAAATCGGACGCCAGAAAAATGCAACTTGTTGCATTTTCTGCGCCCGACGCTTGCGGCAAAAAAAACGCTTGCGTCGCACAACGCAGCACAATGCATGTCCATGCGTCCCCCATGTTAAATATAGGGGCGCATGACGCATGCGTCGCCGCTGCGTCGCCCGACGCAAACGGGCACAACGCAAATGTGAACGTAGCCTAAGAAATGAAGGTCAGTCAGTGTAAATGAGAAAGTGTGTCCAAGAGCTTTCAGTCTGTACTGTGTACATACAGTATATATATATATATATATATATATATAGAGAGAGAGATGATAGATAGATGTATATATATATATATATATATATATATATATATATATAATTGTCTAAGGGTTTTTCCGTCTGTCTGTCCGTCTGTCTTTCTGTCTGTCTGTCTGTCCTGGAAATCCCGGCTCTCTGATTGGTCGAGGTCGCCAGGCCTCGACCAATCAGAGACCGGCACAGCATCGACGTAGACATCCCGCGTCTCTGATTGGTCGAGGCCGCCAGGCCTCGACCAATCAGCAACGGGCACAGCGACGATGATGTCATAAAGGACGTAGACATCCCGCGTCTCTGATTGGTCAAGGCCGCCAGGCCTCGACCAATCAGCAACGGGCACAGCGACGATGATGTCATAAAGTTTGCCTCGACCAATCAGCGACGGGCACAGTCTGCCGCGAATTCTGGAATCATCATTGTCCATATATTACAGGGACATGCATATTCTAGAATACCCGATGCGTTAGAATCGGGCCACAATCTAGTATATATATATATATATATATATAGTATATACAGTGGGGCAAAAAAGTATTTAGTCAGTCAGCAATAGTGCAAGTTCCACCACTTAAAAAGATGAGAGGCGTCTGTAATTTACATCATAGGTAGACCTCAACTATGGGAGACAAACTGAGAAAAAAAAATCCAGAAAATCACATTGACTGTTTTTTTATCATTTTTTTTGCATATTATGGTGGAAAATAAGTATTTGGTCAGAAACAAACAATCAAGATTTCTGGCTCTCACAGACCTGTAACTTCTTCTTTAAGAGGCTCCTCTTTCCTCCACTCATTACCTGTAGTAATGGCACCTGTTTAAACTTGTTATCAGTATAAAAAGACACCTGTGCACACCCTCAAACAGTCTGACTCCAAACTCCACTATGGTGAAGACCAAAGAGCTGTCAAAGGACACCAGAAACAAAATTGTAACCCTGCACCAGGCTGGGAAGACTGAATCTGCAATAGCCAACCAGCTTGGAGTGAAGAAATCAACAGTGGGAGCAATATTTAGAAAATGGAAGACATACAAGACCACTGATAATCTCCCTCGATCTGGGGCTCCACGCAAAATCCCACCCCGTGGGGTCAGAATGATCACAAGAACGGTGAGCAAAAATCCCAGAACCACGCGGGGGGACCTAGTGAATGAACTGCAGAGAGCTGGGACCAATGTAACAAGGCCTACCATAAGTAACACACTACGCCACCATGGACTCAGATCCTGCAGTGCCAGACGTGTCCCACTGCTTAAGCCAGTACATGTCCGGGCCCGTCTGAAGTTTGCTAGAGAGCATTTGGATGATCCAGAGGAGTTTTGGGAGAATGTCCTATGGTCTGATGAAACCAAACTGGAACTGTTTGGTAGAAACACAACTTGTCGTGTTTGGAGGAAAAAGAATACTGAGTTGCATCCATCAAACACCATACCTACTGTAAAGCATGGTGGTGGAAACATCATGCTTTGGGGCTGTTTCTCTGCAAAGGGGCCAGGACGACTGATCCGGGTACATGAAAGAATGAATGGGGCCATGTATCGTGAGATTTTGAGTGCAAACCTCCTTCCATCAGCAAGGGCATTGAAGATGAAACGTGGCTGGGTCTTTCAACATGACAATGATCCAAAGCACACCGCCAGGGCAACGAAGGAGTGGCTTCGTAAGAAGCATTTCAAGGTCCTGGAGTGGCCTAGCCAGTCTCCAGATCTCAACCCTATAGAAAACCTTTGGAGGGAGTTGAAAGTCCGTGTTGCCAAGCGAAAAGCCAAAAACATCACTGCTCTAGAGGAGATCTGCATGGAGGAATGGGCCAACATACCAACAACAGTGTGTGGCAACCTTGTGAAGACTTACAGAAAACGTTTGACCTCTGTCATTGCCAACAAAGGATATATTACAAAGTATTGAGATGAAATTTTGTTTCTGACCAAATACTTATTTTCCACCATAATATGCAAATAAAATGTTAAAAAAACAGACAATGTGATTTTCTGGATTTTTTTTTCTCAGTTTGTCTCCCATAGTTGAGGCCTACCTATGATGTAAATTACAGACGCCTCTCATCTTTTTAAGTGGTGGAACTTGCACTATTGCTGACTGACTAAATACTTTTTTGCCCCACTGTATATATATGGAAATAATCATTGATACCTTGCCCACTCACAAAGACATGGAGAGTCTATAATTTTAAGGGTAGTTTAATTTTAACATTGAGAGGATCGCAATGTATAAATTATATAAATTGATTTGCATTTTGCAGTGAGAAATAAGTATTTGATCCCTCTGGCAAAGAAGATGTAATACTTGATGGCAAAACCCTTGTTAGCTATCACAGCAGTCAGACGTTTCTTGTAGTTGATGATGAGGTTTGCACAAATGTCAGGAGGAATTTTGGTCTACTCCTCTTTGTTGCCTTGGCTGTATGTTTTGGATCATTGTCTTGCTGGAAGACCCATCCAAGACCCATTTTTAATGTCCTGAGGAGGGAAGGAAGTTGTCACTCAGGATTCTGCAGTACATGGTTCCATCCATTCTCCCATTGATGCGGTGAAGTAGTCCTGTGCCTTTAGCAGATAAACACCTCCAAAACATAATGATTCTACTTCCATGCTTGACAGTGGGGATGGTGTTCTTTGGGTCATAGGCAGCTTTTCTCTTCCTCCAAACACAGCGAGATGAGTTATTGCCAAAAGACCTCAATTTTTGTCTCATCTGACTTCAGCACCTTCTCAGAATCACTCACAAAATCATCCAGGTGTTCAATGGAAAACTTCAGATGGGCCTGCACATGTGCCTTCTTGAGCAGGGGAACCTTGCGGGCACTGCAGGATTTTAAACCTTTACGGCGTAATGTGTTACCAATGCTTTTCTTGGTGACTGTAGTTCTAGCTGCCTTGAGATCATTAACAGGTTCCCTTGTGTAGTTTTAGGCTTATCTCTCACCTTCCTCATGATCAAGGATACCCCAAGAGGTGAGATTTTGCATGGTGCCCCAGATCGATGTCGATTGACAGTCATTTTATATTCCATTTTCTTACTATTGCACCAACAGTTGTCTCCTTCTCACCCAGCACTTTACTTATGGTTTTGCAGCCAATTCCATCTTTGTGCAGGTCTATGATCTTGTTCTTGACATCCTTATGAAGCTCTTTGGCCTTGACCATGTTGTACAGGTTAGAGTCTGATTAATTGAGTCTGTGGACAGTCGTCTTTTATAAAGGTGACTATGTAAGACAGCTGTCTTTAATGCAGGTAATTAGTTGATAAGGAGCGTCTAACTGGTCTGTAGAAACCAGAACTCTTATTGGTTGGTAGGGGATCAAATACTTACTTATCACTGCAAAATGCAAATAAATGATATAATTTATACAATGTGATTTTCTGGATTTTATTTTTGATATTCTACCTCTCAATGTTAAAAATAACCTACCCTTAAAATTATAGACTGTTCATGTCTTTGTCAGTGGACAAACTTACAAAATCAGCAAGGGATCAAATACTTATTTCCCAAACTGTATATATTGTACACACTCCATATGTATATTGCAAACATCTCTGCTGAGGACTTTGCCACACACTTCAAAAATAAGATAGACCAAACAAGGCAAGTCTTTGTTGTCCGACCACCACAACCCCTTTGTATACCAGACCAATACCCTAACCCCATATTTTCCCTCTCCAAAATCACTGAAGAATAGCTTGCTCATCTTCTCTCCAAATCACACCTCACCAATTGTGAACTTGACCCCATCTCATCCCATCTCCTCCCCAACCTCACCATCACACTTATCCCATCCATGATCCATCTCTTCAACCTTTTACTAACTTCTTGTACCTTCCCCTCTGCTTTCAAACATGCCACAATCACTCCTATCCTCAAAAAGCCATCCTTTAACCCAAGCGCTATGTTCTGCAATCGCCCCATATCTTTGCTCCCATTTGCTTCCAAACTCCTTGAGCAGCATGTCCACGCTGAACTTTCATGCAACTTTGCATCTAATGCTAAATTCACACTTGCATTTGGCTGGTCTGCATATGGCTGCGTACTTCCTCCCTCAAGCTCCGCCTATGCTCCGTCTACTTCCGCATGCATCCTGCGTTGTCCTGCGTGCCTATCTTTAACATTGGGTATGCAGGGACATGCATTGCATGCAGATGTGTCCACATGTGGTGTTTTGACGTGCCCGCTAACCGCACGGGAACAGAACTTTTTGGTGTCAAATACCTTGCCCTTTCCTGGATCTCCTCATACCTTACCAACCGTACATTTAGCCTTCCTACTTCCACAATGCCTCCTCATCTCACCCTCTCTCTGTTGGTGTCTCTCAAGGCTTTGTCCTAGGACCCCTTCTCTTCTCAATCTATACCCTTGGCCTGGGACAACCCATAAAGTTCTATGGCTTCCAGTACCATCTATATGCTGATCACACTCAGATCTACTTCTCTTGCACAGATGTCACCTCTCTGCTGTCCAAAATCCCAGAGTATGTATCAGCCATATCCTCCTTCTCCTCTTGCTTCCTTAAGCTCAATGTGGACAAATCTGAACTAATTATCTTTCCGCCATCTTGCATATCTTCACTACCTGATCTATCTATAAAAAAAAAAAAAAATCACTTTCCCCTGTCCCGGAAATCTGCTGCCTTGGAGTAAACCTTGACTCTGCCCCATTCTTCAAACCGCACATCCAAGCTCTCAACACCTCCTGTCACCTCCAGCTCAAAAATATTTCCAGGATCCGTCCATTCCTCAACCCTCACTCTACCAAAATGCTTGTGCATTCCCTAATCATCTCCTGCCTCAACTGCTGCAACATCCTCATGTGTGGCCTACTTTCTAACACTGTCACACCCTGCCAGACCCTACTTAACTCTGCTGCCTGATTAATTAATCTCTCTCCACGCTACACTCCTTCTTCTCCTCATTGCAAATCACTGGCTCCTAATTTCCCTGCATAACCAGTTTAAACTACTAACACTGACCTACAAAGCCATCCATAACCTTTCCCCTCTGTATATTTCCGAGCTATTCTCCCAATATCTTCACTCACATAACCTCTGGTCCTTCCAAGACCTCATTCTCTCCTCCTGGCTTATTCGCTCTTCACCCTCACCTCCAAGATTTCTCCCAAATATCCCCCATCCTCTGGAATTCTGTGCCCCAACACGTCCGGTTATCCACCACATTTGTATCCTGAAGATGGAACCTGAAATCCCATCTCTTCAAAAAAGCTTACAACCTGCAATGACCAACTCAACACCATCGAAGCTACTGCAACCCACAACCTACTGTCTCCTTCCCTATAATCTTGTAGAATGTAAGCCCTCAAGGGTAGGGTCTGTTATGACCTGGTGGTTAGGAGCACCCAGAATGACCTGATAGTTAAACCTCATACAGGACGAGCTCTGGGATGTGGGAGCTCTGCTGACCGCAAGCCCTAATCCTATCACACACACTAGAAATAGCCGTGGAGCGCTCCTGACCAGACCTAGGCGCCTCGTCACAGCCTAAGAACTATCTAGCCCTAGAGATAGAAAATAAAGCCTACCTTGCCTCAGAGAAATTCCCCAAAGGTTAAGGAAGCCCCCCACATATATTGACTGTGAGTAAGATGAAAGTCACAAATGCAGAAATGAAACAGGTTTCAGCAAAGGGAGGCCAGGCCTACTAAATAGACAGAGGATAGGAAAGGTAACTTTGCGATCAGCACAAAAACCTACAAAAGACCACGCAGAGTGTGCAAAAAAGAGTCGGTGCGGAGGGGCCACTCTGCATCCCAGAGCTTCCAGCTAGCAAGACAAAATCATGAAAACAAGCTGGACAAGAAAACAGTGAACAAATAATGGCTATCAGGAACTTAGCTTCTGCAGGAGAAGGCAGGTCACCAGAGAGATCCAGGAGCGAACTGAACACATGCAAAAACATTGACAGCTGGCATGGAGTAACGATCTGAGAGGAATTAAATAGAGCAGTCAACCAAAGGATAAACCACGTCACCTGTGTAAGGAACCTCAGAAGCAGCAGCTTCACTCACAGCCACCAGAGGGAGCCCATAGACAGAACTCGCTGAAGTACCATTCACGACCACAGGAGGGAGTTCGACAACAGAATTCACAACAGTACCCCCCCTTGAGGAGGGGTCACCGAACCCTCACCAGGGCCCCCAGGCCGATCAGGATGAGCCAAATGAAAGGCACGAACAAGATCGGCAGCATGAACATCAGAGGCAAAAACCCAGGAATTATCTTCGTGACCATAACCCTTCCACTTGACCAGGTACTGGAGTTTCCGTCTCGAAACACGAGAATCCAAAATCTTCTCCACCACATAATAATAATAATAATAATCTTTATTTTTATATAGCGCTAACATATTCTGCAGCGCTTTACAGTTTTGCACACATTATCATCACTGTCCCCTATGGGGCTCACAATCTAGAATCCCTATCAGTATGTCTTTGGAATGTGGGAGGAAACCAGAGTGCCTGGAGGAAACCCACACAAACACGGAGAGAACATACAAACTCTTTGCAGATGTTGTCCTGGGTGGGATTAGAACCCAGGACCCCAGCACTGCAAGGCTGCTGTGCTAACCACTGCGCCACCGTGCTGCCCATACTCCAACTCCCCCTCGACCAACACCGGGGCAGGAGGATCAACGGAGGGAACCATAGGCGCCACGTATCTCCGCAACAACGACCTATGGAATGCATTATGGATGGCAAAAGAAGCTGGAAGATCCAAACGAAATGACACAGGATTAAGAACCTCAGAAATCTTATATGGTCCAATGAAACGAGGCTTAAACTTAGGAGAGGAAACCTTCATAGGAACGTGACGAGATGACAACCAAACCAAATCCCCAACACGAAGTCGGGGACCAACACAACGCCGCCGGTTATCGAAACGTTGAGCCTTCTCCTGGGACAATGTCAAATTGTCCACCACATGATTCCAAATCTGCTGCAACCTGTCCACCACCGCATCCACACCAGGACAGTCCGAAGGCTCAACCTGCCCTGAAGAGAAACGAGGATGGAAACCAGAATTACAGAAAAAAGGAGAAACTAAAGTAGCCGAGCTGGCCCGATTATTAAGGGCGAACTCAGCCAAAGGCAAGAAAGACACCCAATCATCCTGATCAGCAGAAACAAAGCATCTCAGATATGTCTCCAGAGTCTGATTAGTTCGTTCGGTTTGGCCATTAGTCTGAGGATGGAAAGCCGAAGAAAAAGACAAATCAATGCCCATCTTAGCGCAAAAGGACCGCCAAAACCTCGAAACAAACTGGGAACCTCTGTCCGAGACGATGTTCTCTGGAATGCCATGCAAACGAACCACATGCTGGAAAAACAATGGCACCAAATCAGAGGAGGAAGGCAGTTTAGATAAGGGTACCAAATGGACCATCTTAGAGAAGCGATCACAAACCACCCAAATGACCGACATCTTTTGAGAAACAGGGAAATCAGACATAAAATCCATGGAAATATGCGTCCAGGGCCTCTTCGGGATCGGCAAGGGCAAAAGCAACCCACTGGCACGAGAACAGCAGGGCTTAGCCCAAGCACAAATCCCACAGGACTGCACAAAAGAACGCACATCCCGTGACAAAGAAGGCCACCAAAAGGATCTAGCCACCAAATCTCTGGTACCAAAGATTCCAGGATGACCAGCCAATACTGAACAATGAATCTCCGAGATAACTCTACTAGTCCATCTATCAGGGACAAACAGTTTCTCCGTAGGACAACGGTCATGTCTATCAGCCTGAAACTTTTGCAGCACACGCCGCAAATCAGGGGAAATGGCAGACAAAATTACCCCTTCTTTAAGAATACCCGCCGGCTCCGGAACTCCCGGAGAGTCAGGCACAAAACTCCTTGACAGGGCGTCAGAATTCACATTCTTAGATCCCGGAAGGTATGAAACCACAAAACCAAAACGGGAGAAAAAGAGCGACCATCGAGCCTATCTAGGATTCAACCGTTTGGCAGACTCGAGATAAGTCAAATTCTTGTGATCCGTCAAGACCACTGTTGTGAATTCTGTTGTCAAGCTCCCTCCTGTGGTCATGAATGGTACTTCGGCTGGTTCTGTCCATGGGCTTCCTCTGGTGGTTGTGAGTGGGGCTGCGGCTTCTGAGTTTCCTTCCACAGGTGATGAGGTTAATTCGTTAGCTGGCTGCTCTATTTAACTCCACTTAGATCTTTGCTCCATGCCACCTGTCAATGTTCCAGTATTGGTCTAGTTCTCTCCTGGATCGTTCTTGTGACCTGTCTTCCCAGCAAAAGCTAAGTTCCTGCTTGTTTTTCTCTTGTTTGCTATTTTTCTGTCCAGCTTGCTATTTTGGTTTTTGTCTTGCTTGCTGGAAGCTCTGGGACGCAGAGGGAGCGCCTCCGCACCGTGAGTCGGTGCGGAGGGTCTTTTTGCGCCCTCTGCGTGGTCTTTTTGTAGTTTTTTGTGCTGACCGCAAAGTTACCTTTCCTATCCTCACTCTGTTCAGTAAGTCGGGCCTCACTTTGCTAAATCTATTTCATCTCTGTGTTTGTAATTTTCATCTTTACTCACAGTCATTATATGTGGGGGGCTGCCTTTTCCTTTGGGGAATTTCTCTGAGGCAAGGTAGGCTTTATTTTTCTATCTTCAGGGCTAGCTAGTTCCTTAGGCTGTGACGAGTTGCATAGGGAGCGTTAGGAGCAATCCATGGCTATTTCTTGTGTGTGTGATAGGATTAGGGATTGCGGTCAGCAGAGTTCCCACGTCTCAGAGCTCGTCCTATATTATTAGTAACTATCAGGTCATTCCGTGTGCTCTTAACCACCAGGTCCATTGTCGTCCTAACCACCAGGTCATAACAGTTCAGGTGGCCCAAAGTATTAATGCATCTCAATAGAGGGATAAGAGAAGTTCTGAGACCATTTTTTTTTTCTTTGCAGTGTGTTTTGTCTCTCTTTTCCCCTTTACCTCTGGGTGGTTCAGGATACAGGTGTAGATATGGACATTCAAGGTCTGTCCTCTTGTATAAATAATCTCACTGCAAGGGTACAAAACATTCAAGATTTTGTGGTTCAGAATCCGATGTTAGAGCCTAGGATTCCAATTCCTGATTTGTTTTTTGGGGATAGATCTAAGTTTCTGAATTTCAAAAATAATTGTAAATTGTTTCTTGCTTTGAAACCTCGCTCCTCAGGTGACCCTGTTCAACAAGTGAAAATCATTATTTCTCTGTTACGTGGCGACCCTCAAGACTGGGCATTTTCCCTTGCGCCAGGAGATCCGGCATTGCGTGATGTTGATGCGTTTTTTCTGGCGCTCGGATTGCTTTATGATGAACCAAATTCAGTGGATCAGGCAGAGAAAATCTTGCTGGCTCTGTGTCAGGGTCAGGATGAGGTAGAGATATATTGTCAGAAGTTTAGGAAGTGGTCTGTGCTCACTCAGTGGAATGAATGTGCCCTGGCAGCAATTTTCAGAAAGGTTCTCTCTGAAGCCCTTAAGGATGTCATGGTGGGATTTCCCATGCCTGCTGGTCTGAATGAGTCTATGTCTTTGGCCATTCAGATCGATCGACGCTTGCGTGAGCGTAAAGCTGTGCACCATTTGGCGGTATTATCTGAGCATAGACCTGAGCCTATGCAGTGTGATAGGACTTTGACCAGAGCGGAACGGCAGGAGCACAGACGTCGGAATGGGCTGTGTTTTTAATGTGGTGATTCCACTCATGCTATCTCCGATTGTCCTAAGCGCACTAAGCGTTTCGCTAGGTCTGCCACCATTGGTACGGTACAGTCGAAATTTCTTTTGTCCATTACTCTGATTTGCTCTTTGTCATCCTATTCTGTTATGGCATTTGTGGATTCAGGCGCTGCCCTGAATTTGATGGACTTGGAGTTTGCCAGGCACTGTGGTTTTTTCTTGGAGCCCTTGCAGTATCCTATTCCATTGAGAGGAATTGATGCTATACCTTTGGCCAAGAATAAGCCTCAGTTCTGGACCCAATTGACAATGTGCATGGCTACTGCACATCAGAAGGATATTCGGTATGCTGCTGTCTATCTACTCTGCCTTTCCTGCAATGTGTGTTTATGTGAACTGCATATAATTCCCACCTGGTATGCTGCTGTCCATCTACTCTGCCTTTCCTGCAATGTGTGTTTATGTGAACTGCATATAATTCCCACCTGGTATGCTGCTGTCCATCTACTCTGCCTTTCCTGCAATGTGTGTTTATGTGAACTGCATATAATTCCCACCTGGTATGCTGCTGTCCATCTACTCTGCCTTTCCTGCAATGTGTGATTATGTGAACTGCATATAATTCCCACCTGGTATGCTGCTGTCCATCTACTCTGCCTTTCCTGCAATGTGTGTTTATGTGAACTGCATATAATTCCCACCTGGTATGCTGCTGTCCATCTACTCTGCCTTTCCTGCAATGTGTGTTTATGTGAACTGCATATAATTCCCACCTGGTATGCTGCTGTCCATCTACTCTGCCTTTCCTGCAATGTGTGTTTATGTGAACTGCATATAATTCCCACCTGGTATGCTTTGCTTACCCATTGTTTTCTATCCATTCGTATTTCACTTCCCTTGCTTCTTGCTTGCATACCTGAGTGGCCATCTACCCCACCCCCTCTTTATGACCTGGCTTAACTGTGAACATGTGCTCTAGACACACACGCCCACATCCTCCCTCTCAGCTGCGAGCCCTTAGGTGCCCATAAATTCATAGCCATGAGTCTGACCAGACGTGTCTGACCATCTTAGAAATTGCATTTTTAAATTGCAGCTTTTTAATTGCTATGAATTAGACTAGAATTGGACTGGAATTGACTGGAAGGTAAAGGAATAGAAAACCACTATAATGTTTCGGTTTCTTTTCACATTCACCCCCATACTACTCTATTTCTTCCTATCTCCTGTAGTCCCTCCACCCAGTAAAGAACTAGTCATTTCTCCCTCCATCCTCCCCAGTCATCTCACCTCCTCCACAGAACTATTCCTCCACATACAATCCTTTCTCGCCAGGCACACACGGCCACATCATGACCTATCCAGCTCACACCTCCTAACGCTCTGTCTGCTGCTCCTCATTGCTGGCGACATATCCCCAAATCCTGGCCCTCCTCATCACATCCCCACATTCATTTCTAATCCCCTGCCACGATCCTCTACACGTCCTCGCAACCACAGTAACCTCATACCCATTCATCCTGCCCCCACTCCCCCAATTTCCCTATCTGGAGCACTATGGAACGCACGCTCTGTCTGCAATAAACTTCCATTTATCCATGACCTCTTTATCAATAACAAACTCTCCTTCCTCGGCATCACTGAAACCTGGCTCACCCCTTCTGACACAGCCTCCCCTGCGGCACTCTCCTACGGTGGCTTCCACCTTTCTCACACACCCCGCCCCAGCAGCAAACATGGCGGAGGAGTTGGTTTTCTCCTGTCAGATAACTGCTCCTTCACCCCAATCCCACTGCCACCCTCTGTTATCCTCCCTTCCTTTGAGGTGCACTCTGTGCGCATCTACTCCCCCTCCAACCTCCAACTGGCTGTCATCTACCGTCCCCCAGGGCCAGCCACCACCTTCTTCGACCACTTCACCACCTGGCTACTCCACTTCCTCGCCGCTGACATCCCCACTATCATCATGGGCGACTTCAACATCCCCATTGACACTTCCCTCTCAGCTGCCACTAAACTTCTATCTCTCACTTCCTCCTTTGGCCTCACTCAATGGTCTTCTACAGCCACCCACAAAGATGGTCACACACTGGACCTCATCTTCACCCGCCTCTGCTCCCTACCTAACCTCTCAAACTCACCTCTTCCTCTTTCTGACCACAACCTACTTACATTCTCTTCCCTTTCCACTCCTTGTCTACAACCCCCACCCCACAAACTCTCACACCCTCGCAGAAATCTTAAACACCTTGATCTTCACTCACTCTCTGAATCCCTCCTCCCTCTCACAGACATAAGCTCCCTACACAATGCGGATGATGCTGCCGCTCTATATAACACCACAATAGCTGCAGCTTTGGAATCTCTTGCCCCTCTCACACATACCAAAGCTCGCAAAATCAACAGACAACCCTGGCACACCAGCATGACAAAAGAACTGAGGCGAGCTTCCAGAGCTGCTGAGCGCAGATGGAAAAGATCCCACTCCATCGAGCACTTCATCGCATTCAAACAGTCCCTCACTGCTTTCAAAACCATGCTCGCCACAGCAAAACAAACCTACTTCTCATCTCTCATATCCTCCCTGTCTCACAACCCCAAACAGTTATTCAACACCTTCAACTCTCTCCTCCGTCCCCCAGCACCTCCTCCCTCCCCACTCATCTCAGCTGAAGACTTCGCCTCATTTTTCAAGCAGAAAATTGAGAACATCAGAGACAATTTTAGTAAACAACCCCCAGAACCCTTCCTCCCAACTACCCAGCCCTCCACCTCCAAAACCAACTTCTCCACCATTACAGAAGACGGACTCTCCACTCTACTCTCAAGATCGCATCTCACCACCTGTGCACTTGACCCACTCCCATCCCACTTCATCCCAAACCTCACCACAGTCTTCATCCCAACCCTAACCCATCTCTTTAACCTATCACTAACAACTGGCATTTTCCCCTCAAGCTTTAAACATGCCACAATCACACCTATCCTCAAAAAGCCCTCTCTTGACCCATCCTCTGTATCTAGCTATCGCCCTATATCACTTCTCCCCTTTGCCTCAAAACTACTGGAACAACATGTCCATATTGAACTGTCCTCCCATCTATCTTCCTGCTCCTTCTTCGACCGCTTTCAATCAGGCTTCCGGTCACACCACTCCACTGAAACTGCCCTAACTAAGGTCACCAATGACCTATTAACCGCCAAGAGCAAGCGACACTACTCTGTCCTCCTCCTCCTGGACCTGTCCTCTGTCTTTGACACAGTGGACCATTCCCTGCTGCTGCAGACCCTCTCATCCCTTGGCATCACAGAATTGGCCCTATCCTGGATCTCATCATACCTAACTGACCGTACATTCAGCGTCTCCCACTCACACACCACCTCCTCACCTCGGCCCCTATCTGTCGGAGTCCCGCAAGGTTCAGTTCTAGGACCCCTGCTCTTCTCCATCTACACCTTTGGCCTGGGACAGCTCATAGAATCTCACGGCTTTCAGTATCATCTCTATGCTGACGACACACAGATCTACATCTCTGGACCAGATATCACCTCCCTACTAACCAGAATCCCTCAATGTCTGTCTGCTATTTCATCCTTCTTCTCCACTAGATTTCTAAAACTTAACATGGACAAAACAGAATTCATCATCTTTCCCCCATCTCACGCGATCTCCCCAACGAACCTATCCATTACAGTAAACGGCTGCCCACTCTCCCCAGTCCCACAAGCCCGCTGTCTTGGGGTAATCCTTGACACTGATCTCTCCTTTAAACCACATATCCAAACCCTTTCCACTTCCTGCCGCCTCCAACTCAAAAATATTTCACGGATCCACACATTCCTAAACCAAGAATCTGCAAAAACCCTAGTCCATGCCCTCATCATCTCCCGCCTTGACTACTGTAACCTCCTGCTCTGTGGCCTCCCCTCTAACACTCTTGCACCCCTCCAATCTATTCTAAACTCTGCTGCCCGACTAATCCACCTGTCCCCCCGCTATTCCCCGGCCTCTCCCCTCTGTCAATCCCTGCACTGGCTCCCCATCACCCAGAGACTCCAGTACAAAAGCCTAACCATGACATATAAAGCCATCCACAACCTGTCTCCTCCATACATCTGTGACCTCGTCTCCCGGTACTTTCCTGCACGCAACCTCCGATCCTCACAAGATCTCCTTCTCTACTCCCCTATTATCTCCTCTTCCCACAATCGCATACAAGATTTCTCTCGTGCATCCCCCCTACTCTGGAATGCTCTACCACAACATATCAGACTCTCGCCTACCATCGAAACCTTCAAAAAGAACCTGAAGACCCACCTCTTCCGACAAGCCTACAACCTGCAGTAACCACCGATTGACCAAACCGCTGCACGGCCAGCTCTACCCTCACCTACTGTATCCTCACCCATTCCTTGTAGATTGTGAGCCCTCGCGGGCAGGGTCCTCTCTCCTCCTGTACCAGTTGTGACTTGTATTTTTCAAGATTATTGTACTTGTTTTATTATGTATACCCCTCCTCACATGTAAAGCGCCATGGAATAAATGGCGCTATAATAATAAATAATAATAATAATAATATTCGCTTTTTGGTGTTGCATAATCTGCATGATGTGGTCGTTTTGGGGTTGCCATGGCTACAGGTCCATAATCTAGTATTGGATTGGAAATCTATGTCTGTGTCCAGCTGGGGTTGTCAGTGGGTACATGGTGATGTTCCATTTTTGTCTATTTCGTCATCCACCCATTCTGAAGTCCCGGAGTTTTTGTCGGATTACCGGGATGTATTTGATGAGCCCAAATCCAGTGCCCTACCTCCTCATAGGGATTGCGATTGTGCTATCAATTTGATTCCTGGTAGTAAGTTTCCTAAGGGCCGTCTGTTTAATTTATCTGTGCCAGAGCACGCCGCGATGCGGAGTTATGTAAAGGAATCCTTGGAGAAGGGTCATATTCGCCCGTCGTCGTCGCCATTGGGAGCAGGGTTCTTTTTTGTGGCCAAGAAGGATGGTTCTTGTATTGATTACCGCCTTCTTAATATGATCACAGTCATATTTCAGTACCCTTTGCCGCTGCTGTCTGATTTATTTGCTCGGATTAAGGGGGCTAGTTGGTTCACCAAGATAGATCTTCGTGGTGCGTATAATCTTGTGCGTATTAAACAGGGCGATGAATGGAAAACAGCATTTAATACGCCCGAGGGCCATTTTGAGTACCTGGTTATGCCATTCGGGCTTTCCAATGCTCCATCAGTATTTCAGTCCTTTATGCATGACATCTTCCGAGAGTACCTGGATAAATTCCTGATTGTATATTTGGACGATATTTTGGTCTTCTCGGATGATTGGGAGTCTCACGTGAAGCAGGTCAGAATGGTGTTCCAGGTCCTTCGTGCGAATTCTTTGTTTGTGAAGGGGTCAAAGTGTCTCTTTGGAGTTCAGAAGGTTTCATTTTTGGGTTTCATTTTTTCCCCTTCTACTATCGAGATGGACCCTGTTAAAGTCCAGGCCATTTATGATTGGACTCAGCCGACATCTGTGAAGAGTCTGCAAAAGTTCCTGGGCTTTGCTAACTTTTATCGTCGCTTCACCAGTAATTTTTCTAGTGTTGCTAAACTGTTGACTGATTTGACCAAGAAGGGTGCTGATGTGGTCAATTGGTCTTCTTCGGCTGTGGAAGCTTTTCAGGAGTTGAAGCGTCGTTTTTCTTCTGCCCCTGTGTTGTGCCAGCCAGATATTTCGCTTCCCTTTCAGGTCGAGGTTGATGCTTCTGAGATTGGAGCAGGGGCTGTTTTGTCACAAAGAAGTTCTGATGGCCCGGTGATGAAACCATGTGCCTTCTTTTCTAGAAAGTTTTCGCCTGCTGAGCGCAATTATGATGTTGGCAATCGAGAGTTGTTGGCCATGAAGTGGGCATTCGAGGAGTGGCGTCATTGGCTTGAAGGAGCCAAGCATCGCGTGGTGGTCTTGACAGATCACAAGAATTTGACTTATCTCGAGTCTGCCAAACGGTTGAATCCTAGACAGGCTCGATGGTCGCTATTTTTCTCCCATTTTGATTTTGTGGTTTCGTACCTTCCAGGCTCTAAGAATGTGAAGGCTGATGCCCTGTCAAGGAGTTTTGTGCCCGACTCTCCGGGTGTTCCTGAGCCGGCAGGTATTCTCAAAGAGGGGGTAATATTGTCTGCCATCTCCCCTGATTTGCGGCGGGTGCTGCAAAAATTTCGGGCTGATAGACCTGACCGTTGTCCAGCGGAGAAACTGTTTGTCCCTGATAAATGGGCTAGTAGAGTTATCTCTGAGGTTCATTGTTCGGTGTTGGCTGGTCATCCTGGAATCTTTGGTACCAGAAATTTGGTGGCTAGATCCTTTTGGTGGCCTTCTTTGTCGCGGGATGTGCGTTCTTTTGTGTAGTCCTGTGGGACTTGTGCTCGGGCTAAGCCCTGCTGTTCTCGTGCCAGTGGGTTGCTTTTGCCCTTGCCAGTCCCGAAGAGGCCCTGGACGCATATCTCTATGGATTTTATTTCGGATCTCCCTGTCTCTCAAAAGATGTCGGTCATTTGGGTGGTTTGTGATCGCTTCTCTAAGATGGTCCATTTGGTACCCTTGTCTAAATTGCCTTCCTCCTCTGATTTGGTGCCATTGTTTTTCCAGCATGTGGTTCGTTTACATGGCATTTCGGAGAACATCGTTTCGGACAGAGGTTCCCAGTTTGTTTCGAGGTTTTGGCGAGCCTTTTGTGCTAGGATGGGCATTGATTTGTCTTTTTCCTCGGCTTTCCATCCTCAGACAAATGGTCAAACCGAACGAACTAATCAGACTTTGGAAACATATCTGAGATGCTTTGTTTCTGCTGATCAGGATGATTGGGTGTCCTTTTTGCCTTTGGCTGAGTTCGCTGTTAATAATCGGGCCAGCTCGGCTACTTTGGTTTCGCCGTTTTTCTGCAATTCTGGTTTCCATACTCGTTTCTCTTCAGGGCAGGTTGAGTCTTCGGACTGTCCTGGTGTAGATACTGTGGTGGATAGGTTGCAGCAGATTTGGACTCATGTGGTGGACAATTTGACATTGTCCCAGGAGAAGGCTCAACGTTTCGCTAACCGCCGGCGCTGTGTGGGTCCCCGACTTCGTGTTGGGGATTTGGTTTGGTTGTCGTCTCGTTATGTTCCTATGAAGGTTTCCTCTCCTAAGTTTAAGCCTCGTTTCATTCGTCCGTATAAGATTTCTGAGGTTCTCAATCCTGTGTCGTTTCGCTTGACCCTTCTGGCTTCTTTTGCCATCCATAATGTATTCCATAGGTCGTTGTTGCGGAGATACGTGGCGCCTGTGGTTCCATCCGTTGATCCTCCTGCCCCGGTGTTGTTTGAGGGGGAGTTGGAGTATGTGGTGGAGAAGATTTTGGATTCTCGTATTTCGAGACGGAAACTCCAGTACCTGGTCAAGTGGAAGGGTTATGGTCAGGAAGATAATTCCTGGGTCTTTGCCTCCGATGTTCATGCTGCCGATCTGGCTCGTGCCTTTCATTTGGCTCGTCCTGGTCGGCCTGAGGGCTCTGGTGAGGGTTCTGTGACCCCTCCTCAAGGGGGGTACTGTTGTGAATTCTGTTGTCAAGCTCCCTCCTGTGGTCATGAATGGTACTTCGGCTGGTTCTGTCCATGGGCTTCCTCTGGTGGTTGTGAGTGGGGCTGCGGCTTCTGAGTTTCCTTCCACAGGTGACGAGGTTAATTCGTTAGCTGGCTGCTCTATTTAACTCCACTTAGATCATTGCTCCATGCCACCTGTCAATGTTCCAGTATTGCTCTAGTTCTCTCCTGGATCGTTCTTGTGACCTGTCTTCCCAGCAAACGCTAAGTTCCTGCTTGTTTTTCTCTTGTTTGCTATTTTTCTGTCCAGCTTGCTATTTTGATTTTTGTCTTGCTTGCTGGAAGCTCTAGGACACAGAGGGAGCGCCTCCGCACCGTGAGTCGGTGCGGAGGGTCTTTTTGCGCCCTCTGCGTGGTCTTTTTGTAGTTTTTTGTGCTGACCGCAAAGTTACCTTTCCTATCCTCACTCTGTTCAGTAAGTCGGGCCTCACTTTGCTAAATCTATTTCATCTCTGTGTTTGTAATTTTCATCTTTACTCACAGTCATTATATGTGGGGGGCTGCCTTTTCCTTTGGGGAATTTCTCTGAGGCAAGGTAGGCTTTATTTTTCTATCTTCGGGGCTAGCTGGTTCCTTAGGCTGTGACGAGCTGCATAGGGAGCGTTAGGAGCAATCCACGGCTATTTCTTGTGTGTGTGATAGGATTAGGGATTGCGGTCAGCAGAGTTCCCACGTCTCAGAGCTCGTCCTATATTATTAGTAACTATCAGGTCATTCCGTGTGCTCTTAACCACCAGGTCCATTATCGTCCTAACCACAAGGTCATAACAGACCACCACGTGATGTTTAGCTCCTTCAAGCCAATGTCGCCTGTTATGAACTGGTGGTTCAGAAACACAATGGACCTGGTGTTTAAGAGCACACAAAGTGACCTGATAGTTACTAATAACATAGGACGAGCTCTGAGGCGTGGGAACTCTGCTGACCGCAATCCCTAATCCTATCACACCACACTAGAGGTAGCCGTGGAGCGCTCCTGACCAGACCTAGGCGCCTCGGGCACAGCCTAAGAAACTAGCTAGCCCTGAAGATAGAAAAATAAGCCTACCTTGCCTCAGAGAAATTCCCCAAAGGAAAAGGCAGCCCCCCACATATAATGACTGTGAGTAAAGATGAAAATACAAACACAGAGATGAAATAGATTTTAGCAAAGTGAGGCCCAACTTACTGAATAGACCGAGGATAGGAAAGATAGCTTTGCAGTCAGCACAAAAACCTACAAACAACCACGCAGAGGGCGCAAAAAGACCTTCCGCACCGACTAACGGTACGGAGGTGCTCCCTCTGCGTCCCAGAGCTTCCAGCCAGCAAGACAAACCAATATAGCAAGCTGGACAGAAAAGATAGCAAACAAAAGTAACACAAGCAGAACTTAGCTTATGCAGGACAGACAGGCCACAAGACGATCCAGGAGAGAGCAAGACCAATACTGGAACATTGACTGGAGGCAAGGAACAAAGAACTAGGTGGAGTTAAATAGAGCAGCACCTAACGACTTAACCTCGTCACCTGAGGATGGAAACTCAGAAGCCGCAGCCCCACTCACATCCACCAGAGGAAGCTCATAGACAGAACCAGCCGAAGTACTACTCATGACCACAGGAGGGAGCTCGACCACAGAATTCACAACAGTACCTTCTCCTTGAGGAGGGGTCACCGAACCCTCACCAGAGCCCCCAGGCCGACCAGGATGAGCCAAATGAAAGGCACGAACCAGATCGGCAGCATGAACATCAGAGGCAAAGACCCAGGAATTATCTTCCTGACCATAACCCTTCCACTTAACCAGGTACTGGAGTTTCCGTCTCGAAATACGAGAATCCAAAATCTTCTCCACTATATACTCCAACTCCCCCTCAACCAAAACCGGGGCAGGAGGATCAACGGATGGAACCACAGGTGCCACGTATCTCCGCAGCAATGACCTATGGAATACATTATGGATGGAAAAAGAAGCTGGAAGGGTCAAACGAAAAGACACAGGATTAAGAACCTCAGAAATCCTAAACGGACCAATGAAATGAGGCTTAAACTTAGGAAAGGAAACTTTCATAGGAATATAACGAGACGACAACCAAACCAAATCCCCAAGATGAAGTCGGGGACCCACACAGCGCCTATGGTTAGCGAAACGTTGAGCCTTCTCCTGGGACAATGTCAAATTGTCCACTACATGAGTCCAAATCTGCTGCAACCTATCCACCACAGTATCCACACCAGGACAGTCCGAAGACTCAACCTGCCCTGAAGAGAAACGAGTATGGAAACCAGAATTGCAGAAAAACAGCAAAACCAAAGTAGCCGAGCTGGCCCGATTATTAAGGGCGAACTCAGCCAAAGGCAAAAAGGACACCCAATCATCCTGATCAGCAGAAACAAAACATCTCAGATATGTTTCCAAGGTCTGATTGGTTCATTCAGTTTGGCTATTTGTCTGAGGATGGAAAGCCGAGGAAAAAGACAAATCAATGCCCATCCTAGCACAAAAGGCTCGCCAAAACCTCGAAACAAACTGGGAACCTCTGTCCGAAACGATGTTCTCCGGAATGCCATGTAAACGAACCACATGCTGGAAAAACAATGGCACCAAATCAGAGCAGGAAGGCAATTTAGACAAGGGTACCAAATGGACCATCTTAGAGAAGCGATCACAAACCACCCAAATGACCGACATCTTTTGAGAGACGGGGAGATCCGAAATAAAATCCATAGAGATATGTGTCCAGCGCCTCTTCGGGACTGGCAAGGGCAAAAGCAACCCACTGGCACGAGAACAGTAGGGCTTAGCCCGAGCACAAATCCCACAGGACTGCACAAACGAACGCACATCCCGCGACAGAGACGGCCACCAAAAGGATCTAGCCACCAAATCTCTGGTACCAAAGATTCCAGGATGACCAGCCAACACCGAACAATGGACCTCAGAGATAACTCTACTCGTCCATTTATCAGGGACAAACAATTTCTCCGCTGGGCAACGGTCAGGTCTATTAGCCTGAAATTTTTGCAGCACCCGCCGCAAATCAGGGGAGATGGCAGACAAAATTACCCCCTCTTTGAGAATACCCGCCGGCTCAGGCAAACCCGGAGAGTCGGGCACAAAACTCCTTGACAGGGCATCCGCCTTCACATTCTTAGAGCCCGGAAGGTACGAAACCACAAAGTCAAAACGGAAGAAAAACAGTGACCAACGAGCCTGTCTAGGATTCAACCGTTTGGCAGACTCGAGATAAGTCAAGTTCTTGTGATCAGTCAAGACCACCACGCGATGCTTAGCTCCTTCAAGCCAATGACGCCACTCCTCGAATGCCCACTTCATGGCCAACAACTCTCGATTGCCAACATCATAATTACACTCAGCAGGCGAAAACTTCCTGGAAAAGAAGGCACATGGTTTCATCACCGAGCCATCAGAACTTCTTTGCGACAAAACAGCCCCTGCTCCAATCTCAGAAGCATCAACCTCGACCTGGAACGGAAGCGAAACATCTGGCTGGCACAACACAGGGGCAGAAGAAAAACGACGCTTCAACTCCTGAAAAGCTTCTACAGCAGCAGAAGACCAATTGACCACATCAGCACCCTTCTTGGTTAAATCAGTCAACGGTTTAGCAATACTAGAAAAATTATTGATGAAGCGACGATAAAAATTAGCAAAGCCCAGGAACTTTTGCAGAATCTTCAGAGATGTCAGCTGAGTCTAATCATAAATGGCCTGAACTTTAACAGGGTCCATCTCGATAGTAGAAGGGGAAAAAATGAAACCCAAAAATGAAACCTTCTGAACACCAAAGAGACACTTTGACCCCTTCACAAACAAAAAGAATTTGCACGCAGGATCTGGAACACCATCCTAACCTGCTTCACGTGAGACTCCCAATCATCCGAGAAGACCAAAATATCATCCAAGTATACAATCAGGAATTTATCCAGGTACTCTCGGAAGATGTCATGTGTTATGGCTGGCAATCAGGCAACACAGCGTGCAGTAATCAGCGCACATACAGAGATCTGGCAATAACCCAAAACAATAGGACGAGCTCTGAGACGTGGAATCTCTGTAGACTGCAGTACCTGATCTATCCTCACACAACTGGAAGCAGCAGTGGATTGCGCCTATCCACTACCTATGCAACTCGGCACTGCCTGAGGAGCTGACTAGCCTGAAGATAGAAATACAAGCCTGACTTACCTCAGAGAAATACCCCAAAGGAATAGGCAGCCCCCACATATAATGACTGTTAGCAAGATGAAAAGACAAACGTAGGAATGAAATAGATTCAGCAAAGTGAGGCCCGATATTCTAGACAGAGCGAGGATAGCAAAGAGAACTATGCAGTCTACAAAAAACCCTAAAACGAAAACCACGCAAAGGGGCAAAAAGACCCACCGTGCCGAACTAACAGCACGGCGGTGCACCCCTTTGCTTCTCAGAGCTTCCAGCAAAAGATAATAACAAGCTGGACAGAAAACAAACTAGAAGCACTTATCTAGCAGAGCAGCAGGCCCAAGGAAAGATGCAGTAGCTCAGATCCAACACTGGAACATTGACAAGGAGCAAGGAAGACAGACTCAGGTGGAGCTAAATAGCAAGGCAGCCAACGAGCTCACCAAAACACCTGAGGGAGGAAGCCCAGAGACTGCAATACCACTTGTGACCACAGAAGTGAACTCAGCCACAGAATTCACAACAGTACCCCCCCCTTGAGGAGGGGTCACCGAACCCTCACCAGAACCCCCAGGCTGACCAGGATGAGCCACATGAAAGGCACGAACAAGATCTGGGGCATGGACATCAGAGGCAAAAACCCAGGAATTATCTTCCTGAGCATAACCCTTCCATTTGACCAGATACTGGAGTTTCCGTCTAGAGACACGAGAATCCAAAATCTTCTCCACAATATACTCCAATTCCCCCTCCACCAAAACAGGGGCAGGAGGCTCCACAGGTGGAACCATAGGTGCCACGTATCTCCTCAACAACGACCTATGGAATACATTATGTATGGAAAAGGAGTCTGGGAGGGTCAGACGAAAAGACACCGGATTGAGAATCTCAGAAATCCTATACGGACCAATAAAACGAGGTTTAAATTTAGGAGAGGAAACCTTCATAGGTATATGACGAGAAGATAACCAAACCAGATCCCCAACACGAAGTCGGGGTCCCACACGGCGTCTGCGATTAGCGAAAAGCTGAGCCTTCTCCTGGGACAAGGTCAAATTGTCCACTACCTGAGTCCAGATCTGCTGCAACCTGTCCACCACATTATCCACACCAGGACAGTCCGAAGACTCAACCTGTCCTGAAGAGAAACGAGGATGGAACCCAGAATTGCAGAAAAATGGAGAGACCAAGGTAGCCGAGCTGGCCCGATTATTAAGGGCGAACTCAGCCAACGGCAAAAATGACACCCAATCATCCTGGTCAGCGGAAACAAAACATCTCAGATATGTTTCCAAGGTCTGATTGGTTCGTTCGGTCTGGCCATTAGTCTGAGGATGGAAGGCCGAGGAAAAAGATAGGTCAATGCCCATCCTACCACAAAAGGCTCGCCAGAACCTCGAGACAAACTGGGAACCTCTGTCAGAAACAATATTCTCAGGAATGCCATGTAAACGAACCACATGCTGGAAGAACAAAGGCACCAAATCAGAGGAGGAAGGCAATTTAACCAAGGGCACCAGATGGACCATTTTAGAAAAGCGATCACAGACCACCCAAATGACAGACATCTTTTGAGAAACGGGAAGGTCAGAAATGAAATCCATCGAAATATGTGTCCAAGGCCTCTTCGGGACCGGCAAGGGCAAAAGCAACCCACTGGCACGTGAACAGCAGGGCTTAGCCCTAGCACAAATTCCACAGGACTGCACAAAAGCACGCACATCCCGTGACAGAGATGGCCACCAGAAGGATCTAGCAACCAACTCCCTGGTACCAAAGATTCCTGGATGACCGGCCAGCACCGAACAATGAAGTTCAGAGATAACTTTACTAGTCCACCTATCAGGGACGAACAGTTTCTCGGCCGGACAACGATCAGGTTTATTAGCCTGAAATTTCTGCAACACTCTCCGCAAATCAGGGGAGATGGCAGACACAATGACTCCTTCCTTGAGGATACTCGCCGGCTCAGATAACCCCGGAGAGTCGGGCACAAAACTCCTAGACAGAGCATCCGCCTTCACATTTTTAGAGCCCGGAAGGTATGAAATCACAAAATCAAAACGAGCAAAAAACAACGACCAACGGGCCTGTCTAGGATTCAAGCGCTTGGCAGACTCAAGATAAGTAAGGTTCTTATGATCAGTCAAAACCACCACGCGATGCTTAGCACCCTCAAGCCAATGACGCCACTCCTCGAATGCCCACTTCATGGCCAGCAACTCTCGGTTGCCCACATCATAATTACGCTCAGCAGCAGAAAATTTCCTGGAAAAGAAAGCACATGGTTTGAACACTGAGCAACCAGAACCTCTCTGTGACAAAACCGCCCCTGCACCAATCTCAGAAGCATCAACCTCGACCTGGAACGGAAGAGAAACATCAGGTTGACACAACACAGGGGCACAGCAAAAACGACGCTTCAACTCCTGAAAAGCTTCCACGGCAGCAGAAGACCAATTAACCAAATCAGCACCCTTCTTGGTCAAATCGGTCAATGGTCTGGCAATGCTAGAAAAATTACAGATGAAGCGACGATAAAAATTAGCAAAGCCCAGGAATTTCTGCAAACTTTTTAGAGATGTCGGCTGAGTCCAATCCTGGATGGCCTGAACCTTAACCGGATCCATCTCGATAGTAGAAGGGGAAAAGATGAACCCCAAAAATGAAACTTTCTGCACACCGAAGAGACACTTTGATCCCTTCACGAACAAGGAATTAGCACGCAGTACCTGGAAAACCATTCTGACTTGCTTCACATGAGACTCCCAATCATCTGAGAAGATCAAAATGTCATCCAAGTAAACAATCAAGAATTTATCCAGATACTCACGGAAAATGTCATGCATAAAAGACTGAAAAACAGATGGAGCATTGGCAAGTCCGAACGGCATCACCAGATACTCAAAATGACCCTCGGGCGTATTAAATGCCGTTTTCCATTCATCTCCCTGCCTGATTCTCACCAGATTATACGCACCACGAAGATCAATCTTAGTAAACCAACTAGCCCCCTTAATCCGAGCAAACAAGTCAGAAATCAATGGCAAGGGATACTGAAACTTAACAGTGATCTTATTAAGAAGGCGGTAATCAATACACGGTCTTAGCGAACCATCCTTCTTGGCTACAAAAAAGAACCCTGCTCCCAATGGTGACGACGATGGGCGAATATGTCCCTTCTCCAGGGACTCCTTCACATAACTGCGCATAGCGGTGTGTTCAGGTACGGACAAATTAAATAAACGACCCTTAGGGAATTTACTACCAGGAATCAAATCGATAGCACAATCACAATTCCTATGCGGAGGTAGGGCATCAGACTTGGACTCTTCAAATACATCCTGAAAGTCCGACAAGAACTCTGGGATGTCAGAAGGAATGGATGACGAAATAGACAAAAATGGAACATCACCATGTACTCCCTGACAACCCCAGCTGGTTACCGACATAGAGTTCCAATCCAATACTGGATTATGGGTTTGTAGCCATGGCAACCCCAACACGACCACATCATGCAAATTATGCAGTACCAAAAAGCGAATAACTTCCTGATGTGCAGGAGCCATGCACATGGTCAGCTGGGCCCAGTACTGAGGCTTATTCTTGGCCAGAGGTGTAGCATCAATTCCTCTCAACGGAATAGGACACCGCAAAGGCTCCAAGAAAAATCCACAACGTTTAGCATAATCCAAATCCATCAGATTCAGGGCAGCGCCTGAATCCACAAACGCCATGACAGAATATGATGACAAAGAGCACATTAAGGTAATGGACAAAAGGAATTTGGACTGTACAGTACCAATAACGGCAGAGCTATCGAACCGCCTAGTGCGTTTAGGACAATTAGAAATAGCATGAGTAGAATCACCACAATAGAAACACAGTCTGTTCAGACGTCTGTGTTCGTGCCGTTCTACTTTAGTCATAGTCCTGTCGCACTGCATAGGCTCAGGTTTACTCTCAGACAATACCGCCAGATGGTGCACAGATTTACGCTCGCGCAAGCGACGACCGATCTGAATGGCCAAGGACATAGACTCATTCAAACCAGCAGGCATAGGAAATCCCACCATTACATCCTTAAGAGCTTCAGAGAGACCCTTTCTGAACAAAGCCGCTAGTGCAGATTCATTCCACAGAGTGAGTACTGACCATTTTCTAAATTTCTGACAATATACTTCTACATCATCCTGACCCTGGCATAAAGCCAGCAGATTTTTCTCAGCTTGATCCACTGAATTAGGCTCATCGTAAAGCAATCCCAGCGCCTGGAAAAATGCATCAACATTACTCAATGCAGAATCTCCTGGTGCAAGAGAAAACGCCCAGTCCTGTGGGTCGCCGCGCAAAAAAGAAATAATAATCAAAACCTGTTGAATAGGATTACCAGAAGAATGAGGTTTCAAGGCCAAAAATAGCTTACAATTATTTCTGAAGCTCAGGAACTTAGTTCTGTCACCAAAAAACAAATCAGGAATCGGAATTCTTGGTTCTAGCATCGATTTCTGATCAATAGTATCTTGAATCTTTTGTACATTGACAACGAGATTATCCATTGAGGAGCACAGAGCCTGAATATCCATGTCCACAGCTGTGTCCTGAAGCACTCTAATGTCTAGGGGAAAAAAAAAGACTGAAGACAGAGCTAAGAAAAAAAAATGATGTCAGGATTTCTTTTTTCCCTCTATTGGAAATCATTGAATGGCTCCTTGTACTGTTATGGCTGGCAATCAGGCAACACAGCGTGCAGTAATCAGCGCACATACAGAGATCTGGCAATAACCCAAAACAATAGGACGAGCTCTGAGACGTGGAATCTCTGTAGACTGCAGTACCTGATCTATCCTCACACAACTGGAAGCAGCAGTGGATTGCGCCTATCCACTACCTATGCAACTCGGCACTGCCTGAGGAGCTGACTAGCCTGAAGATAGAAATACAAGCCTGACTTACCTCAGAGAAATACCCCAAAGGAATAGGCAGCCCCCACATATAATGACTGTTAGCAAGATGAAAAGACAAACGTAGGAATGAAATAGATTCAGCAAAGTGAGGCCCGATATTCTAGACAGAGCGAGGATAGCAAAGAGAACTATGCAGTCTACAAAAAACCCTAAAACGAAAACCACGCAAAGGGGCAAAAAGACCCACCGTGCCGAACTAACAGCACGGCGGTGCACCCCTTTGCTTCTCAGAGCTTCCAGCAAAAGATAATAACAAGCTGGACAGAAAACAAACTAGAAGCACTTATCTAGCAGAGCAGCAGGCCCAAGGAAAGATGCAGTAGCTCAGATCCAACACTGGAACATTGACAAGGAGCAAGGAAGACAGACTCAGGTGGAGCTAAATAGCAAGGCAGCCAACGAGCTCACCAAAACACCTGAGGGAGGAAGCCCAGAGACTGCAATACCACTTGTGACCACAGAAGTGAACTCAGCCACAGAATTCACAACAGTCATGCATAAAGGACTGAAATACTGATGGAGCATTGGAAAGCCCGAATGGCATAACCAGGTACTCAAAATGGCCCTCGGGCGTATTAAATGCTGTTTTCCATTCATCGCCCTGTTTAATACGCACAAGATTATACGCACCACGAAGATCTATCTTGGTGAACCAACTAACCCCCTTAATCCGAGCAAACAAATCAGACAGCAGCGGCAAGGGGTACTGAAATTTGACTGTGATTTTATTTAGAAGGCGGTAATCAATACAAGGTCTCAACGAACCATCCTTCTTGGCCACAAAAAAGAACCCTGCTCCCAATGGCGACGACGACGGGCGAATATGACCCTTCTCCAAGGATTCCTTTACGTAACTCCGCATAGCGGCGTGCTCAGGCACAGACAAATCAAACAGTCGACCCTTAGGAAACTTACTACCAGGAATCAAATCGATAGCACAATCGCAATCCCTATGCGGAGGTAGGGCACTGGACTTGGGTTAATCAAACACACAAATACATCCCGGTAATCCGACAAGAATTCTGGGACCTCAGAAGGGGTGGATGATGAAATAGACAGAACTGGAACATCACCATGTACCCACTGACAACCCCAGCTGGACACAGACATAGATTTCCAATCCAATACTGGGTTATGGACTTGTAGCCATGGCAACCCCAACACGACCACATCATGCAGATTATGCCACACCAAAAAGCGAATATCCTCCTGATGCGCAGGAGCCATGCACATGGTCAGTTGGGTCCAGTACTGAGGCTTATTCTTGGCCAAAGGCGTAGCATCAATTCCTCTCAATGGAATAGGATACTGCAAGGGCTCCAAGAAAAACCCACAGCGCCTAGCAAAGTCCAAGTCCATCAAATTCAGGGCAGCGCCTGAATCCACAAATGCCATGACAGAATAGGATGACAAAGAACAGATCAAAGTAACGGACAAAAGAAATTTTGACTGTACCGTACCAATGGTGGCAGACCTAGCGAACCGCTTAGTGCGCTTAGGACAATCGGAGATAGCATGAGTGGAATCACCACAATAAAAACACAGCCCATTCCGACGTCTGTGTTCTTGTCGTTCAGCTCTGGTCAAAGTCCTATCACATTGCATAGGCTCAGGTTTATGCTCAGATAATACCGCCAAATGGTGCACATTTTTACGCTCATGTAAGCGTCGATCGATCTGAATGGCCAAAGACATAGACTCATTCAGACCAGCAGGCATAGGAAATCCCACCATGACATCCTTAAGGGCTTCAGAGAGACCCTTTCTGAAAATTGCTGCCAGCGCACATTCATTCCATTGAGTGTTAGGTCTCGAGTTCCCGCTTCTGCACAGGGGGAATCTCGAGCCATCTCCGCTGCGGTCTCCCATTCTCATCCAGCCGCAGTGGAGTCTGCTCAGCAAGGACGTCGGTCCCAGCGTCTTGCTCAGTCTCACTCTGTACTGAGAGTTACTGCTGCTTCTTCAGCTTCTGCCATTAAAGCCAGTGCTGGTCAGCAGCGAGCGGACTTCTCTGGGACTAAGTCCTTGTCTGCACACACTGAGCATGCCCAGGGCAAGATCTCCCATTGGAGATTGAGGGTCATGTGCTCAGGCTCTGCAGCACATTCCATTGGTCCTCTTGGCAGGTCTTGGAAGGGCAAAGTTTCTGTGGCCACTTCCTGTGCTGCAACTATATAAACTGCGCATGACCGCACGGCCATGCGCTAGTGTACAATTGTTAATGTGTGTATGTTGTGAGTGCAAGTCGTCCTTGGATACCCCTACCCTATTGAATGTCTGTTCGCGGAAGGTGTATGGTTGCTATCTAGCGCCCGACTTAGCCTACAGCACTAATCACACATTACAGCGTCCAGTTGCTGTGACCGCCAGTACGGCGTCGTGCACTTTCTCTGTGCTTTCCTTACCCAAGCCTGGGTGGTTAGTGGCGTTCGTCAGTGCGGCACCGCATGCACTCTTGTGCCTTAAAATTGTTTTTGAGTTTCCTTACACACCCAGTTGCGGTGTTGTGCCAGCAAGGGTCTAATCGGACTTCAATCCTAGTTGGGGTTGAGTTCGCTGACTACTTGCTCGCGCTCTATGTGCGGTACCGCGGTCCTGTGACGCAACAGGATCGCTTCTTTCACGCTGGGTGAAGTTTAACCCACGTGTGTATACTTATGAGTACCGCCATATAGTCCGTCATTACTTGGCAGCAGGTTCCATCTCTGCACGGTGGACCCCGGGCTGCGAACGCACCATACTCTATCTGTCTTATTATTTGGTGCGTTCCGCTAGCCCTAACATTGAGTGAGCACAGACCACTTCCTAAACTTCTGACAATATATCTCTACCTCATCCTGACCCTGACACAGAGCCAGCAAATTTTTCTCTGCCTGATCCACTGAATTAGGTTCATCATACAGCAATCCGAGCGCCAGAAAAAATGCATCAATATCGCATAATGCAGGATCTCCTGGCGCAAGGGAAAATGCCCAGTCTTGAGGGTCGCCACGTAATAAAGAAATAATGATCTTAACTTGTTGAACTGGGTCACCAGAGGAGCGGGGTTTCAAAGCCAGAAACAGTTTACAATTATTTTTGAAATTTAGAAACTTAGCTCTATCTCCAGAAAATAAGTCAGGAATAGGAATTCTAGGTTCTAACATAGATTTCTGAACCACAATGTCTTGAATATTTTGTACTCTTGCAGCGAGATGATCCACACAAGAAAACAGACCTTTAATGTCCATCACTACACCTGTGTCCTGAACCACCCAAATGTCTAGGGGAAAAGAAAGACAAAACACAGTGCAGAAAAGAAAAAATGGTCTCAGAACTTCTCTTTTCCCTCTATTGAGAAGCATTAGTACTTTGGGCCTCCAGTACTGTTATGAACTGGTGGTTCAGAAACACAATGGACCTGGTGGTTAAGAGCACACAAAGTGACCTGATAGTTACTAATAACATAGGATGAGCTCTGAGACGTGGGAACTCTGCTGATCGCAATCCCTAATCCTATCACACCACACTAGAGGTAGCCGTGGAGCGCTCCTAAGCAGACCTAGGCGCCTCGGGCACAGCCTGAGAAACTAGCTAGCCCTGAAGATCGAAAAATAAGCCTACCTTGCCTCAGAGAAATTCCCCAAAGGAAAAGGCAGCCCCCCACATATAATGACTGTGAGTAAAGATGAAAATACAAACACAGAGATGAAATAGATTTTAGCAAAGTGAGGCCCGACTTACTGAATAGACCGAGGATAGGAAAGATAGCTTTGCAGTCAGCACAAAAACCTACAAACAACCACGCAGAGGGCGCAAAAAGACCTTCCGCACCGACTAACGGTACGGAGGTGCTCCCTCTGCGTCCCAGCCAGCAAGACAAACCAATATAGCAAGCTGGACAGAAAAAATAGCAAACAAAAGTAACACAAGCAGAACTTAGCTTATGCAGGGCAGACAGGCCACAAGACGATCCAGGAGACAGCAAGACCAATACTGGAACATTGACTGGAGGCAAGGAACAAAGAACTAGGTGGAGTTAAATAGAGCAGCACCTAACGACTTAACCTCGTCACCTGAGGAAGGAAACTCAGAAGCCGCAGCCCCACTCACATCCACCAGAGGAAGCTCATAGACAGAACCAGCCGAAGTACCACTCATGACCACAGGAGGGAGCTCGACCACAGAATTCACAACAGTCGCCACTCCTCGAATGCCCACTTCATGGCCAACAAATCCCGATTGCCCACATCATAATTGCGCTCAGCAGGCGAGAATTTTTTAGAAAAGAAGGCACAGGGTTTCATCACCGAGCCATCAGAACTTCTTTGCGACAAAACAGCCCCTGCTCCAATTTCAGAAGCATCAACCTCCATCTGAAAAGGGAGCGAAACATCTGGCTGGCACAACACAGGGGCAGAAGCAAAACGACGCTTCAACTCCTGAAAAGCCTCTACTGCCGCAGAGGACCAATTGACCACATCAGCACCTTTCTTGGTCAAATCAGTCAACGGCTTAGCAACACTGGAAAAGTTAGCGATGAAGCGACGATAAAAATTAGCAAAGCCCAGGAACTTCTGCAAGCTCTTCACAGATGTTGGCTGAGTCCAATCGTAAATGGCCTGAACTTTAACAGGGTCCATCTCGATAGTAGAAGGGGAAAAAATGAAACCCAAAAATGAAACCTTCTGAACTCCAAAGAGACACTTTGACCCCTTCACAAACAAGGAATTCGCACGAAGGACCTGGAACACCATTCTGACCTGCTTCACATGAGATTCCCAATCATCCGAATAGACCAAAATGTCATCCAAATATACAATCATGAATCTATCCAGGTACTCTCGGAAGATGTCATGCATAAAGGACTGAAACACAGATGGAGCATTAGAAGGCCCGAATGGCATAACCATGTACTCAAAATGGCCCTCGGGCGTATTAAATGCCGTCTTCCATTCATCACCCTGTTTTATTCGCACAAGATTATACGCACCACGAAGATCTATCTTGGTGAACCAACTAGCCCCCTTATTCCGAGCAAATAAATCAGACAGCAGCGGCAAAGGATACTGAAATTTGACTGTGATCTTATTAAGAAGGCGGTAATCAATACAAGGTCTCAACGAACCATCCTTCTTGGCCACAAAAAAGAACCCTGCTCCCAATGGTGATGACGACGGACGAATATGACCCTTTTCCAAGGATTCCTTTATATAACTCCGCATAGCGGCGTGCTCTGGCACAGATAAATTAAACAGACGGCCCTTAAGAAACTTACTACCAGGAATCAAATTAATAGCACAGTCGCAATCCCTATAAGGAGGTAGGGCACTGGATTTTGGCTCCTCAAATACATCCCGGTAATCTGATAAAAACTCAGGGACTTCAGAAGGAGTGAAAGGTGAAATTGAGAGCACTGGAACATCACCATGCACCCCCTGATAACCCCAGCTGGACACAGACATAGATTTCCAATCCAACACTGGATTATGGACCTGTAGCCATGGCAACCCCAACACGACCACATCATGCAGATTATGCAACACCAAAAAGCGAATATCCTCCTGATGTGCAGGAGCCATGCACATGGTCAATTGTGTCCAGTACTGAGGCTTATTCTTGGCCAAAGGCGTAGCATCAATTCCTCTCAATGGAATAGGATACTGCAAGGGCTCCAAGAAAAAACCACAGCGCCTTGCAAACTCCAAGTCCATCAAATTCAGGGCAGCGCCTGAATCCACAAATGCCATTACAGAATAGGACGATAGAGAGCAAATCAGAGTAACGGACAAAAGAAATTTAGACTGTACCGTACCAATGGTGGCAGACCTAGCGAACCACTTAGTGCGCTTAGGACAATCGGAGATAGCATGAGTGGATTCACCACAGTAAAAACACAGCCCATTCCGACGTCTGTGTTCTTGCCATTCAGCTCTGGTCAAAGTCCTATCACACTGCATAGGCTCAGGCCTATGCTCAGAGAATACCTCCAGACGGTGCACAGCTTTGCGCTCACGCATGCGCCGATCGATCTGAATGGCCAAAGACATAGACTCATTCAGACCAGCAGGCGTGGGAAATCCCACCATGGCATCCTTAAGGGCTTCAGAAAGACCCTTTCTGAAAATTGCCGCCAGGGCACATTCATTCCACTGAGTAAGCACAGACCACTTTCTAAACTTCTGACAGTACTCCTCCGCTTCATCCTGACCCTGACACAAAGCCAGCAAGATCCTCTCTGCCTGATCCACTGAATTTGGTTCATCATAAAGCAATCCAAGCTCCAGAAAAAACGCATCAACATCACGCAATGCCGGATCTCCTGGCGCAAGGGAAAATGCCCAGTCTTGAGGGTCACCACGCAACAAAGAAATAATGATCTTCACCTGTTGAACGGGGTCACCAGAGGAGCGGGGCTTCAAAGCTAGAAACAGTTTACAATTATTTTTGAAATTCAAGAACCTAGATCTATCCCCAGAAAATAAGTCAGGAATAGTAATTTTAGGCTCTAACATAGGATTCTGAACCGCAAAATCTTGAATGTTTTGTACCCTTGCAGAGAGATGATCCATACAAGAGGACAGACCTTGAATGTCCATATCTACACCTGTGTCCTGAACCACCCAAAGGTCTAGGGGAAAAGAAAGACAAAACACAGTGCAAAGAAAAAAAAATGGTCTCAGAAGTTCTCTTATCTCTCTATTGAGATGCATTAATACTTTGGGCCAGCTGTACTGTTATGACCTGGTGGTTAGGAGCACCCGGAATGACCTGATAGTTAAACCTCTTACAGGACGAGCTCTGGGATGTGGGAGCTCTGCTGACCGCAAGCCCTAATCCTATCACACACACTAGAAATAGCCGTGGAGCGCTCCTGACCAGACCTAGGCACCTCGTCACAGCCTAAGAACTATCTAGCCCTAGAGATAGAAAATAAAGCCTACCTTGCCTCAGAGAAATTCCCCAAAGGTAAAGGAAGCCCCCCACATATATTGACTGTGAGTAAGTTGAAAGTCACAAACGCAGAAATGAAACAGGTTTCAGCAAAGGGAGGCCAGACTTACTAAATAGACAGAGGATAGGAAAGGTAACTTTGCGATCAGCACAAAAACCTACAAAAGACCACGCAGAGTGTGCAAAAAAGACCTCCGCACCAACTCACGGTGCGGAGGGGCCACTCTGCATCCCAGAGCTTCCAGCTAGCAAGACAAAATCATGAAAACAAGCTGGACAAGAAAACAGTGAACAAATAATGACTATCAGGAACTTAGCTTCTGCAGGAGAAGGCAGGTCACCAGAGAGATCCAGGAGCGAACTGAACAAATGCAAAAACATTGACAGCTGGCATGGAGTAACGATCTGAGAGGAATTAAATAGAGCAGTCAACCAAAGGATAAACCACGTCACCTGTGTAAGGAACCTCAGAAGCAGCAGCTTCACTCAAAGCCACCAGAGGGAGCCCATAGACAGAACTCGCCGAAGTACCATTCACGACCACAGGAGGGAGTTCGACAACAGAATTCACAACAAGGGTCCTCTTCTCTCTGTACCAGTCTGTCATTGTTAGTTTGTTTATTGTAAGTGATATTTGTATTTTAATGTAACCCCTTCTCTTGTACAGCACCATGGAATCAATAGTGTTATATAAATAAATGCATAAATAATAATAATAATAATTATATTATTATTAATTTTGGCAATCCTAAATTGACCTAAAACAGGAATGGTTTATTCTGAGAAAAGCATGCATATGTGTCTTTCTATATAGTGTATGAAACTTCTGGTTTCAACTGTAAGTTCCTAGAAGGGGTCTAGTTTCCAAAATGGTGTCACATATGGGTTGTTTCAATTGTTTTCACGGATTAGGGGCTCTCAAGTGTGACATGGCATCATCAAATTATTCTAGCAAATGTTGCATTCAAAAAGTCAAATGTTTCTCCTTCCCTTCCAAGCTCTGCTGTGCACCCAAAGAGCAGTTTTCCCCCCATCTAAGATATCGACTTACTCAGGAGAAATTACACAACAAATTTTACTGTCCAATTTCTCCTGTTACCATTGTGAAAATGCAAAATTAGGGGTTAAAAAATATTTCTGTGAGGAAAATTTATTTTTTTAAATTTAAATTCAAGATGCCCACCACACAATTAGATAAGTTTCCTCAGGGCTATTGTTTCCAAAATGGTATCACTTGTGGGGGTTTCTACTGTTTATGCACATCAGATGCTCATCAAGCGCAACATGTCATCCAGTAATTATTCCAGCAAATTTTACAGTCAAATGGCGCTCCTTCCCTTCCAAACCCTGCCATGTGCTCAGTCAGTGCTTTTCCCCCACATATGGGGCATCGGTATGCTCAGGCAAAATTGCACAATAAGTTAGGTGTACATTTTTTTCTGTTACCCTTGCAAAAGTAAAAAAAATGGATCTAAAGTTAGATTTTTTTGCCAAAAAATTAAATGTTCATTCCAAAAATTCCTGTGAAGTGCTTGAAGGGTTAATAAACTTCTTGAATGTGGTTTTGAGCACCTTAAGGGATTCAGTTTTTGAAATGAAGTCCCTTTTGGGTATTTTCTGTCATATAGGCCCTTCAAATTCACTTCAAATGATATGTGGTCCCTAAAAATGGTTTAGTAAATTTTGTTGGGAAAAATAAGAAATCGCTGGTCAATTTATAACCATTATAAATTCCTAACAAAAAAAAGTTTCAAAATTGTGCTGATGTAAGGTCGACATGTGGAAAATGTTTATCCCATAGAATGTAAGTCTGCAAGGACAGGGTCCACTCCCCTCTGTACCAGTCTGTCACTGTAAACCTGTATACTGTAAACGATATCTATAACCCTGTATGTAACCCCTTTCTCATGTACAGCACCATGTAATTAATAGTGCTATATAAATAAATAATAATAATAATATTTGTAAGATTTTTGTCTGATATAATGCTCTGAATTAAGGTTATAAAAAATAAAAGTAAAAAAATTGCAAAATGTTCTAAAGTTTTGCTAAATTTCCATTTTTTCCCCAAATAAGCAGAAGTCATATTAAAGAAATTTTACAATTATTATGAAGTACAGTGTGTCATGAAAAAACATTCTCAAAATCAGTTGGATCCGTTGAAGCTTTCTAGAGTTGTTACCTCATAAAGTGACACTGATCAGAATTGTAAAAATTGGCCAGGTCATTAGCATGAAAATTGCTTCTCCCCAACTATAAATACTATTTATTTTAATTCCTTTCTTAAAGGACATATTTCCTAAACAATCTTTAGAAGCTTGTAATTAAAAAACCTTAATCACTAAATCGAGATGAACTTGCAAAAACTGTTTATTAAGTCAGCCCTTAGTGACAGATAAATATTTCACCAACGCCTCTCTGGCCTTTATCAAGGTTATCTTTACAGCATATATAGAAACATAATGACATAAAAAACAACTACACTATGTCACCCTAGAACAGGACCGGATTCCAATAGGCCTTAGAGTACCCTTGAGATCCATTTTATTTCTAGACAACACTGTACCAAATTTGAGGGCATTATTAATAAATACTCCATGGGCATCATTGTACTCACCTTCAAATTTTTGCAGAAAGAGATTACGGAAATTGATGTATAAGTGAGCAGTATACAACAACAAATGAACAATGCCCTTACTTCCGAGGAACTGGATAATATAAAACCCAAGACTGACAAAACCATAGGGGATTTTTCTCTTCGTCTACAGGAATGTAAAAGGTTCAAATTTAGGGATGCCTAAGACTATCAACACAACCAGATAGATAAATGGCGGGATACCGACTTCTTCAAACAATGAAGAACCTTTAGACGTGGGGACTCTTCAATTTCCACAAGCTCGGACAGCGACAGCTCTTAACCCCTTTACCCCCAAGGGTGGTTTGCACGTTAATGACCGGGCCAATTTTTACAATTCTGACCACTGTCCCTTTATGAGGTTATAACTCTGTAACGCTTCAATGGATCCTGGTGATTCTGACATTGTTTTCTCGTGACATATTGTACTTCATGACAATGGTAAAAATTCTTTGATAGTACCTGCGTTTATTTGTGAAAAAAAACGGAAATTTGGCGAAAATTATGAAAATTTCGCAATTTTCCAACTTTGAATTTTTATGCAATTAAATCACAGAGATATGTCACAAAAAATACTTAATAAGTAACATTTCCCACATGTCTACTTTACATCAGCACAATTTTGGAACCAAAATTTTTTTTTTGTTAGGGAGTTATAAGGGTTAAAAGTTGACCAGCAATTTCTCATTTCTACAACACCATTTTATTTTAGGGACCACATCTCATTTGAAGTCATTTTGAGGGGTCTATCTGATAGAAAATACCCAAGTGTGACACCATTCTAAAAACTACACCCCTCAAGGTACTCAAAACCATATTCAAGAAGTTTATTAACCCTTCTGGTGCTTCACAGGAATTTTTTGAATGTTTAAATAAAAATGAACATTTAACTTTTTTTCACAAAAAATTTAATTCAGCTCCAATTTGTTTTATTTTACCAAGGGTAACAGGAGAAAATGGACCCCAAACATTGTTGTCCAATTTGTCCTAAGTATGCCAATACCCGACATGTGGGGGTAAACCACTGTTTGGGCGCATGGCAGAGCTCGGAAGCGAAGGAGTGCCATTTGACTTTTCAATGCAAAATTGACTGGAATTGAGATGGGACGCCATGTTTCGTTTGGAGAGCCCCTGATGTGGCTAAACATTGAAACCCCCCCACAAGTGACACCATTTTGGAAAATAGACCCCCTAAGGAACTTATCTAGAGGTGTGGTGAGCACTTTGACCCAACAAGTGCTTCACAGAAGTTTATAATGTAGAACCGTAAAAATAAAAAATCATATTTTTTCACAAAAATTATCTTTTCGACCCCAATTTTTTATTTTCCCGAGGGTAAGAGAAGAAATTGAACCCCAAAAGTTGTTGTACAATTTGTCCTGAGTACGCTGATAGCCCATATGTGGGGGTAAACCACTGTTTGGGCGGATGGGAGAGCTCGGAAGGGAAGGAGCGCCGTTTGACTTTTCAATGCAAAATTGACAGGAATTGAGATGGGACGCCATGTTGCGTTTGAAGAGCCACTGATGTGCCTAAACATTGAAACCCCCCACAAGTGACACCATTTTGGAAAGTAGACCCCCTAAGGAACTTATCTAGATGTGTGGTGAGCACTTTGACCCACCAAGTGCTTCACAGAAGTTTATAATGTAGAACCGTAAAAATAAAAAATCATATTTTTTCACAAAAATTATCTTTTCGCCCCCAATTTTTTATTTTCCCAAGGGTAAGAGAAGAAATTGGACCCCAAAAGTTGTTGTACAATTTGTCCTGAGTACGCTGATACCCCATATGTGGGGGTAAACCACTGTTTGGGCGGATGGGAGAGCTCGGAAGGGAAGGAGCGCCGTTTGACTTTTCAAAGCAAAATTGACAGGAATTGAGATAGAACGCCATGTTGCGTTTGAAGAGCCACTGATGTGCCTAAACATTGAAACCCCCCACAAATGACACCATTTTGGAAAGTAGACCCCCTAAGGAACTTATCTAGAGGTGTGGTGAGCACTTTGACCCACCAAGTGCTTCAGAGAAGTTTATAATGCAGAGCCGTAAAAATAAAACAAAATTTTTTTCCCACAAAAATTATTTTTTTAGCCCCCAGTTTTGTATTTTCCTGAGGGTAACAGGAGAAATCGGACCCCAAAATTTGTTGCCCAATTTGTTCTGAGTGCGATGATACACCATATGTGGGGGGAACCACTGTTTGGGCAAATGGGAGGGCTCAGAAGGGAAGGAGTGCCATTTGAATGCAGACTTAGATGGAATGGTCTGCAGGTGTCACATTGCGTTTGCAGAGTCCCTAATGTATCTAAACAGTAGAAACCCCCCACAATTGACACCATTTTGGAAAGTAGACCCCCTAGGAACTTATCTAGATGTGTGCTGAGCGCTTTGACCCACCAAGGGCTTCACAGAAGTTTATAATGGAGAGCCGTAAAAATAAAACAAAAATTTTTTCCCACAAAAATTATTTTTTAGCCCCCAGTTTTGTATTTTCCCGAGGGTAAGAGGAGAAATTCGACCCCAAAAGTTGTTGTCCAATTTGTCCTGAGTATGCTGATACCCCGTATGTTGGAGGAAACCACCGTTTGAGCGTATGGCAGAGCTCGGAAGGGAAGGAGCGCCATTTGGAATGCAGACTTAGATGGAATGGTCTGCAGATGTCACATTGCGTTTGCAGAACCCCTAATGTACCTAAACAGTAGAAACCCCCCACAAGTGACCCCATATTGGAAACTAGACCCCCCAGGGAACTAATCTAGATGTGTTGTGAGAACTTTGAACCCCCAAGTGTTTCACTACAGTTTATAACGCAGAGCCGTGAAAATAAAAAATCTTTTTTTTTCCCACAAAAAAATATATTTTAGCCCCGAGTTTTGTATTTTCCCAAGGGTAACAGGAGAAATTGGACCCCAAAAGTTGTTGTCCTATATGTCCTGAGTACGCTGATACCCCATATGTTGGGGTAAACCCCTGTTTGGGCACACGGGAGAGCTCGGAAGGGAAGAAGCACTGTTTTACTTTTTCAACGCAGAATTGGCTGGAATTGAGATCGGACGCCATGTCGCGTTTGGAGAGCCCCTGATGTGCCTAAACAGTGGAAACCCCACAATTATAACTGAAACCCTAATCCAAACACATCCCTAACCCTAATCCCAACAGTAACCCTAACCACACCTCTAACCCAGACACACCCCTGAGCAGGCTCTGTGAAGCCACCTCCCTCCCTGCAGGACCCGAGCAGGGAGGGAGGTAGGTAAGACCCTCGCAGCAACGCGATCACATCGCGTTGCTGCGGGGGGCTCAGGGAAGCCCGCAGGGAGCCCCCTCCCTGCGCGGTGATTCCCTGCACCGCCGGCACATCGCGATCATCTTTGATCGCGGTGTGCCAGGGGTTAATGTGCCTTTGGGCGGTCCGTGACCGCTCCTGGCACATAGTGCCGGATGTCAGCTGTGATAGGCAGCTGACACCCGGCCGCAATCGGCGGCGCTCCCCCCGTGAGCGCCGCCGATCGTGCTGGACGTACTATCCCGTCCATGGTCATAGGGGCCCACCCCACATGGACAGGATAGTACGTCCGATGTCAGAAAGGGGTTAACGTACAACATATTTTTTGACCAGAGATGAGAAAAAGGACAGAGAAATCAACAAGGAGGGGCAAGAGGTTGAACCATGATGTTTCCATCATCCCTAATGAATGCATAATCGGTCCAAGATATGACAGAACAAATTGTATATAACATCTCTTCAAACAACCTTTCTCTGCCGGAACTGTCCATCCTACATAAAGGACTGTCATTCTGTCCTACACCTCCATTTAACAAATTCCTCCTGGATCAGGAAATTCATAATTTCTATAGGATTTTTAGACTAAAGGTTCATTTTTCGGAGGGTATGTCGGATCAATCTCCTAGGTTAATTAGTATTTTGCAAACACAGAGTAGCAATGGTATGTCTAACTCTATGGAATCTAGTGATCAATTTACATTAAAACAATTGAAGTTATACAAACCAAGCAACTTTAAAGCTCCCTGATCGTACCACCCTATGGAGACACATATTTCCTTGGTACAAAAAAATATATCAAAGAGAAGTTAGAACAGGTTCACAATGGACCATTATGGATATAACACAATTTTTCCAGAATTGAAGAAAGCACGGAATTGAAGAAAATTGAGCAGGCCAAATTATTATCAAACCTGTGGATAAGAGTGGGGGCAATCATAGTCATGGACAGATCCTGTTACATTGCTGAGATATGTTCTCATAAAGACAATAGACTCCCCTACTTACCCATTGCATATGATCCCACATTTGACATATTCAAGGAGATACGGGGTATGGTTGACAGATTCAAGACCTTAGGGGTAGTGTTGAGCGATACCGTCCGATATTTGAAAGTATCGGTATCGGATGGTATCGGCCGATATCTGAAAAATATCGGATATCGCCGATACCGATATCCGATACCAATACAAGTCAATGGGACACAAATATCGGAAGGTATCCTGTAATGGATCCCAGGGTCTGAAGGAGAGGAAACTCTCCTTCAGGCCCTGGGATCCATATTCATGTGTAAAATAAAGAATAAAAAAAAAAAATATTGATATACTTTCCTTCTGACGCACCCTGGTCATCACCGCTGCAACCGCCTTGCTTTCGTTCCGAAGAATGAGCGCGTTAAGGGCCTTCGATGACGTCGTGGTTTGTGATTGATCGCTGAGCGGTCATGTGACCCTTTTGAGCTAGTACAGCCATGAGTCTTCTTGGGAATGATGCAACAAGCTTTTCACACCTGGATTTGGGGTTCCTCTGCCATTCTTCTGTGCAGATCTTCTCTAGTTCTGTCAGATTGGATGGTGAACATTGGTGGACAGTCATTTTCAGATCTCTCCAGAGATGCTCAATTCGGTTTAGGTCAGGGCTCTGGCTGGGCCAGTCAAGAATGGTCACAGAGTTGTTCTGAAGCCACTTCTGTGTTATTTTAGCTGTGTGCTTAGGGTCATTATCTAGTTGGAAGGTGAACCTTCAGCCAAGTCTGAGGTCCAGGGCACTCTGGAAGAGGTTTTCATTCAGGATATCTCTGAACTTGGCTGCATTCATGTTTCCTTCAATGGCAACCAGTCGTCCTGTCCCTGCGGCTGAAAAACACCTCCATAGCAAGATGCTGCCACCATCATGTTTCACTGTTGGGATTGTATTGGGCAGGTGATGAGCAGTGCCTGGTTTTCTCCACACATACCGCTTAGAATTATCACCAATAAAGTCTATCTTCATCTCATCAGACCAGAGAACCTTATTTCTCATAGTCTGGGAGTCCTTCATGTGTTTTTAGCAAACTCTATGCGGTTTTCATATGTCTTGAACTGAGGAGAGGCTTCTGTCAGGCCACTCTGCCATAAAGACCTGATTGGTGGATGGATGCAGTGATTGTTGACTTTGTGGAACTGTCTACAATTTCCCTACTTCATCTCTGGAGCTCAGTCACAGTGATCTTGATGTTCTTCTTTACATCTCTCTCCAAGGCTCTTCTCCCACGATTGCTCAGTTTGGCTGGATGACCAGGTCTAGGAAGACTTCTGGTGGTCGCAAACTTCTACCATTTAAGGATTATGGAGGCCACTGTGCTTTTAGGAACCTTGAGTGCTGCAGAAATTCAGCTGTAACCTTGGCCAGGTCTGTGCCTTGCCACAATTCTGTCACTGAGCTCTTTGGCCAGTTCCTTTGACCTCATGATTCTCATTTGGTCCGACATGCACTGTGAGCTGTGATGTTTTATATAGACGGAGGTGCTCCCTCTGCGTCCCAGAGCTTCCAGCCAGCAAGACAAACCAATATAGCAAGCTGGACAGAAAAGATAGCAAACAAAAGTAACACAAGCAGAACTTAGCTTATGCAGGGCAGACAGGCCACAAGACGATCCAGGAGAGAGCAAGACCAATACTGGAACATTGACTGGAGGCAAGGAACAAAGAACTAGGTGGAGTTAAATAGAGCAGCACCTAACGACTTAACCTCGTCACCTGAGGATGGAAACTCAGAAGCCGCAGCCCCACTCACATCCACCAGAGGAAGCTCATAGACAGAACCAGCCGAAGTACTACTCATGACCACAGGAGGGAGCTCGACCACAGAATTCACAACAGTACCTTCTCCTTGAGGAGGGGTCACCGAACCCTCACCAGAGCCCCCAGGCCGACCAGGATGAGCCAAATGAAAGGCACGAACCAGATCGGCAGCATGAACATCAGAGGCAAAGACCCAGGAATTATCTTCCTGACCATAACCCTTCCACTTAACCAGGTACTGGAGTTTCCGTCTCGAAATACGAGAATCCAAAATCTTCTCCACTATATACTCCAACTGCCCCTCAACCAAAACCGGGGCAGGAGGATCAACGGATGGAACCACAGGTGCCACGTATCTCCGCAGCAATGACCTATGGAATACATTATGGATGGAAAAAGAAGCTGGAAGGGTCAAACGAAAAGACACAGGATTAAGAACCTCAGAAATCCTAAACGGACCAATGAAACGAGGCTTAAACTTAGGAAAGGAAACTTTCATAGGAATATAACGAGACGACAACCAAACCAAATCCCCAAGATGAAGTCGGGGACCCACACAGCGCCTATGGTTAGCGAAACGTTGAGCCTTCTCCTGGGACAATGTCAAATTGTCCACTACATGAGTCCAAATCTGCTGCAACCTATCCACCACAGTATCCACACCAGGACAGTCCGAAGACTCAACCTGCCCTGAAGAGAAACGAGGATGGAAACCAGAATTGCAGAAAAACGGCGAAACCAAAGTAGCCGAGCTGGCCCGATTATTAAGGGCGAACTCAGCCAAAGGCAAAAAGGACACCCAATCATCCTGATCAGCAGAAACAAAACATCTCAGATATGTTTCCAAGGTCTGATTGGTTCGTTCAGTTTGGCTATTTGTCTGAGGATGGAAAGCCGAGGAAAAAGACAAATCAATGCCCATCCTAGCACAAAAGGCTCGCCAAAACCTCGAAACAAACTGGGAACCTCTGTGAGAAACGATGTTCTCCGGAATGCCATGTAAACGAACCACATGCTGGAAAAACAATGGCACCAAATCAGAGCAGGAAGGCAATTTAGACAAGGGTACCAAATGGACCATCTTAGAGAAGCGATCACAAACCACCCAAATGACCGACATCTTTTGAGAGACGGGGAGATCCGAAATAAAATCCATAGAGATATGTGTCCAGCGCCTCTTCGGGACTGGCAAGGGCAAAAGCAACCCACTGGCACGAGAACAGTAGGGCTTAGCCCGAGCACAAATCCCACAGGACTGCACAAACGAACGCACATCCCGCGACAGAGACGGCCACCAAAAGGATCTAGCCACCAAATCTCTGGTACCAAAGATTCCAGGATGACCAGCCAACACCGAACAATGGACCTCAGAGATAACGCTACTCGTCCATTTATCAGGGACAAACAATTTCTCCGCTGGGCAACGGTCAGGTCTATTAGCCTGAAATTTTTGCAGCACCCGCCGCAAATCAGGGGAGATGGCAGACAAAATTACCCCCTCTTTGAGAATACCCGCCGGCTCAGGCAAACCCGGAGAGTCGGGCACAAAACTCCTTGACAGGGCATCCGCCTTCACATTCTTAGAGCCCGGAAGGTACGAAACCACAAAGTCAAAACGGGAGAAAAACAGCGACCAACGAGCCTGTCTAGGATTCAACCGTTTGGCAGACTCGAGATAAGTCAAGTTCTTGTGATCAGTCAAGACCACCACGCGATGCTCAGCTCCTTCAAGCCAATGACGCCACTCCTCGAATGCCCACTTCATGGCCAACAACTCTCGATTGCCAACATCATAATTACACTCAGCAGGCGAAAACTTCCTGGAAAAGAAGGCACATGGTTTCATCACCGAGCCATCAGAACTTCTTTGCGACAAAACAGCCCCTGCTCCAATCTCAGAAGCATCAACCTCGACCTGGAACGGAAGCGAAACATCTGGCTGGCACAACACAGGGGCAGAAGAAAAACGACGCTTCAACTCCTGAAAAGCTTCTACAGCAGCAGAAGACCAATTGACCACATCAGCACCCTTCTTGGTTAAATCAGTCAACGGTTTAGCAATACTAGAAAAATTATTGATGAAGCGACGATAAAAATTAGCAAAGCCCAGGAACTTTTGCAGACTCTTCAGAGATGTCAGCTGAGTCTAATCATAAATGGCCTGAACTTTAACAGGGTCCATCTCGATAGTAGAAGGGGAAAAAATGAAACCCAAAAATGAAACCTTCTGAACACCAAAGAGACACTTTGACCCCTTCACAAACAAAAAGAATTTGCACGCAGGATCTGGAACACCATCCTAACCTGCTTCACGTGAGACTCCCAATCATCCGAGAAGACCAAAATATCATTCAAGTATACAATCAGGAATTTATCCAGGTACTCTCGGAAGATGTCATGCATAAAGGACTGAAATACTGATGGAGCATTGGAAAGCCCGAATGGCATAACCAGGTACTCAAAATGGCCCTCGGGCGTATTAAATGCTGTTTTCCATTCATCGCCCTGTTTAACCCTGCTGTTCTGTTGGTCAAAAATGACCGACTTTGAACTTCAATATTCTTTAAAATATTCAAGATGCGGCTCTGAAACCCGTGGCCGACCGACCCATCCTCATTTAAGTCAATCAACCACAAGTTTCAGAACCGCATCTTGAACACCCCAAAAAATACCAAAGTTCAAAATAGGTCTCCCCAGACCGAACAGAACAGCAGGGTTAATACGCACAAGATTATACGCACCACGAAGATCTATCTTGGTGAACCAACTAACCCCCTTAATCCGAGCAAACAAATCAGACAGCAGCGGCAAGGGGTACTGAAATTTGACTGTGATTTTATTTAGAAGGCGGTAATCAATACAAGGTCTCAACGAACCATCCTTCTTGGCCACAAAAAAGAACCCTGCTCCCAATGGCGACGACGACGGGCGAATATGACCCTTCTCCAAGGATTCCTTTACGTAACTCCGCATAGCGGCATGCTCAGGCACAGACAAATCAAACAGTCGACCCTTAGGAAACTTACTACCAGGAATCAAATCGATAGCACAATCGCAATCCCTATGCGGAGGTAGGGCACTGGACTTGGGTTCATCAAACACACAAATACATCCCGGTAATCCGACAAGAATTCTGGGACCTCAGAAGGGGTGGATGATGAAATAGACAGAACTGGAACATCACCATGTACCCCCTGACAACCCCAGCTGGACACAGACATAGATTTCCAATCCAATACTGGGTTATGGACTTGTAGCCATGGCAACCCCAACACGACCACATCATGCAGATTATGCAACACCAAAAAGTGAATATCCTCCTGATGCGCAGGAGCCATGCACATGGTCAGTTGGGTCCAGTACTGAGGCTTATTCTTGGCCAAAGGCGTAGCATCAATTCCTCTCAATGGAATAGGATACTGCAAGGGCTCCAAGAAAAACCCACAGCGCCTAGCAAAGTCCAAGTCCATCAAATTCAGGGCAGCGCCTGAATCCACAAATGCCATGACAGAATAGGATGACAAAGAACAGATCAAAGTAACGGACAAAAGAAATTTTGACTGCACCGTACCAATGGTGGCAGACCTAGCGAACCGCTTAGTGCGCTTAGGACAATCGGAGATAGCATGAGTGGAATCACCACAATAAAAACACAGCCCATTCCGACGTCTGTGTTCTTGTCGTTCAGCTCTGGTCAAAGTCCTATCACACTGCATAGGCTCAGGTTTATGCTCAGATAATACCGCCAAATGGTGCACATTTTTACGCTCATGTAAGCGTCGATCGATCTGAATGGCCAAAGACATAGACTCATTCAGACCAGCAGGCATAGGAAATCCCACCATGACATCCTTAAGGGCTTCAGAGAGACCCTTTCTGAAAATTGCTGCCAGCGCACATTCATTCCATGGAGTGTTAGGTCTCGAGTTCCCGCTTCTGCACAGGGGGAATCTCGAGCCATCTCCGCTGCGGTCTCCCATTCTCATCCAGCCGCAGTGGAGTCTGCTCAGCAAGGACGTCGGTCCCAGCGTCTTGCTCAGTCTCACTCTGTACTGAGAGTTACTGCTGCTTCTTCAGCTTCTGCCATTAAAGCCAGTGCTGGTCAGCAGCGAGCGGACTTCTCTGGGACTAAGTCCTTGTCTGCACACACTGAGCATGCCCAGGGCAAGATCTCCCGTTGGAGATCGAGGGTCATGTGCTCAGGCTCTGCAGCACATTCCATTGGTCCTCTTGGCAGGTCTTGGAAGGGCAAAGTTTCTGTGGCCACTTCCTGTGCTGCAACTATATAAACTGCGCATGACCGCACGGCCATGCGCTAGTGTACAATTGTTAATGTGTGTATGTTGTGAGTGCAAGTCGTCCTTGGATACCCCTACCCTATTGAATGTCTGTTCGCGGAAGGTGTATGGTTGCTATCTAGCGCCCGACTTAGCCTACAGCAGTAATCACACATTACAGCGTCCAGTTGCTGTGACCGCCAGTACGGCGTCGTGCACTTTCTCTGTGCTTTCCTTACCCAAGCCTGGGTGGTTAGTGGCGTTCGTCAGTGCGGCACCGCATGCACTCTTGTGCCTTAAAATTGTTTTTGAGTTTCCTTACACACCCAGTTGCGGTGTTGTGCCAGCAAGGGTCTAATCGGACTTCAATCCTAGTTGGGGTTGAGTTCGCTGACTACTTGCTCGCGCTCTATGTGCGGTACCGCGGTCCTGTGACGCAACAGGATCGCTTCTTTCACGCTGGGTGAAGTTTAACCCACGTGTGTATACTTATGAGTACCGCCATATAGTCCGTCATTACTTGGCAGCAGGTTCCATCTCTGCACGGTGGACCCCGGGCTGCGAACGCACCATACTCTATCTGTCTTATTATTTGGTGCGTTCCGCTAGCCCTAACATTGAGTGAGCACAGACCACTTCCTAAACTTCTGACAATATATCTCTACCTCATCCTGACCCTGACACAGAGCCAGCAAATTTTTCTCTGCCTGATCCACTGAATTAGGTTCATCATACAGCAATCCGAGCGCCAGAAAAAACGCATCAATATCGCATAATGCAGGATCTCCTGGCGCAAGGGAAAATGCCCAGTCTTGAGGGTCACCACGGAATAAAGAAATAATGATCTTAACTTGTTGAACTGGGTCACCAGAGGAGCGGGGTTTCAAAGCCAGAAACAGTTTACAATTATTTTTGAAATTTAGAAACTTAGCTCTATCTCCAGAAAATAAGTCAGGAATAGGAATTCTAGGTTCTAACATAGATTTCTGAACCACAATGTCTTGAATATTTTGTACTCTTGCAGCGAGATGATCCACACAAGAAAACAGACCTTTAATGTCCATCACTACACCTGTGTCCTGAACCACCCAAATGTCTAGGGGAAAAGAAAGACAAAACACAGTGCAGAAAAAAAAAATGGTCTCAGAACTTCTCTTTTCCCTCTATTGAGAAGCATTAGTACTTTGGGCCTCCAGTACTGTTATGAACTGGTGGTTCAGAAACACAATGGACCTGGTGGTTAAGAGCACACAAAGTGACCTGATAGTTACTAATAACATAGGATGAGCTCTGAGACGTGGGAACTCTGCTGATCGCAATCCCTAATCCTATCACACCACACTAGAGGTAGCCGTGGAGCGCTCCTGACCAGACCTAGGCGCCTCGGGCACAGCCTGAGAAACTAGCTAGCCCTGAAGATAGAAAAATAAGCCTACCTTGCCTCAGAGAAATTCCCCAAAGGAAAAGGCAGCCCCCCACATATAATGACTGTGAGTAAAGATGAAAACACAAACACAGAGATGAAATAGATTTTAGCAAAGTGAGGCCCGACTTACTGAATAGACCGAGGATAGGAAAGATAGCTTTGCAGTCAGCACAAAAACCTACAAACAACCACGCAGAGGGCGCAAAAAGACCTTCCGCACCGACTAACGGTACGGAGGTGCTCCCTCTGCGTCCCAGCCAGCAAGACAAACCAATATAGCAAGCTGGACAGAAAAAATAGCAAACAAAAGTAACACAAGCAGAACTTAGCTTATGCAGGGCAGACAGGCCACAAGACGATCCAGGAGACAGCAAGACCAATACTGGAACATTGACTGGAGGCAAGGAACAAAGAACTAGGTGGAGTTAAATAGAGCAGCACCTAACGACTTAACCTCGTCACCTGAGGAAGGAAACTCAGAAGCCGCAGCCCCACTCACATCCACCAGAGGAAGCTCATAGACAGAACCAGCCGAAGTACCACTCATGACCACAGGAGGGAGCTCGACCACAGAATTCACAACAGTCGCCACTCCTCGAATGCCCACTTCATGGCAAACAAATCCAGATTGCCCACATCATAATTGCGCTCAGCAGGCGAGAATTTTTTAGAAAAGAAGGCACAGGGTTTCATCACCGAGCCATCAGAACTTCTTTGCGACAAAACAGCCCCTGCTCCAATTTCAGAAGCATCAACCTCCACCTGAAAAGGGAGCGAAACATCTGGCTGGCACAACACAGGGGCAGAAGCAAAACGACGCTTCAACTCCTGAAAAGCCTCTACTGCCGCAGAGGACCAATTGACCACATCAGCACCTTTCTTGGTCAAATCAGTCAACGGCTTAGCAACACTGGAAAAGTTAGCGATGAAGTGACGATAAAAATTAGCAAAGCCCAGGAACTTCTGCAAGCTCTTCACAGATGTTGGCTGAGTCCAATCGTAAATGGCCTGAACTTTAACAGGGTCCATCTCGATAGTAGAAGGGGAAAAAATGAAACCCAAAAATGAAACCTTCTGAACTCCAAAGAGACACTTTGACCCCTTCACAAACAAGGAATTCGCACGAAGGACCTGGAACACCATTCTGACCTGCTTCACATGAGATTCCCAATCATCCGAAAAGACCAAAATGTCATCCAAATATACAATCATGAATCTATCCAGGTACTCTCGGAAGATGTCATGCATAAAGGACTGAAACACAGATGGAGCATTAGAAAGCCCGAATGGCATAACCAGGTACTCAAAATGGCCCTCGGGCGTATTAAATGCCGTCTTCCATTCATCACCCTGTTTAATTCGCACAAGATTATACGCACCACGAAGATCTATCTTGGTGAACCAACTAGCCCCCTTATTCCGAGCAAATAAATCAGACAGCAGCGGCAAAGGATACTGAAATTTGACTGTGATCTTATTAAGAAGGCGGTAATCAATACAAGGTCTCAACGAACCATCCTTCTTGGCCACAAAAAAGAACCCTGCTCCCAATGGTGATGACGATGGACGAATATGACCCTTTTCCAAGGTTTCCTTTATATAACTCCGCATAACGGCGTGCTCTGGCACAGATAAATTAAACAGACGGCCCTTAAGAAACTTACTACCAGGAATCAAATTAATAGCACAGTCGCAATCCCTATAAGGAGGTAGGGCACTGGATTTTGGCTCCTCAAATACATCCCGGTAATCTGATAAAAACTCAGGGACTTCAGAAGGAGTGAAAGGTGAAATTGAGAGCACTGGAACATCACCATGCACCCCCTGATAAACCCAGCTGGACACAGACATAGATTTCCAATCCAACACTGGATTATGGACCTGTAGCCATGGCAACCCCAACACGACCACATCATGCAGATTACGCAACACCAAAAAGCGAATATCCTCCTGATGTGCAGGAGCCATGCACATGGTCAATTGAGTCCAGTACTGAGGCTTATTCTTGGCCAAAGGCGTAGCATCAATTCCTCTCAATGGAGTAGGATACTGCAAGGGCTCCAAGAAAAAACCACAGCGCCTTGCAAACTCCAAGTCCATCAAATTCAGGGCAGCGCCTGAATCCACAAATGCCATTACAGAATAGGACGATAGAGAGCAAATCAGAGTAACGGACAAAAGAAATTTAGACTGTACCGTACCAATGGTGGCAGACCTAGCGAACCACTTAGTGCGCTTAGGACAATCGGAGATAGCATGAGTGGATTCACCACAGTAAAAACACAGCCCATTCCGACGTCTGTGTTCTTGCCATTCAGCTCTGGTCAAAGTCCTATCACACTGCATAGGCTCAGGCCTATGCTCAGAGAATACCTCCAGATGGTGCACAGCTTTGCGCTCACGCATGCGCCGATCGATCTGAATGGCCAAAGACATAGACTCATTCAGACCAGCAGGCGTGGGAAATCCCACCATGGCATCCTTAAGGGCTTCAGAAAGACCCTTTCTGAAAATTGCCACCAGGGCACATTCATTCCACTGAGTAAGCACAGACCACTTTCTAAACTTCTGACAGTACTCCTCCACTTCATCCTGACCCTGACACAAAGCCAGCAAGATCCTCTCTGCCTGATCCACTGAATTTGGTTCATCATAAAGCAATCCAAGCTCCAGAAAAAACGCATCAACATCACACAATGCCGGATCTCCTGGCGCAAGGGAAAATGCCCAGTCTTGAGGGTCACCACGCAACAAAGAAATAATGATCTTCACCTGTTGAACGGGGTCACCAGAGGAGCGGGGCTTCAAAGCTAGAAACAGTTTACAATTATTTTTGAAATTCAAGAACCTAGATCTATCCCCAGAAAATAAGTCAGGAATAGGAATTTTAGGCTCTAACATAGGATTCTGAACCGCAAAATCTTGAATGTTTTGTACCCTTGCAGAGAGATGATCCATACAAGAGGACAGACCTTGAATGTCCATATCTACACCTGTGTCCTGAACCACCCAAAGGTCTAGGGGAAAAGAAAGACAAAACACAGTGCAAAGAAAAAAAAATGGTCTCAGAAGTTCTCTTATCTCTCTATTGAGATGCATTAATACTTTGGGCCAGCTGTACTGTTATGACCTGGTGGTTAGGAGCACCCGGAATGACCTGATAGTTAAACCTCTTACAGGACGAGCTCTGGGATGTGGGAGCTCTGCTGACCGCAAGCCCTAATCCTATCACACACACTAGAAATAGCCGTGGAGCGCTCCTGACCAGACCTAGGCACCTCGTCACAGCCTAAGAACTATCTAGCCCTAGAGATAGAAAATAAAGCCTACCTTGCCTCAGAGAAATTCCCCAAAGGTAAAGGAAGCCCCCCACATATATTGACTGTGAGTAAGTTGAAAGTCACAAACGCAGAAATGAAACAGGTTTCAGCAAAGGGAGGCCAGACTTACTAAATAGACAGAGGATAGGAAAGGTAACTTTGCGATCAGCACAAAAACCTACAAAAGACCACGCAGAGTGTGCAAAAAAGACCTCCGCACCAACTCACGGTGCGGAGGCGCCACTCTGCATCCCAGAGCTTCCAGCTAGCAAGACAAAATCATGAAAACAAGCTGGACAAGAAAACAGTGAACAAATAATGACTATCAGGAACTTAGCTTCTGCAGGAGAAGGCAGGTCACCAGAGAGATCCAGGAGCGAACTGAACAAATGCAAAAACATTGACAGCTGGCATGGAGTAACGATCTGAGAGGAATTAAATAGAGCAGTCAACCAAAGGATAAACCACGTCACCTGTGTAAGGAACCTCAGAAGCAGCAGCTTCACTCACAGCCACCAGAGGGAGCCCATAGACAGAACTCGCCGAAGTACCATTCACGACCACAGGAGGGAGTTCGACAACAGAATTCACAACAAGGGTCCTCTTCTCTCTGTACCAGTCTGTCATTGTTAGTTTGTTTATTGTAAGTGATATTTGTATTTTAATGTAACCCCTTCTCTTGTACAGCACCATGGAATCAATAGTGTTATATAAATAAATGCATAAATAATAATAATAATAATTATATTATTATTATTAATTTTGGCAATCCTAAATTGACCTAAAACAGGAATGGTTTATTCTGAGAAAAGCATGCATATGTGTCTTTCTATATAGTGTATGAAACTTCTGGTTTCAACTGTAAGTTCCTAGAAGGGGTCTAGTTTCCAAAATGGTGTCACATATGGGTTGTTTCAATTGTTTTCACGGATTAGGGGCTCTCAAGTGTGACATGGCATCATCAAATTATTCTAGCAAATGTTGCATTCAAAAAGTCAAATGTTTCTCCTTCCCTTCCAAGCTCTGCTGTGCACCCAAAGAGCAGTTTTCCTCCCATCTAAGATATTGACTTACTCAGGAGAAATTACACAACAAATTTTACTGTCCAATTTCTCCTGTTACCATTGTGAAAATGCAAAATTAGGGGTTAAAAAATATTTCTGTGAGGAAAATTTATTTTTTTAAATTTAAATTCAAGATGCCCACCACACAATTAGATAAGTTTCCTCAGGGCTATTGTTTCCAAAATGGTATCACTTGTGGGGGTTTCTACTGTTTATGCACATCAGATGCTCATCAAGCGCAACATGGCATCCAGTAATTATTCCAGCAAATTTTACAGTCAAATGGCGCTCCTTCCCTTCCAAACCCTGCCATGTGCTCAGTCAGTGCTTTTCCCCCACATATGGGGCATCGGTATGCTCAGGCAAAATTGCACAATAAGTTAGGTGTACATTTTTTTCTGTTACCCTTGCAAAAGTAAAAAAAATGGATCTAAAGTTAGATTTTTTTGCCAAAAAATTAAATGTTCATTCCAAAAATTCCTGTGAAGTGCTTGAAGGGTTAATAAACTTCTTGAATGTGGTTTTGAGCACCTTAAGGGATTCAGTTTTTGAAATGAAGTCCCTTTTGGGTATTTTCTGTCATATAGGCCCTTCAAATTCACTTCAAATGATATGTGGTCCCTAAAAATGGTTTAGTAAATTTTGTTGGGAAAAATAAGAAATCGCTGGTCAATTTATAACCATTATAAATTCCTAACAAAAAAAAGTTTCAAAATTGTGCTGATGTAAGGTCGACATGTGGAAAATGTTTATCCCATAGAATGTAAGTCTGCAAGGACAGGGTCCTCTCCCCTCTGTACCAGTCTGTCACTGTAAACCTGTATACTGTAAACGATATCTATAACCCTGTATGTAACCCCTTTCTCATGTACAGCACCATGTAATTAATAGTGCTATATAAATAAATAATAATAATAATATTTGTAAGATTTTTGTCTGATATAATGCTCTGAATTAAGGTTATAAAAAATAAAAGTAAAAAAATTGCAAAATGTTCTAAAGTTTTGCTAAATTTCCATTTTTTCCCCAAATAAGCAGAAGTCATATTAAAGAAATTTTACAATTATTATGAAGTACAGTGTGTCATGAAAAAACATTCTCAAAATCAGTTGGATCCGTTGAAGCTTTCTAGAGTTGTTACCTCATAAAGTGACACTGATCAGAATTGTAAAAATTGGCCAGGTCATTAGCATGAAAATTGCTTCTCCCCAACTATAAATACTATTTATTTTAATTCCTTTCTTAACCCCTTCCCGACCCATGACGCCACGTAGGCGTCATGAAAGTCGGTGCCATTCCGACCCATGACGCCTATGCGGCGTCATGGAAAGATCGCGTCCCTGCAGGCCGGGTGAAAGGGTTAACTCCCATTTCACCCGATCTGCAGGGACAGGGGGAGTGGTAGTTTAGCCCAGGGGGGGTGGCTTCACCCCCTCGTGGCTACGATCGCTCTGATTGGCTGTTGAAAGTGAGACTGCCAATCAGAGCGATTTGTAATATTTCACCCATTATAACGGGTGAAATATTACAATCCAGCCATGGCCGATGCTGAAATATCATCGGCCATGGCTGGAAATACTAGTGTGCCCCCACCCCACCCCTCCGATCGCCCCCCCACCCCCCCGATCTGGCCGGTACACTGCTCCGGCTCCCCTCCGTCCAGTGCTCCGCTCCCCTCCGTGCTCGTGTCCGCTCCCCCCGTGCTCCAATCACCCCCCCGTGCTCCAATCACCCCCCCTGCACTCCGATCCACCCCCCCCGTGCTCCGTTCCACCCCCCCGTGCTCCATTCCAGCCCCCCCGTGCTCCGTTCCACGCCCCCCGGGCTCCGTTCCACCCCTCCCGCGCTCCGATTCCCCCCCCCGTGCTCCGATCCCCCCCCGTGTTCCCCCCCCACCCTATCATACTTACCGATCCAGCCGTGGTCCCGTCCGTCTTCTCCCGGGCGCCGCCATCTTCCAAAATGGCGGGCGCATGCGCAGTGCGCCCGCCGAATCTGCCGGCTGGCAGATTCGTTCCAAAGTGCATTTTGATCACTGAGATATAATCTATCTCAGTGATCAAAATAAAAAAAATAATAAATGACCCCCCCTTCCCCCCTTTGTCACCCCCATAGGTAGGGACAATAAAAAAATAAAGAAATTTTTTTTTTTCCACTAATGTTAGAATAGGGTTAGGGTTAGGGTTAGGGGTAGGGTTAGGGTTAGGGGTAGGGTTAGGGGTAGGGTTAGGGGTAGGGCTAGGGGTAGGGTTAGGGTTAGGGGTAGGGGTAGGGTTAGGGCTAGGGTTAGGGTTAGGGTTAGGAATGTGCACACGTATTCTGGTCCTCTGCGGATTTTTCCGCTGCGGATTTGATAAATCCGCAGTGCTAAACCGCTGCGGATTTATGGCGGATTTACCGCGTTTATTTCTGCGCATTTCACTGCGGTTTTACAATTGCGATTTTCTATTGGAGCAGTTGTAAAACCGCTGCGGAATCCGCACAAAGAAGTGACATGCTGCGGAATGTAAACCGCTGCGTTTCCGTGCAGTTTTTCCGCAGCATGTGTACAGCGATTTTTGTTTCCCATAGGTTTACATTGAACTGTACACTCATGGGAAACTGCTGCGGATCCGCAGCGTTTTCCGCAGCGTGTGCACATACCTTTAGAATTAGGCTATGTGCACACGGTGCGGATTTGGCTGCGGATTCGCAGCAGTGTTCCATCAGGTTTACAGTACCATGTAAACATATGAAAAACCAAATCCGCTGTGCCCATGGTGCGGAAAATACCGCGCGGGAACGCTGCGTTGTATTTTCCGCAGCATGTCAATTCTTTGTGCGGATTCCGCAGCGTTTTACACCTGTTCCTCAATAGGAATCCGCAGGTGAAATCCGCACAAAAAACACTGGAAATCCGCGGAAAATCCGCAGGTAAAACACAGTGCCTTTTACCCGCGGATTTTTCAAAAATGGTGCGGAAATATCTCACACGAATCCGCAACGTGGGCACATAGCCTTAGGGTTAGGGTTGGAATTAGGGTTGTGGTTAGGGTTAGGGGTGTGTTGGGGTTAGTGTTGTGGTTAGGGGTGTGTTGCGGTTAGGGTTGTGATTAGGATTATGGCTACAGTTGGGATTAGGGTTAGGGGTGTGTTGGGGTTAGTGTTGGAGTTAGAATTGAGGGGTTACCACTGTTTAGGCACATCAGGGGTCTCCAAACGCAACATGGCGCCACCATTGATTCCAGCCAATCTCGTATTCAAAAAGTCAAATGGTGCTCCCTCACTTCCGAGCCCTGACGTGTGCCCAAACAGTGGTTTACCCCCACATATGGGGTACCAGCATACTCAGGACAAACTGCGCAACAATTACTGGGGTCCAATTTCTCCTGTTTCCCTTGTGAATCTAAAAAAATGCTTGCTAAAACATAATTTTTGAGGAAAGAAAAATGATTTTTTATTTTCACGGCTCTGCGTTGTAAACGTCTGTGAAGCACTTGGGGGTTCAAAGTGCTCACCACATATCTAGATAAGTTCCTTGGGGGGTCTAGTTTCTAAAATGGGGTCACTTGTGGGGGTTTCTACTGTTTAGGCACACCAGGGGCTCTGCAAACGCAACGTGACACCCGCAGACCATTCCATCAAAGTCTGCATTTCAAAAGTCACTACTTCCCTTCTGAGCCCCGACGTGTGCCCAAACAGTGGTTTACCCCCACATATGGGGTATCAGCGTACTCAGGAGAAACTGGACAACAACTTTTGGGGTCCAATTTCTCCTGTAACCCTTGGGAAAATAAAAAATTCTGGGCTAAATAATTATTTTTGAGGAAAGAAAACGTATTTATTATTTTCACGGCTCTGCATTATAAACTTCTATGAAGCACTTGGGGGTTCAAAGTGCTCACCACACATCTAGATAAGTTCCTTTCAGGGTCTAGTTTCCAAAATGGGGTCACTTGTGGGGGGTTTCTACTGTTTAGGCACATCAGGGGCTCTGCAAACGCAACGTGACGCCCGCAGAGCATTCCATCAAAGTCTGCATTTCAAAACGTCACTACTTCAATTCCAAGCCCCGGCATGTGCCCAAACAGTAGTTTACCCCCACATATGGGGTATCACCGTACTCAGGAGAAACTGGACAACAAATATTGGGGTCAAATTTCTCCTGTTACCCTTGGGAAAATTAAAAAATTCTGGGCTAAATAATTATTTTTGAGGAAAGAAAACGTATTTATTATTTTCACGGCTCTGCATTATAAACTTCTATGAAGCACTTGGGGGTTCAAAGTGCTCACCACACATCTAGATAAGTTCCTTTGGGGGTCTAGTTTCCAAAATGGGGTCACTTGTGGGGGGTTTCTACTGTTAAGCCACATCAGGGGCTCTGCAAACGCAACGTGACGCCCACAGAGCATTCCATCAAAGTCTGCATTTCAAAACGTCACTACTTCACTTCCGAGCCCCGGCATGTGCCCAAACAGTGATTTACCCCCACATATGGGGTATCAGCGTACTCAGGAGAAACTGGACAACAACTTTTGGGGTCAAATTTCTCCTGTTACCCTTGGGAAAATAAAAAATTGCAGGCTAAAAGATCATTTTTGAGAAAATAATTTTTTTTTTTTATTTTCATGGCTCTGCGTTATAAACTTCTGTGAAGCACTTGGGGGTTCAAAGTCCTCACCACACATCTAGATTAGTTCCTTTGGGGGTCTAGTTTCTAAAATGGTGTCATTTCTGGGGGATCTCCAATGTTTAGGCACACAGGGGCTCTCCAAACGTGACATGGTGTCCGCTAATGATTGGAGCTAATTTTCCATTTAAAAAGCCAAATGGCGTGCCATCCCTTCCAAGCCCTGCCGTGCGCCCAAACAGTGGTTTACCCCCACATATGGGGTATCAGCGTACTCAGGACAAACTGGACAACAATATTTGGGGTCCAATTTCTCCTATTATCCTTGGCAAAATAGGAAATTCCAGGCTAAAAAATCATTTTTGAGGAAAGAAAAATTATTTTTTATTTTCATGGCTCTGCGTTATAAACTTCTGTGAAGCACCTGGGGGTTTAAAGTGCTCAATATGCATCTAGATAAGTTCCTTGGGGGGTCTAGTTTCCAAAATGGGGTCACTTGTGGGGGAGCTCCAATGTTTAGGCACACAGGGGCTCTCCAAACGCGACATGGTGTCCGCTAACAATTGGAGCTAATTTTCCATTCAAAAAGTCAAATGGCGCGCCTTCTCTTCCGAGCCCTGCTGAGTGCCCAAACAGTGGTTTACCCCCACATATGAGGTATCGGCGTACTCGGGAGAAATTGCCCAACAAATTTTATGATCCATTTTATCCTACTGCCCATGTGAAAATGAAAAAATTGAGGCGAAAAGAATTTTTTTGTGAAAAAAAATTACTTTTTCATTTTTACAGATCAATTTGTGAAGCACCTGAGGGTTTAAAGTGCTCACTAGGCATCTAAATAAGTTCCTTGGGGGGTCTAGTTTCCAAAATGGGGTCACTTGTGGGGGAGCGCCAATGTTTAGGCACACAGGAGCTATCCAAACGCGACATGGTGTCCGCTAACGATGGAAATAATTTTTCATTCAAAAAGTCAAATGGCGCTCCTTCCCTTCCGAGCCTTACCATGTGCCCAAACAGTGGTTTACCTCCACATGTGAGGTATTGGTGTACTCAGGAGAAATTGCCCAACACATTTTAGGATCCATTTTATCCTGTTGCCCATGTGAAAATGAAAAAATTGAGGCTAAAAGAATTTTTTTGTGAAAAAAAAGTACTTTTTCATTTTTACGGATCAATTTGTGAAGCACCTGGGGGTTCAAAGTGCTCACTATGCATCTAGATAAGTTCCTTGGGGCGTCTAGTTTCCAAAATGGGGTCACTTGTGGGGGAGCTCCAATTTTTAGGCACACGGGGGCTCTCCAAACGTGACATGGTGTCCGCTAAAGAGTGGAGCCAATTTTTGATTCAAAAAGTCAAATGGCGCTCCTTCCCTTCCAAGCCCTGCCGTGCGCCAAAACAGTGGTTTACCCCCACATATGAGGTATCAGCGTACTCAGCACAAATTGGACAACAAAGTTCGTGGTTCAGTTTCTCCTTTTACCATTGGGAAAATAAAAAAATTGTTGCTAAAAGATAATTTTTGTGACTAAAAAGTTAAATGTTCATTTTTTCCTTCCATGTTGCTTCTGCTGCTGTGAAGCACCTGAAGGGTTAATAAACTTCTTGAATGTGGTTTTGAGTACCTTGAGGGGTGCAGTTTTTAGAATGGTGTCACTTTTGGGTATTTTCAGCCATATAGACCCCTCAAACTGACTTCAAATGTGAGGTGGTCCCTAAAAAAAATGGTTTTGTAAATTTCGTTGTAAAAATGACAAATCGCTGGTCGAATTTTAACCCTTATAACTTCCTAACAAAAAAAAATTTTGTTTCCAAAATTGTGCTGATGTAAAGTAAACATGTGGGAAATGTTATTTATTAACTATTTTGTGTCACATATCTCTCTGGTTTAACAGAATAAAAATTCAAAATGTGAAAATTGCGAAATTTTCAAAATTTTCGCCAAATTTCCGTGTTTATCACAAATAAATGCAGAATTTAATGACTTAAATTTACCACTAACATGAAGCCCAATATGTCACGAAAAAACAATCTCAGAACCGCTAGGATCCGTTGAAGCGTTCCTGAGTTATTACCTCATAAAGGGACACTGGTCAGAATTGCAAAAAACGGCAAGGTCTTTAAGGTCAAAATAGGCTGGGTCTTGAAGGGGTTAAAGGACATATTTCCTAAACAATCTTTAGAAGCTTGTAATTAAAAAACCTTAATCACTAAATCGAGATGAACTTGCAAAAACTGTTTATTAAGTCAGCCCTTAGTGACAGATAAATATTTCACCAACGCCTCTCTGGCCTTTATCAAGGTTATCTTTACAGCATATATAGAAACATAATGACATAAAAAACAACTACACTATGTCACCCTAGAACAGGACCGGATTCCAATAGGCCTTAGAGTACCCTTGAGATCCATTTTATTTCTAGACAACACTGTACCAAATTTGAGGGCATTATTATTAAATACTCCATGGGCATCATTGTACTCACCTTCAAATTTTTGCAGAAAGAGATTACGGAAATTGATGTATAAGTGAGCAGTATACAACAACAAATGAACAATGCCCTTACTTCCGAGGAACTGGATAATATAAAACCCAAGACTGACAAAACTATAGGGGATTTTTCTCTTCGTCTACAGGAATGTAAAAGGTTCAAATTTAGGGATGCCTAAGACTATCAACACAACCAGATAGATAAATGGCGGGATACCGACTTCTTCAAACAATGAAGAACCTTTAGACGTGGGGACTCTTCAATTTCCACAAGCTCGGACAGCGACAGCTCTTAACCCCTTTACCCCCAAGGGTGGTTTGCACGTTAATGACCGGGCCAATTTTTACAATTCTGACCACTGTCCCTTTATGAGGTTATAACTCTGTAACGCTTCAATGGATCCTGGTGATTCTGACATTGTTTTCTCGTGACATATTGTACTTCATGACAATGGTAAAAATTCTTTGATAGTACCTGCGTTTATTTGTGAAAAAAAACGGAAATTTGGCGAAAATTATGAAAATTTCGCAATTTTCCAACTTTGAATTTTTATGCAATTAAATCACAGAGATATGTCACAAAAAATACTTAATAAGTAACATTTCCCACATGTCTACTTTACATCAGCACAATTTTGGAACCAAAATTTTTTTTTGTTAGGGAGTTATAAGGGTTAAAAGTTGACCAGCAATTTCTCATTTCTACAACACCATTTTGTTTTAGGGACCATATCTCATTTGAAGTCATTTTGAGGGGTCTATCTGATAGAAAATACCCAAGTGTGACACCATTCTAAAAACTACACCCCTCAAGGTGCTCAAAACCATATTCAAGAAGTTTATTAACCCTTCTGGTGCTTCACAGGAATTTTTTGAATGTTTAAATAAAAATGAACATTTAACCCTTTTTTCACAAAAATTTAATTCAGCTCCAATTTGTTTTATTTTACCAAGGGTAACAGGAGAAAATGGACCCCAAACATTGTTGTACAATTTGTCCTGAGTATGCCAATACCCCACATGTGGGGGTAAACCACTGTTTGGGCGCATGGCAGAGCTCGGAAGCGAAGGAGTGCCATTTGACTTTTCAATGCAAAATTGACTGGAATTGAGATGGGACGCCATGTTTCGTTTGGAGAGCCCCTGATGTGGCTAAACATTGAAACCCCCCACAAGTGACACCATTTTGGAAAGTAGACCCCCTAAGGAACTTATCTAGAGGTGTGGTGAGCACTTTGACCCACCAAGTGCTTCACAGAAGTTTATAATGTAGAACCGTAAAAATAAAAAATCATATTTTTTCACAAAAATTATCTTTTCGCCCCCAATTTTTTATTTTCCCAAGGGTAAGAGAAGAAATTGGACCCCAAAAGTTGTTGTACAATTTGTCCTGAGTACGCTGATACTTCATATGTGGGGGTAAACAACTGTGTGGGCGGATGGGAGAGCTCAGAAGGGAAGGAGCGCTGTTTGACTTTTCAAAGCAAAATTGACAGGAATTGAGATAGAACGCCATGTTGCGTTTGAAGAGCCACTGATGTGCCTAAACATTGAAACCCCCCACAAATGACACCATTTTGGAAAGTAGACCCCCTAAGGAACTTATCTAGAGGTGTGGTGAGCACTTTGACCCACCAAGTGCTTCAGAGAAGCTTATAATGCAGAGCCGTAAAAATAAAACAAAATTTTTTTCCCACAAAAATTATTTTTTTAGCCCCCAGTTTTGTATTTTCCTGAGGGTAACAGGAGAAATTGGACCCCAAAATTTGTTGCCCAATTTGTCCTGAGTGCGATGATACACCATATGTGGGGGGAACCACTGTTTGGGCAAATGGGAGGGCTCAGAAGGGAAGGAGTGCCATTTGAATGCAGACTTAGATGGAATGGTCTGCAGGTGTCACATTGCGTTTGCAGAGCCCCTAATGTACCTAAACAGTAGAAACCCCCCACAATTGACACCATTTTGGAAAGTAGACCCCCTAGGAACTTATCTAGATGTGTGCTGAGCTTATAATGGAGAGCCGTAAAAATAAAACAAAAATTTTTTCCCACAAAAATTATTTTTAGCCCCCAGTTTTGTATTTTCCCGAGGGTAAGAGGAGAAATTCGACCCCAAAAGTTGTTGTCCAATTTGTCCTGAGTATGCTGATACCCCGTATGTTGGAGGAAACCACCGTTTGAGCGTATGGCAGAGCTCGGAAGGGAAGGAGCGCCATTTGGAATGCAGACTTAGATGGAATGGTCTGCAGACGTCACATTGCGTTTGCAGAACCCCTAATGTAGCTAAACAGTAGAAACCCCCCACAAGTGACCCCATATTGGAAACTAGACCCCCCAGGGAACTAATCTAGATGTGTTGTGAGAACTTTGAACCCCCAAGTGTTTCACTACAGTTTATAACGCAGACCCGTGAAAATAAAAAATCTTTTTTTTTCCCACAAAAAATATATTTTAGCCCCGAGTTTTGTATTTTCCCAAGGGTAACAGGAGAAATTGGACCCCAAAAGTTGTTGTCCTATTTGTACTGAGTACGCTGATACCCCATATGTTGGGGTAAACCCCTGTTTGGGCACACGGGAGAGCTCGGAAGGGAAGAAGCACTGTTTTACTTTTTCAACGCAGAATTGGCTGGAATTGAGATCGGACGCCATGTCGCGTTTGGAGAGCCCCTGGTGTGCCTAAACAGTGGAAACCCCACAATTATAACTGAAACCCTAATCCAAACACATCCCTAACCCTAATCCCAACAGTAACCCTAACCACACCTCTAACCCAGACACACCCCTGAGCAGGCTCTGTGAAGCCACCTCCCTCCCTGCAGGACCCGAGCAGGGAGGGAGGGAGGTAAGACCCTCGCAGCAATGCGATCACATCGCGCTGCTGCGGGGGGCTCAGGGAAGCCCGCAGGGAGCCCCCTCCCTGCGCGGTGATTCCCTGCACCGCCGGCACATCGCGATCATCTTTGATCGCGGTGTGCCAGGGGTTAATGTGCCTTTGGGCGGTCCGTGACCGCTCCTGGCACATAGTGCCGGATGTCAGCTGCGATAGGCAGCTGACACCCGGCCGCGATCGGCGGCGCTCCCCCCGTGAGCGCCGCCGATCGCGCTGGACGTACTATCCCGTCCATGGTCATAGGGGCCCACCCCACATGGACAGGATAGTACGTCCGATGTCAGAAAGGGGTTAACGTACAACATATTTTTTGACCAGAGATGAGGAAAAGGACAGAGAAATCAACAAGGAGGGGCAAGAGGTTGAACCATGATGTTTCCATCATCCCTAATGAATGCATAATCGGTCCAAGATATGACAGAACAAATTGTATATAACATCTCTTCAAACAACCTTTCTCTGCCGGAACTGTCCATCCTACATAAAGGACTGTCATTCTGTCCTACACCTCCATTTAACAAATTCCTCCTGGATCAGGAAATTCATAATTTCTATAGGATTTTTAGACTAAAGGTTCATTTTTCAGAGGGTATGTCGGATCAATCTCCTAGGTTAATTAGTATTTTGCAAACACAGAGTAGCAATGGTATGTCTAACTCTATGGAATCTAGTGATCAATTTACATTAAAACAATTGAAGTTATACAAACCAAGCAACTTTAAACCTCCCTGATCGTACCACCCTATGGAGACACATACAGTGGGGCAAAAAAGTATTTAGTCAGTCAGCAATAGTGCAAGTTCCACCACTTAAAAAGATGAGAGGCGTCTGTAATTTACATCATAGGTAGACCTCAACTATGGGAGACAAACTGAGAAAAAAAAATCCAGAAAATCACATTGTCTGTTTTTTTAACATTTTATTTGCATATTATGGTGGAAAATAAGTATTTGGTCAGAAACAAACAATCAAGATTTCTGGCTCTCACAGACCTGTAACTTCTCCTTTAAGAGTCTCCTCTTTCCTCCACTCATTACCTGTAGTAATGGCACCTGTTTAAACTTGTTATCAGTATAAAAAGACACCTGTGCACACCCTCAAACAGTCTGACTCCAAACTCCACTATGGTGAAGACCAAAGAGCTGTCAAAGGACACCAGAAACAAAATTGTAGCCCTGCACCAGGCTGGGAAGACTGAATCTGCAATAGTTAACCAGCTTGGAGTGAAGAAATCAACAGTGGCAGCAATAATTAGAAAATGGAAGACATACAAGACCACTGATAATCTCCCTTGATCTGGGGCTCCACGCAAAATCCCACCCCGTGGGGTCAGAAAGATCACAAAAACGGTGAGCAAAAATCCCAGAACCACGCGGGGGGACCTAGTGAATGAACTGCAGAGAGCTGGGACCAATGTAACAGGGCCTACCATAAGTAACACACTACGCCACCATGGACTCAGATCCTGCAGTGCCAGACGTGTCCCACTGCTTAAGCCAGTACATGTCCGGGCCCGTCTGAAGTTTGCTAGAGAGCATTTGGATGATCCACAGGAGTTTTGGGAGAATGTTCTATGGTCTGATGAAGCCAAACTGGAACTGTTTGGTAGAAACACAACTTGTCGTGTTTGGAGGAAAAAGAATACTGAGTTGCATCCATCAAACACCATACCTACTGTAAAGCATGGTGGTGGAAACATCATGCTTTGGGGCTGTTTCTCTGCAAAGGGGCCAGGACGACTGATCCGGGTACATGAAAGAATGAATGGGGCCATGTATCATGAGATTTTGAGTGCAAACCTCCTTCCATCAGCAAGGGCATTGAAGATGAAACGTGGCTGGGTCTTTCAACATGACAATGATCCAAAGCACACCGCCAGGGCAAGGAAGGAGTGGCTTCGTAAGAAGCATTTCAAGGTCCTTGAGTGGCCTAGCCAGTCTCCAGATCTCAACCCTATAGAAAACCTTTGGAGGGAGTTGAAAGTCCGTGTTGCCAAGCGAAAAGCCAAAAACATCACTGCTCTAGAGGAGATCTGCATGGAGGAATGGGCCAGCATACCAACAACAGTGTGTGGCAACCTTGTGAAGACTTACAGAAAACGTTTGACCTGTCATTGCCAACAAAGGATATATTACAAAGTATTGAGATGAAATTTTGTTTCTGACCAAATACTTATTTTCCACCATAATATGCAAATAAAATGTTAAAAAAACAGACAATGTGATTTTCTGGATTTTGTTTTCTCAGTTTGTCTCCCATAGTTGAGGTCTACCTATGATGTAAATTACAGATGCCTCTCATCTTTTTAAGTGGTGGAACTTGCACTATTGCTGACTGACTAAATACTTTTTTGCCCCACTGTATTTCCTTGGTACAAAAAAATATATCAAAGAGAAGTTAGAACAGGTTCACAATGGACTATTATGGATATAACACAATTTTTCCAGAATTGAAGAAAGCACGGAATTGAAGAAAATTGAGCAGGCCAAATTATTATCAAACCTGTGGATAAGAGTGGGGGCAATCATAGTCATGGACAGATCCTGTTACATTGCTGAGATATGTTCTCATATAGACAATAGACTCCCCTACTTACCCATTGCATATGATCCCACATTTGACATATTCAAGGAGATACGGGGTATGGTTGACAGATTCAAGACCTTAGGGGTAGTGTTGAGCGATACCGTCCGATATTTGAAAGTATCGGTATCGGATGGTATCGGCCGATATCTGAAAAATATCGGATATCGCCGATACCGATATCCGATACCAATGCAAGTCAATGGGACACAAATATCGGAAGGTATCCTGTAATGGATCCCAGGGTCTGAAGGAGAGGGAACTCTCCTTCAGGCCCTGGGATCCATATTCATGTGTAAAATAAAGAATAAAAATAAAAAATATTGATATACTTTCCTTCTGACGCGCCCTGGTCATCACCGCTGCAACCGCCTTGCTTTCATTCCGAAGAATGAGCGCGTTAAGGGCCTTCGATGACGTCGTGGTTTGTGATTGATCGCTGAGCGGTCATGTGACCCTTTTGAGCTAGTACAGCCATGAGTCTTCTTGGGAATGATGCAACAAGCTTTTCGCACCTGGATTTGGGGTTCCTCTGCCATTCTTCTGTGCAGATCTTCTCTAGTTCTGTTAGATTGGATGGTGAACATTGGTGGACAGTCATTTTCAGATCTCTCCAGAGATGCTCAATTCGGTTTAGGTCAGGGCTGTGGCTGGGCCAGTCAAGAATGGTCACAGAGTTGTTCTGAAGCCACTTCTGTGTTATTTTAGCTGTGTGCTTAGGGTCATTATCTAGTTGGAAGGTGAACCTTCAGCCAAGTCTGAGGTCCAGGGCACTCTGGAAGAGGTTTTCATTCAGGATATCTCTGAACTTGGCTGCATTCATGTTTCCTTCAATGGCAACCAGTCGTCCTGTCCCTGCGGCTGAAAAACACCTCCATAGCAAGATGCTGCCACCATCATGTTTCACTGTTGGGATTGTATTGGGCAGGTGATGAGCAGTGCCTGGTTTTCTCCACACATACCACTTAGAATTATCACCAATAAAGTCTATCTTCATCTCATCAGACCAGAGAACCTTATTTCTCATAGTCTGGGAGTCCTTCATGTGTTTTTAGCAAACTCTATGCGGTTTTCATATGTCTTGAACTGAGGAGAGGCTTCTGTCAGGCCACTCTGCCATAAAGACCTGATTGGTGGATGGATGCAGTGATTGTTGACTTTGTGGAACTGTCTACAATTTCCCTACTTCATCTCTGGAGCTCAGTCACAGTGATCTTGATGTTCTTCTTTACATCTCTCTCCAAGGCTCTTCTCCCACGATTGCTCAGTTTGGCTGGATGACCAGGTCTAGGAAGACTTCTGGTGGTCGCAAACTTCTACCATTTAAGGATTATGGAGGCCACTGTGCTTTTAGGAACCTTGAGTGCTGCAGAAATTCAGCTGTAACCTTGGCCAGGTCTGTGCCTTGCCACAGTTCTGTCACTGAGCTCTTTGGCCAGTTCCTTTGACCTCATGATTCTCATTTGGTCCGACATGCACTGTGAGCTGTGATGTTTTATATAGACAGGTGTGTAAATTTCCAGATCAAGTCCTATCAGTTTAATTAAACACAGCTGATCTCCAATCAAGGAGTATAATCATCTCAAAGAGGATCACAAGGAAACGGACAGCCTGTGGCTTAAATATTAGTGTCTGAGCAAAGGGTCTGAATATTTATGACCATGCAATATTTCAGTTTTTCTTTTTTATTAAATTTGTAAAAATTTCTACATTTGTTTTTTTCAGTCAAGATGGGGTGCAGAATGTACATTAATGTGAAAAAAATAAACTTTTTTGAATATACGCAATGGCTGCAATGAAACAAAGAGTGAAAAATGTAAAGGGGTATGAAAACTTTCCATACCCACTGTACAACTATATACAGTAGATTGATTTTCATTTTATAATTCGATTGTAACATTTCTTAGCATGTAGAAAATATTTAGAACTATATACCTTCTAGGGATTTTCCGCAGAGCCATGCTATACTCATTGTGACAAACAAGAAACAAAAACATATGCTGAAAATGATGTGGTGCCATTAGAGTGTTTAGCTAAAGGTATAATTTAATGGCATTTACTTACACTGCTTTACAGCTGCTTCTAGTTGGTCATAGATCCTTTTGAATCTGATTCAGATTATAAAAACACTGGCGCATTTCTTCTGACTGTATTTGCATATGGAACAAAAGGCCTTTATGCTTTATAAAGAGCTATACAAGTAAAACATCACTGTCGAATATCATAATTGAAGCAATGCTTAGGAATGAATGATAGGATTATTAACTAAATACCACCACTAGTTGCTACTTTCACTAAATTATGTTTTAGCAAATACAGTGCATATTTTAGAATATAAGGTCTCACATTAAATTCAATATTATCTTATGATGTAAGTTCTATTGGGTGAATATTGAGGTTTCAACAAGGGAATTATATCTACTGTGTTGGGATATGCTCTCTGTCCTCTCTACATACAATGGGGAAAAAGTATTTAGTCAGCCACCAACTGTGCAAGTTCTCCCATTTAAAAAAAATGAGAGAGGCCTGTAATTGATATCATAGGTAGACCACAACTATGAGAGTCAAAATGAGAAAACAAATCCAGAAAATCACATTGTCTGATATGGCAAGATTTATTTTGCAAATTATGGTGAAAAATAAGTATTTGGTCACCTAAAAATATGCAACTCTCAGTGGCTCTCACAGACATGTAACTTCTTCTTTAAGATGCTCCTTTTTCCTCCACTCATTACCTGTAGTAATGGCACCTGTTTGAACTTGTTATCAGTATAAAAGACACCTGTTCACAACCTCAAACAGTCACACTCCAAACTCCACTATGGTGAAGACCAAAGAGCTGTCGGAGGACACCAGAAACAAAATTGTAGCCCTACACCAGGCTGGGAAGAGTGAATCTGCAATACGCAAGCAGCATGTGGTGATGAAATCAATTGTGGGAGCAATATTAACAAAATGGAAGACATGCAAGACCACTGATGATCTTCCTCGATCTAAGGCTTCACGCAAGATCTCACTCCATGGAATCAAAATGATCACAAGAACGGGGAGAAAAAATCCCAGAACTACACAGGGGACCTAGTGAATGACCTGCATAGAGCTGGGACCACCATAACAAAGGCTACCATCAGTAACACAATACAAAGCCATGGACTCAGATCCTGCAGAGCCAGATGTGTCCTCCTGCTTAAGCCAGTACATGTCCGGGCCCGTATGAAGTTTGCTAGAGAGCATTTGGATTATCCAGAAGAGTATTCGGAGAATGTCATATGAGCTGATGAAAACAAAGTAGAACTATTTGGTAGAAACAAAGCTTATCATGTTTGGAGGAGACAGAATGCTGAGTTGCATCCTAAGAACACCATACCTACTGTGAAGCATGCGGGTGGCAACATCATCAAAAAGCATATGAAGGTCCTGGAGAGGCCTAACCAGTCTCCAGATCTCAATCTCATAGAAAGCCTTTGGAGGGAGTTGAAAGTCTGTTTTGCCCAGCAACAGACCCAAAATATCACTGCTCTAGAGGAGAGCTACATGGAGGAATGGACCAACATACCACCAACAGTGTGTGCCAACCTTGTAAAGACTTACATAAAACGTTTGACCTCTGCCAACAAAGGATATATAACAAAATATTGAGATTAACTATGGTTAATGACTAGTGTTGAGCATTCCGATACCGCAAGTATCGGGTATCGGCCGATACTTGCGGTATCGGAATTCCGATACCGAGATCCGATACTTTTGTGGTATCGGGTATCGGTATCGGATACATAGAGATGTGTAAAATAAAGAATTAAAATAAAAAATATTGATATATTTACCTCTCCGGCGGCCCCTGGTGAGTCCGCGGGTAACCGGCAGGCTTCGTTGTTCAAAATCAGCACTTTTAGGACCTGAGAATCACGTCCCGACTTCTGATTGGTCGCGGGCCGCCCATGTGACCGCCACGCGACCAATCACAAGCCGCGACGTCACCGCAAGCTATTAGCGCGCTCATTTTTGAAAAATGAGCGCGTTAATGACTTTCAAAGACGTAGCGGGTTGTGATTGGTCGCGTGGCCACGACCAATCACTAGCCGCGACGTCACCGCAAGCTATTAACGCACTCATTTTTAAAAATGAGCGCGTTAATGGCTCTGAAAGACATAGCGACTTGTGATTGGTCGCGTGGCCGCGACCAATCACAAGCCGCGACGTCACCGCAAGCTATTGACGCGCTCATTTTTAAAAATGAGCGCGTTAATGGCTTTGAAAGACATAGCGGCTTGTGATTGGTCGCGTGGCCGCGACCAATCACAACCCGCTACGTCTTTCAAAGCGATTAACGCGCTCATTTTTAAAAATGAGCGCGTTAATAGCTTGCGGTGACGTCGCGGCTTGTGATTGGTCGCGTGGCGGTCACATGGGCGGCCCGCGACCAATCAGAAGCCGGAACGTGATTCTCAGGTCCTAAAAGCGCTGATTTTGAACAAGGAAGCCTGCCGGTTACCCGCGCTGAGTTCAGGGGCCGCCGGAGAGGTAAATATATCAATATTTTTTATTTTTATTCTTTATTTTACACCTCCCTATGGATCCCAGGGCCTGAAGGAGAGTTTCCTCTCCTTCAGACCCTGGGAACCATGAGAATACCTTCCGATACTTGATGTCCCATTGACTTGTATTGGTATCGGATATCGGTATCGGCGATATCCGATATTTTTCGGATATCGGCCGATACTATCCGATACCGATACTTTCAAGTATCGGACGGTATCGCTCAACACTATTAATGACCAAATACTTATTTTCCATCATAATTTGTTAAATAAATCTTGCCAAATCAGACAAGGAGATTTTCTGGATTTGTTTTCTCATTTTGACTCTCATAGTTGTGGTCTACCAATGATGTCAATTGCAGGCCTCTCTCATCTTTTTAAGTGGGAGAACTTGCACAATTGGTGGCTGACTAAATACTTTTTTCTCCACTGTATCTCAGCAGTCACCGACGTTTAAAAATATTATTGTCTACTAATGTGACCATAAAGTCTATAGAATTTTAGTATGTTATCACTAGGTAAGCAGTCACATTACTCAGTCAAATCTGTTATTGACTTTTCCTATTGAATATTCAGTGTAACTTTTAAAAAGTCTAAGTGTTAATAAGTCTATTTTGAAAACCTTATCCCCTTCACCCCAATCAATTTTTCATTTTTGTGTTTCTATTTTTCACTCCTCTTCTTCTCTGAGCCATAACATTTAAATTTTCTCGTCAATATGGCCATGAAGGAATAGTTTTTTGCAGGATGAGTTTGACTTTTGAACGACAATATTGGTTTTACCATATCACGTACTTGAAAAAGGGAAAAAAATTCCAAGAGCAGTGAAATTGAAAAAAAAAGTGCAATTCCACAACTGTTTTTTTGATTTGCTTTTACCTTGTTCACCAAATGCTAAAACTGACAAGCTATTATGATTCTCCAGGTCATTATGAGTTTGTAGATACCAAAACATGTATAGGTTGTTTTTTATTTAAATGGTGAAAAAAACTCCAAAGTTTGTTAAAAAAAATTATGTCATTTTCCGAGATCAGTAGAGTCTCCATTTATTGTGATCCAGGGCTGGGTGCGGGCATATTTTTTGTGTGCAGAGCTGGCAATTTTAGTGATACCATTTTGGTGTTGATTTGATCTTTTGATCATATCCATACCAAAGATCAGGTTATTTTTAAATATGTGTAACATCACAGAAAACAGCATTTGCGATCACATGCAGTACTGTCTCCTGCTTCCTCGCATGTACAAGAGATGTGGTATGATCAGACAATGTTTCTGCATGGTCAGGGACAGCCTCTGTACACAACAGGAGAATATTTATACGATTATTTCAGCACAGGAACATATTTTTTAACACATCAAATTGCAGAACTTATTTTTATTCCAAGATCTATTAATTAAAATGTATTTTGTTCATATGATAACCCCTGTAACTGATTTTAAAAATATGAAAAAGTAAAAAAATAGAGTTTATATATACAGTACAGTGCTCAAAAAAATAAAGGGAACATTTAAACAACATGATGTAACTCCAAGTCAATTACACTTCTGTGAAATCAACCCATCCAGTTATGAAGTTTCCCCTATTGTCAATCAACTTCTCCTGCTGTTATGCAAATGGCATGGTTAACAGGTGGCAATGATAGGCAATTTCCAAGACAATCCCTATAACGGAGTGGTTCTGCAGGGGGTGTCCACAGACTCTTTCTCTGTTTTGGCTGTTGTGTTGGTCACTTTTGCATTTTGTCATTGCTCTCTTCCCTAGAAGTACTGTACAGTGGCATGTGGCGGTGTCTAGAACCCATACAAGTTGATCAGGTAGTGCAGCTCAATCAGGATGGCACATCGATGCGAACTGTGGCAAGAAGGGTAGCTTTGTCGATTATCACAGTGTCCAGAGCATGGAGCAGATACCAAAAGACAGACCAGTACATCAGAAGGAATTGTGGGGGTAGTAGAAGGGCAACAACCTAGCAGCAGGACCACTACCTACTCCTTTGTGCAAGGACGAACACCTACTCCTTTGTGCAAGGAGGAACAGGAGGATCAGTGCCAGAGCCCTGCAAAATGACCTCTAGCAGGCCAATAATATCCACGTGTCTGCTTACACTGTCATACAGACTCCATGAGGATGGTAGGAGTGCCCAACATCCACAAGTGGGTATTATGCTTCAAACCTAACACAGTGCAGGGCGATTGGCATTTGCCAGAGAATAACAAGATTGTCAGATTCAAAATTTGTACCCTGTGCTATTTATGGATGAGAGCATGTTCACACTGAGAATATGTGACCGACGTGACAGAGTGAAGAACGTTCTGCTGCCTTCAACATCCCCTAGCATTACCAGTTTGGCAGTGGGTCAGTAATGGTGTGGGGAGGCATTTTTTGAGGACTGCACAGCCCTGCATGTGCTAGCCAGAGGTACAATGACTGCCATTAAGTACCGGGTGAGATCCTCAGACCCATTGTGGGACCATGTGAAGGTGAAGTGGGCCCTGGGTTCCTTCTGATGCATGACAATGCTAGGCCTCATGTGGCTGAAGTGTGTCAGCAGTTCTTGCATGATGAAGGCATTGATGCTATGGATTGACCTGCCCAATTCTTAGACCTGAATCCAATAGAGCACATCTAGAACATCATGTCTCGTTCAATCCACCAATGCCACGTTGCAACATATACTGACCAGGAGCTGACTGATGATTTAATCAAGGTTTGGGATGAGATTCCTCAGGAGAACATCCGCTGCCTCATTAGGAACATGCCCAGGCGTTGTAGGGAAGTCATAAAGGCACGTGGAGGCCACACACACTACTGAGCATCATTTCCTGGTCTTGAGGCATTTCCACTGAAGTTGGATCAACCTGTAATTTGATTTTCCACTTTTATTTTGAGTATCATTACAAATCTAGACCTCCATTGGATATTCATTTTGATTTACATTGATCATTTTTATGTTTAATTGTTCTCAACACATTCTATGTAATGGATAAAGATTTGCAACTGGAATATTTCATTCAGTAATATCTAGGATGTGGTATTTTAGTTTTCCCTTTATGTTTTTGAGCAGCATATATTTGTACAGTATGTGGCATATGTAAATATGTAAAAGTCCAATCTATCAAAATATAAAATAACCTGATCATTAAGCATAATGGGAAAAAATCTAAACACCAGAAGTGCAGCTTTTCGGCCACCTCAACACAGCAAAAATACACTTAGAAGCAATCAAAACATTGTATCCAACTCAAAATTATATCACTTTAAACAGCAGCTCAGGGAGAAAAAAAACCCTCACAATGCTCCATTAGCCAAAAAATTTAAATGTTATAGGTCACTGATAATGAGACAGAAGCAACTTTTTTCCTGAGTTTTCAAATATTCTTTTAACCACTGAAATAAAAAATAAAACTTATACGTGTTCGATATCATCGCAATGATACTGACCTGGGAAATCTTTTTGCCAGATCATTTTTGCCATACAGTGAATGCTGTAAAATCAAAACCCCAAAAAGTGGAATTGTGCTTTTTAATCAAATGGATGGTACCATTAAACAGTTCACCTCATCCTGCAAAAAAAGAAAGCCTTCATGTGGCTACGGCAACAGAAAATTAAAAAAGTTCTGTCTCGTAGTAGAAAAGCCACTGACTTAGGCATTCTTCACATGCCAGTGTCTCCGATACCTGTGGTGACAGTTTCTATATGTACCGCAGACAATTAAACATAGACCATTCAAATCAATGGGTCTGTGCACATGTCAGTATGTTTCTATGGGCCGTGTGTCTGTGTAGAAAACACACTGACATGTCCATTTTTTGACTGCAGCACTGTCCACAAAACATCCTGCACACATGCAGACTGATGACACATGGATGACATCCGTGTGTAATCAGTGTGACACATACTAGCGCCTGGGAAAATCAGTACAATTAGCGATGTTCCCAGATGATGTCATGTGTCACACTAATGCGGCACACGGATAACAATGTCCCCCTCTTGCTTACCCAGCAAAAGGGAGTTTTAACTGGGTCCTTTTCTTGCCATTCCTTGATGGATAGTGGCATGAGGGGATTATGGAAGTGAGGGATAGGAGAAGATAGCTGGCAGGTGGCACAGGACCTACAAAACCTAAGGATTTCCAGGTGACATCTGGGCCAAAAGAAACCCCACATGACCCATTCTTGGATTTTGTTGACACCCAAATGGCCATCCAAGACATTTGAATGGACCCTGTCTAATACCCTCCATCTATTAGGTCCGGGTACCAATATTTGCTACACTATTTCCTTTCTGACCTTAGTAACAATAAGTTCCCTCTCATCATAAAATAAGGAATACTGGTGTCAGTACTGTTTTATGCAGTTTATAACGTTATCATTGTTAAACTATTCTTTTAGAGTTAGGTCCTTATGTAGAGCGGACCCAATCTAAATAATATTGGCCTCCAGGGATACTACCTCTTTATCTCCAACCATTGCACAGAAAGGAAACCCGTCAGATTCTGGGGTTGATGAGACTTCTTTAGGACTAACCTATGTCTTATCCAAGTAATCCAGGTCTTTGCCCCTATCCCTAGAGTCCCAAAACAAAGTCCAGGTCTATGATAGTTAGATGCTAATTTAGCACAAATTGACTGCACTGCTTACCTATCCAGGTCTCTGAACTAGTGCACTCCCAGGATGCAGCAAACCCATATAATAAATATGGTGGCAATATGATAATTAGGTGCAATAAATCCTGGACCATGCTGACCTCATGGGACTCAGTACTTCAGGCCATCTCAATGAGCACTCTGGCCTCCGGATAGTGTTTAGTATCCCTGTGAATGCAGAGGATGCCAATCTTCTTCCAAGAGATCAATTGGAGAGGAAGCGTGACACTCACCAGGGTCAGCAAACTTCCTGAGTATAGTAGTCCAGTCATTTGCAGTCCATTCTCTTTTACAGAACAAACTTGGTGTTCGTCCTGCAAGCTGGTTATATGTAGAATAAACAACGGTGAATGAACTCATGCTGCAGTTCATTTGCTCGATGTTCAGGGGACAATGACCTCTGCCGTGACATTTCCAGCAAATTGTGTCCCCTGAGGAGACCCTCGGCATGGCCTCCGTAGCTCCCTACAACTTTGTACATCGTATCTCCTTTTAGCCTCTACCCATCAATGAGACCCCTAGTATGTAGTGAGTTGCCACCCCAAGGAACCACCAAGTGCCTAATACCTTTTGACCAGTCCCACCAAGTCATTGGCATTCTGAGGATCTTCCTGGGCAACCCAAGTCTGCATCAAGCTCGGAAGAGAATGCACAAACCGGTCCATTACAACTCGCTTTACCATCTGCGCTTGGGTAGGGGATTCTGACTGCAACCACTTTTGGACAAGGTGCAACAGATTAAACATTTATGAGTGGGGGGTTTGTCGCAGTGAGATTCCCAGCAGTGGACCCGTTGAGCCCTGACAGACATTGTCACCCCAAAATTTCTGTTTTCAATTTCACATATTCTTTGGCGTCATGCAAGGCTAAATCATAATAGGTCTTTTCTGGCTCCCTTTTTTAGTAAGGCATCAGAACTTCTTACTCTTTGGGAGTTTCTCCCCATCAGTGACCCTTTCAAAATGGTTAAAAAGGCCTCTATATCATCACCTGGGATCATTTTCTGCAAAGCTGTCCTCACTGCCTTCCGAATAGAATAATCATTAGCAGACCTTGGAGTCGGAGCTGCTGCCATATCACTAACGACCTTTGTGAGTAATTAAATCTGCTGCTGCTGTTGTTGGAACTGTTGCTGGTGGTGCTGAATTTGTTGCATAAGAAACATACTTGTCTACTGTTATACAAGCTGTTGCTGTTGTAGTGGTTGGGCTTGCACTAGGTGTTTAATCAGGTCCTCCATGCTGTCTGATGCTGCTTCCTGGCCTAGATCCGCCTTCACCCACGACATGCAGTACTTCTGTAATAGTCACCTGTGTTCCCTGAGAACACTGCTCGCACTTCTAACACCAAATGTAACAATGCTATTCACTTGGGAGCGATCTAAAGTATCACAGAAACCATTGGGCTGTATTTCCACGATCATGAAACGCTGCGGGTTTGATGCTGCATACAACCTCAGTGTCAAACCCGCAGCATCCAAATGTTACAGCATAGTGGAGGGGAATTTCATGAAATCCCATCTCCACTATGCGTTCAGAGACGCAGGCGGGAAACCTGCGTATCTGGACATGCGGTGTGTCATTATAGACCGCAGCAGGTCTATTTACGATGTGGAGACGCTCAGTCCCGACAGAGTAAATTTCTCATAGACTAACATTAGGTGCAGTAAAACCGCATCTAATTATTAGTTACATGTGTAATAACTGTGTAAACGCATCTTACTGTGCATGCAAACTAATTTAAATAATATCCTACCTTGTGACCGCTGGAAATCCGCGTTCATTGCAGTTCCCGCGATGACTGAACTCACCGCAAAAACTGCCATGCACGTGACTGCCGGGGTTACCTCCGATCACTAGGCTGGTTATAATGATCAGCTGATCAGTTGATTGTGAGAACTGCAGTGCAGGTGACCGCTGGAAAGTTAGCTTTGGTGGTCATCTACAAGCTCTGCTACATCTGGATGTCAGGCATCCAGATGTAGCAGAGCTGGACTCGTCGTGGGACACTCATTATTAATGACTACGTAGGAACAGGAAGTATTTGTGCTGGTTTATTATTTTATTTAATTTGCAGGAGATTGAGGGAATTACCAGAATAACGATGGGAAAACTGTGTGGTGTTTTATTTCATTAAAATACTTTATTCTGGCTGTGTCTCTATTTAACCCTTTACCAACTACAGAATTAGTAATGGATAGGTATCTTATTAATGCCTGTCCATTACTATCTGGGCTTGATGTCACCTTACAATACAAAGGTGACATTAACCCCAAAACTATTACCCTACTTTCACTGCTACAGGGCAAGTGGGAAGAGCCAGGCTAAGTGCCAGAATTGGTGCATGTTAGAGATGCGCCATCTCTGGGGTTTCTGTGAGCTGGTGTTTATAGCAGGAGGGCCAATATCCATGGACTCTTCCTAGGCCATTATTATCAGCTTGCAGCTGTCTGCCTACCTTTTGCTGGCTATTAATTATAGGGGGACCCCATGTCATTTTTTGGGGGATCCCCCTATTTTAATAGCCAGTAAAGGCTAAATATACAGCTGTGAGCTGATATTAATAGCCTGGGAAGCTCCATGGGTATTACCCCCCTCCCACGCTATAAACATCGGCCCCCAGATTTAAAAAAAAAAAAAATATTTACTTAGTTTAAAAAAAGGACATTACATATTCCTGTGTAGCCGGTGTCACACTTGCAAGTGTGATGTGAAAAACTCGCACGAGTCTCTCTCATAAACACCTGGCACTCGGGACCGGCGTGTGCGGCTTCATGTATTTGTATGCAGCCGCACACATCTGACTGAGTGCTGGTGGCAGCACCAGGTGTTGATGTCACTCACGTGTGTTTCTTACTTCAGATTCGCAAGTGTGACACCTACCTGTCACATACTTCCGGATGTGGCACAAAATTTAACATATTAAATTAGTACACATACGTAGTAAGTTGCCTTCCTGCAGTTATTACGAATGTGGCTAATAATTAGATGCAGTTTCACCGCATGTAATGATAGTCTATGGGAAATTTATGCTGCGGGGACTGATCGTCTCCATATCGTAAATAGATGCGGTATGGAAAGATGTGCCACATGTCTGGTTACCAGGTCTGCCACCTTCATCTTTGAACGCAGAGTGGAGATGGGATTTAATGAAATCACATCCACAATGCTGCAACATTTGGCACTGCGGGTTGAACGCTGCAGATGTACGCAGTATCCAACCTGCAGAATTTACTGACTGGGTGCACGTACCCTATTTGCAAACAGGAAATCACTTTTTTTTTCTTTCCCAGAAGCCAACTTTTAATAAGAATATTATGTAAATTAGGACACCACGCTAACCAGACAAGGAAAATACAATTAGATAGGTGTACCTAAGAAGTGAGAAAACCTATAAATGGACACAAAATGCTAGTAATTAATAACCAACAGAGGTAGCAGCCAATGAAAAAATGGCTACAACCACCAATAGCAATAATAATAATACGCCAATACCAGACAGCCGTTACTCGCAGTCACCAGCAACACTATATCTAATTGCCACAGTAGGTACATGTATAAGGGTAATAAATGTATAACAGATATGTTTAAAGTAACCGCACACTTACTGTTTATAGCGTGACTGAGGTAAAGGTGCTGGCGTTGTGCTGGTGTGTATTGGAGCAGGGGCAGCGGCCACCTGTGTATCCGAAGCTGAGGGGTCCAGATGGCGGTGTGGAGCGGCAGAAACACTTACTATTTGGGGAGCGTCCTCCCTTGCTAGTGCTCTGCCTCCACACACCTGAGACGCCGTTTGCCGGCACACGTGGGCTGCGAGGACGCCGCTAGAGAGAGCGGTGGAATAAGGGGGCGTGTGGTCTGGGTGACGTCACCAGGTTGGAAAGGAAAAAAAGCAGAGGACGGGTGCCGATAAGGACCAAAGTGCCTACGCGTTTCGAAGGTCTCCGGACCTTCTTCGCAGCCCACGTGTGCCGGCAAACGGCGTGTCAGGCATGTGGAGATTTTACCTAGATTTTCAAAATTCTAACTAAAGTACTTTTACAGAAAATAGAAAACAAGTAACCTGGCAGGCCTGCGAGGCCCCAGGTATGCGTTCTAGGGTTAAATGTTACAATGACATTTCCCAGTCAATGCATTTGTGTTGGTTGAAAGCAATGTTAAAGTTGAAAACGCATCAAAAACGCTGTGTGTGAACATAGCCTGAGTGGTGGAGTAACATTTTGGTCTGCGGTTAATTATTTTGCCTTATATACAAGTCATTACCCTAAAAAGGATGTACATTAACATATTTCCAAGCAAAATCCATTTTGAATATGTTTTTGTATGTTTTTTGGTGCACCTGTAAAAATGGCGTTACACTCTGACAACATTGCTAACAGCTGTGACCTAGGAGTCAGAAATGCTTCCAGGGGCAATCCCCATGATGATACTGTCAAGTACCCGAGTATTTGAATTTGCTCAACCAGAGCAATGAGCACCCGAGCATTTTAGTGCTCGCTCATCACTCACTAAGACCTTATAAAACTTATATTTTGCAGATCACATTAACAGAGAAAATCAATTTTATTTTACATGCTTTGGTAACTAGGGAGATTTCAATTATTTCACCATGGTAACTTATTGCTATAGTTACACTAATACTGTTGCTACTTTCAATCTTTAAAATTAATATTTTAATGAGTATTTCATTTTATTTGAAGTCATTAATTGGAGAAGATATTTACATAAATAATAAAATAATAGTTCCAAAAGCATTTAAGATTACTGAGTCTATTTTTTTTTTAATGATAAAAGTTCTAGAAAATGTATAATCTAGGCACATACATTTAAGTGAATAGAAGAAACAACGCGGCCACATTTGTATATATATATACAAAATGTAAGGGTCTCATGGACGGAAGTATTCTGTTATGACCCTAGACGCCTGTGAGATGAGTTGTATGTCTGATGTTATTTGTTCAGATGTTTCACACTCAGGCCACATACCCTCAGATGACATAGGAACCCCAGACAGAAAGCAATAGCATTAGCAAAGACGGATTCAGTCCATTTTATAAATATAAAGTGAACTTTACTGGTGCAATTGGTGAAACATGTATGCAGTAGGTAGATGGTAGAAATTTTTGTTGTACCTATTTTTTGTTTTATAAAGAGCCACTTTATATCTGTCCTTACCTGACCACAGTCTATATCTGTGTGGTAGCCTCAGCCTAGCAAGTCTTTTATATCTTCAATAAAACTACCAGGTACAACTCACATGTTGCCTCTTCAGCCCCAATTCACCAGTGGTATCTAAGAGAGCTCACCGAGTATTTCTTGGGTTGCTTGGCGGGAGCACGGGTCCCCGCCTTGCATGTTTGGTGCTCTTTAGAGAGCCAATGAACATGCAGGGATTGTCTGCCACACACTGTAATGCCGAAGCCATGTTGGTTGTGGCATTACAGTGATTGGCTGGCCGCACAGCGCCATCAGGTCTATTTCATACCTGGCACCACCATACTCGTCACAGTCTACTCTGGAATCAGGCAGTGTAGGGAGAGTTGCTGCTGAGCTAGGGAGAGATTTGCTTGGTTCTTACTTAGTGTGGATATACCTTATAATATACACATATCCATCTCAACTAATAGTCCTTTTGAGGACTATCTGCACAGATATCAGTGCTAGGCAGGCAGGCATTGTATGTGGCAGACTGCAGTGCATATAGCAAGAGGGTCCATTCCAGTTCTGTCTGCTGCTGCTATTACAGATATTTGTAGACATAGCCCCAGGTATCAGGGGCCAGGAATAATTTTTTACAGGCAATTGAAAACTGGTTTGTCAGTCACACAGATCAGAGATAAAAAGTGTATTCAAAATTTTGCCAAATCTGCCCTCCCTTTAAATTTTGTTGCAGTGTTTTAGTGAAGTTATTGACACCAGTTTGCGGGTAAAAATAGTTATGAACAGGCCAGCTATTTCAAACTGTGGTTTGTCCGTCACACAGATCAGAGATAAAAAGTGCACTCAAAATTCTGCCATTTCTGCTCTCCCTTTAACACTAGGACTACTGGACTCGTGACCCCGCCTAGAACTACTGAAAGGAGTCATTTTGACTCCTTGCTTGTTTTCGTTTATTTTTAGAGTTTCATTTGTGGTTATTTATTAATAATTATATTTTTTGTAATGTATTATTATTGTGAGATCCAACAGTAATGCTTTTGATTGTTTTTTTTCTGCTTTTCTTATTTTTCTACAGAAAATAACAATAATTATAATAGACGTTTTTCAAACATTTTTTTTTATTCAAGTGCACACATATAAACAACAACTGAAGAACAAAAAGCAGAGAAAATGTAGGTGGAGGAGCATAAAAATGAAAATATGGCGCAGAATTCACCTTCTAAACATTTGGTGTTTCGCATTTTAGGCATTGCCTTTGATTTATGGCAGTACATTGCCCACACAAAGACTTACCACAAGTCTTACAATTGCCGACAGATCTATTTTTCTTGCACTTTTCTTTGATCTGGCAAAATTTTGTTTGAACCATCACTTCTGAACATGTAGAAACTTGGGACGTGGAACCCTTTTCCCTATCTGTGACATAAGGACCACTCAACTCTCTCACAAGCGTTTGCAAAAATGCCTTGCGTGACATTTTTTGGTGGGTAATCTCCTTGAATATTATACATGCATTTATACCCGCAAAGTCTAAGGCATTTTCAAATGCATGAACAGGCCATCTCCTTGTGGATGTTCGTGTGGTATATTTTCGTGCCATCTGATCCACTACATCTACTCCATATTTTGTTTCATTGTAAAACTTTACCGTTTCTGGAGTTTTTTTAGCGGAATCAGACGCAACAACAACATCTGGATGGACGGAACTCAAAATGACAACATTTTTGTTGGGCTTTCCTTGATATACTGTAAGTGTAAAATTGTCTTCATTTCTAAACACTTTAGTGTTGTACAATTCCTCTTTCATGGATTTTATTTCTTTAGGCACTTCTCGCCTTATCTTATTCAGTGTTCCCACGATGGTTGTTCCTTTGCTTTTTAGCTGTTTAGCTAATTTTACTGAAGTAAAATAATTATCGGTTGTAACATTGCGACCTTTTTTCAAAAACGGGTCCAATAACTTCATTACCACATGGTCAGCTAAACGGTCCTCAGCACGGCGTGTGTCATCTTTGCCTAGATAAGGGAAGCCATTTGCCAGATATTTGCTCTCCTTATCAACAGCTAGCCAATATTTGTGGCCATATTTATCTGGTTTGGAGGGCATGTACTGCGTGAATGAACACCTACTTTTGCTTGGGAAAAGTTGCTCATCCACCGTTATGTATGGGCCAGGTTTGTAACACGTAATACAATTTTCAATAAACCTGTCCCACACAGTAGAAAATAGAGCAAACTTGTCCGTTTGCAGTCTCTCCGATCGAGTAGATTTCTCATCAAATCTGAGAAACCTCATAATTTCAACAAAGCGGTCCCTAGACATTGTCGCTTTGCAAAACGGTATTCCCCAGTCATTACACCAAATACTGCTAATCGAGTGACGGTTCGTGCCAGATATTCCACGAGCATAGAATATCGCAATGAATGCATCTAGCTCCTCATCAGATAAACTGTAAATTATTGTTCCTGCATGCTTCTGCAAGCGTACAGTTCTTTATATGTGTCAATATATATGAATCAAAAAATAAACGCCATGCGCTCAAAGGACTATCGATAATGATATTTCTTCTGGCGTATCCTGTAGGGCCAGGTGCTTCTCGAAGAATATTTTGGCTGTCACGCCTACCAGGCAAGTGTTGTCCAATTTCAACAGGTTTCCATTGAATACCATCCGCTGAAACTAGTATTCCTTCAGATTCGCCTTCTCTGGTGTTTGTTGTTGCATTACCTTCGCCGCCATCGTTATCTGTTGTTCTTTCATTTCTGGGACGTTTTGCTGATTTTTTCTGTCCATGTCCAGGAGGATGGTCACGAGGCAACATAACTGCATGAGCCCGATCCCCAGTTGATGTGCTTGGAATATCTGGAAAAAAGTTGATTTTTGTTTTGTAAGGGTCCGTGCACACTGGCTGGATTAGCGGCGGAATATCCGACACCGGATATTCTCACCACAGTCTGGCCCGTACCTGCCCGCTCAGGTACAGAGCGGAGTTTCATACCTGAAGCTCCGCTCCGAACCCCGGGCTGGAGCCGCTGTCTGGGACGGAGCCATGCTCGCGCGTAAGCAAGCGCTGCTCTGTCCCTGAGAGCGGCTCCAGCCCGGGGTTCGGAGCGGAGCTTCAGGCATGAGCGGGCAGGTACGGCCTGTATTGCGGCAAGAATATCCAGATGGCTATTCAGCCAGAATTCTGCTAGTGTGCACAGGCCCTAACTCAGTGTGTGGAAGAACAAATAAATACACATAACTACTTACCTTCTGGATTTGTTCCTTCTGAGTCTTCAGATTCACTTGATATGTTCTGAGGAATGAAATCTTCATCACTGTCAGAATCAAATACATGTTCCTGCAATTCGGATTCCGATTCATCCTCCGGTATGGATTGCAAAGTAGCCAGAATATCCTGAGGCTTTATCAAACGTCTTCTCTCCATATTCCTCACAAATTCCATAATTCTATATAGTTCCCTGCTGAAAAATAGAAATGAAATGAAAACTAAAAGAAATAATAACTGTTCTGCCACCTTAAAAAGTAGGTGGGCTGAATCAGTTGACAGACAGCTAAACTATTTCATAACAATTCATACCTGTATGAGTCTTCAGAGCTCGTATGTCTGCGTCTGTTCTCTTTGTCTCTTCAGCTGAACTGAAAGTAAAGTTACTATCCAGAATACTGTCTCCTGCTAGGACCTTAGAAAAACACCACCCTTCATTAGCATAAGATAAGAGCCTAGAGTAAACAAGCTATTTTGTTCAGCATTACACAGTAATACAAGCAGGTAAAACACAAGGAAAATGTGAAAAGTTGACATGTAAATTGAACTACATCTATATGAACATCAGGGTAAATAAGACAGAGTGAAAAAATTATGCACAAAACTTTATAGCAACATTTAGTGACAAAAGGACCTCAAAATATAGTAGGGAGTCAAAATGACTCCCTTCAGTAGTTCTTGGTAAATTTTGAAAAAAAACGCGCACATTTTTTACCAAAATTATTTATTCTCACAAAATCTTTTTTCACATCATATTTGAGGAAAAGTCACCGAGTTTCAAGCCGGAATTCTGAAAAATGTAGTCACAGAAGAGAAATAAAAAACGAAAGGAGTCAAAATGACTCCATCAGTAGTTCTAGTGTTCTAGTAGTCTGTTGCAGTGTGTTAGCGAAGTAATTGACAACAGTTTGCTAGTAAAAATAGTCACCTACAGGCCAGCTATTGAAAACTGTGGTTTGTCCATCACACGGATCACATATAACTGCTCTCAAAATTCTGCCATTTCTGCCCTCCCTTTAAATTTTGTTGCAGTGTGTTATCGAAGTTATTGACACCAGTTTGCTGGTAAAAATAGTTACCTACAGGCCAGCTATTGAAAACTGTGGTTTATCCGTCACACAGATCACAAATAAGTTCACTCCAAATTCAGCCATTTGTAGTGAATGTGGAAAATATTGTCCTCTATTTAAAATGGGCAAGGCACTTGGCAAGGGATAGGAAATTGGACATAATGGTAATGGTGCATGCAGAGGCTGAGGCCGAGACCATGGCCAAGCTGAAACTATTCCACAACAAACACTCACATCTTCTCGCCTGACCTTCCAGTCCAAATTACTAGGGGACCGCATCACATCACTATTGAACACAGAGCGGTGTCAAAAGGTTGTTGATTGGATAGCGGATAATACTTCTAGTCACTTTGCTATAACCACCACCCAGTCAAGTCTCAGTAGCCATGAGTCTGAACCGAATATTCCTCACCCTGATCCTCCTTCCTCCCACCATGCCGAGTGCCTGGAGACAACTGATCCCACACTTAGACACTCGGAAGAGCTGTTCACTTTAACATTTATAGATTCGGGCCTCTCGACCGGTCCACTTGAAGTGAGGCAAGAGGAGATCGCATGTAGTGATGCACAAATATTTGAGCAGCCATGGTCACATAAAGGCGACTGTGGGATAGTGTCACAAGAGGTGGACGATGATGAGACACAATTGCCAGAAAGTCAGGAGGAGGACCAGGGTGAAGAAGTGGAAGACGAGGTGGTGGATGATATAGTAACTGACCCAAGCTGGCAGGAGAACATGCAGAGCGAGGACAGCAGCACACATGGGGAGGGAGGCAAAGCACCCCTACAGGCAGGAAGAAGCAATGTGGTGGCCGCGCACAGAAGGAGAGCAAACGTTCCCCGTAACATCAAAATAACTGAAGTTTCAAGTCCAACTGTTAGGTCTTCCCAAGTCTGGTTGTTTTTTAAAGACTCTGCCGATAACCCCAAAAAGGCCATTTGCACCACCTGCCAGGCCAGTATCAGCAGGGGTAGCAAAACTACAAGCCTGACCACCACCAGCATGATGAGGCACATGGCAGCAAAGCACCCAACTTTGTGCGCCAAACCCAAGGGTCCAGGAACAGTGTCTGCGGGTGACATCACTGCTTCTTCCGCTGTTGTACGCGCAAGCCAATTCGCTGTCCATGGTGCATGTGAAGATGCCTTTGCCATCAACCTGTCATTGCAAACACTCAACTAGCACCATCATCAAGCACGTACATGTCCTTGTCCCAGTGCAGTGTTCAGTTGTCCATACCCCAGTCCTTGGAGCACAAGCGTAAATACGCAGCCAATGCCCCACTGGCCACACTACAAAATTCACACACTTTGAGACTGCTTGCACCTGAAATCTTGCCTTTTAGTCTCTTGGCAGCAGGTTTCTGCAACCTGATGGTGGCGGCCATCCCTCAGGGTTAACTCCACAATCTACAGCTCCTGTACCTCATCCTCCTCCTCTTCAGCCTCCATCTCCAAAATAACCACATCAGTCAGAAGCTTGAAGCACTGCAGCACTGCCTCAGCCAAGCGGCAACAGGCTATGCTGAAGCTAATATGCTTAGGTGACAAACCGCACAATGTTGAAGAGTTGTAGACAGCTCTGAAAGAACAGGCAGATCTGTGGCTGACACCACTGAACCTACAGCCAGGAATGGTCGTGTGTGACAATGGCCGGAATCTGATGGCAGCTCTGAGGCGAGGCAAGCTCACACACCTACCATGCTTGGCATATGCGCTTAACCTCATGGTTCAGCGGTTTCTCAAAACCTACCTGGAGCTGCCGGATCTGCTTGTCAAAGTATGCTGCCTGTCTGCCCATTTTAGAAAGTCAGCTACAGTTTCTGCCACCCTTGCCATGCTTCAGCAGAGTTTGCAGCTTACGGCTCACTGACTGGTGTGTGCCCCGACATGTTGGAACTCTACACTGCAAATGTTGGAAATGATTTGTGAGCAGAACAGGGCAGTTGTTGAATACCAGCATCAACAACTCCGTCGGTATTCAGATCAGACTCCACACATAAGACGTCAAGAGTGGACATGGATGTCAGACATATGTACCATCCTCCAAAACTTTGAGGACTCCACCAAGATCGTGAGCGGTGATGACATCATAATTAGCATCACCATCCATTTCTCTGTGTTCTGAAAAGCTCTCTGCTCACAGTCAAAGAGGATGCATTTCAGGTGGAGCATGATGAGATGATGCAAGAAACCATACAGGGGGATTACACACAGCTCAGCCTCATCTCATCCCAATGTTGATTGGGTGACAATGACGAAGAGGAAGAGGAGGAAGAACAAGAGCTAGTTTCTTGCACTGTAGATGGTACTACCTGCACAACTGTCACACCGTCTGTTCTGCGTGGATGGCCTGAGAACAGGGAGGAGGAGAGCATGGTAAGTCGTCCTCTTGGTGAGGACATAGAATTCTTGCCTGTTTGCAATCTGGCATGCAGGCCTGAGTTTATGTTAGGCTTCCTTTCCCGTGACACTCGCGTTCTAAAAATTTTGGGTGACAGTTATTACTGGTTGGTGACACTTCTAGACTGACGCTTCAAGGATAACTTTTTATCTCTTATTCCTGAGGCACACAGGTCTACTAAAATGGGGAAGTACCTTACTGTTTAAATAATAAACAAATTCCCATCTGAAAATGCTGGTGGAAGAGGTCATGGTTTGTTGAACAACCAAGGTGTAGAGGCGAGAGAGACTGAACTCCAATCCAGCAGAGGCAGGGGAACACTGTCAAAGTTCTGGGAGACTTTTCTCAGACCCTCCCATCGCACAAGCCCTGAGGCGCGGGGTACCCTCACAAAAAGTGCAAAATTTGAAAGATGCGGAGGGAGTACCTTGCTGACTGTAACAATGCCCTCTGAAAGTTCTCTGTATCTTATAATTATTGGATCTCCAATCTGAACATGTCGTGTAAACTGGCTCTTTACGCCTTGGAGGTCCTGCTGTGCCCTACCGCTAGCGTTTTGTCAGAGTGAGTTTTTAATGCCATTGGTGGAATATAAAAAAAAACAGTTAACATAGAAAAAACTCAGAAAAAATACATACCATGAGATACAGCCTTCCCAAAACCCTGTCTGATGACAAATGAACACTTAGCTGGATGCAGCAGGCCTCCACTGATAAAGGCTAGGAGCGGCACAGGTGCAAACTACTTGATAAAAACAGCCACCCCAACCAAACATTGGGCAGCCCTCCTGTTAATACAAGGGGCGTCATTAATAGGTTGCTTACCAGACACTGTGCACCACACCTATCAGTGTGACTGGCGTCCTATGTGAGTTATATCAATGTGCATTTTTTCTGCTAGGCAGCCAACCCCTGCAATGTTTGGTTGGGGTGGCTGTTTTTATCAAGTAGTTTGCACCTGTGCCGCTCCTAGCCTTTATCAGTGGAGGCCTGCTGCATCCTGCTAAGTGTGCATTTGTCATCAGACAGGGTTTTGGGAAGGCCGTATCTCACTGGTGGAATATAACTGATAAGCACATCCACCTGTCAACTGAAAATGCTGACATGCTGACTCTTATAAAAATGAACAAGGGTTGGATTGGGCCAGACGTGTCTGTACCACTGAATGATTGCAGCATAACAAAAACTCAAATCAAGTGTAATTTTTTGGGAGGTCTATTGCCATGCACCTCTTGACACCCACACATGGGTATACTTTTCCTGATTTTTGCTATTTGCTGGGTTCCTCCTCCTTCTATCATCCTCATCCTCCACCATCATATCACCAGAGTGACCGTGGTCCGTGATGCAACACCCACATAATTTATTTAAAGGGTGTTTATGATGCCAGTAAAAACGATTTGTTACACAGTGTATTCGTGTATACCCCCAGGGGTAACTGTTTGTCAGCCCATAAACTTAGTGCATGGACTTTGCAAGTATAGGAGACTCGTTCCTTTCTAATGGGAACATTTTTCATGAGGCCCTCCACTAAGTCTCTTCAAAGGGGCATTGGAGTGCTTCCAAATATTTGGCAGCCCTTGCATTCACTACATAGGCATACACTATGGGAGACCCACTTCTTAATAACAGGAATATTGTTTTCAGGAGGCCCTCCTGTACATCTCTTCAAAGTAGTATTGCGGAGCATCCAAATTTTGGGCAGCCCTGCAAGTCACTGCACATGTAAACACTGTGGGAGACCCTCTTCCTAATAATGGGAACATTTTTTCATGAGGCCCTCTTGTACATCTTGTCAAAGAGGTATTAGGCTGCATTCAAATTTTTGGCAGCGCTTGCATTCAATGCATAGGCAAACACTATGGGAGACCCACTTCCTAATAATGGGAGCATTTTTTAATGATAGCCCTCCTGTACAGCTCGTGAAAGGGGTACTGGGGTGCGTCCAAATTTTTGACAGCCCTTGCATTCACTGCATAGGCACTCACTATGGGAGACCCACTTCCTAATAATGGGAACATTGTCTTCAGGAGGCCCTCCTATATGTCTCTTTAAAGGGGTTTTGGGGTGCACCCAAATTTCGGGCAGCCCTGCCACTCATTGCATAGGCAAACACTATGGGAGACCCACTTCCTAGTAAAGAGAACATTTTTTCATGAGGCCCTCCTGTACGTCTCGTCAAAGGGGTATTGGGGTGCATCCAAATTTTTGACAGCACTGCCACTCACTGTATACACAATAACTGTATAGGAGACCCAGTCTTTAATAATTGGAACAACAAAGTATAGACGGCTGATGGTTCTCTAAGAATAGTGAGGGCCGACTGCTGGCCCTTTAAGAATAGTAAAAGCCGCATGTTGGCCCTATAAAAATAGGCTTTCTGACTTTCAGTGTCCCTCCTTCATAAATGAAACAGGCTGTGTCTGGTGATGTGTCACACACCACATGGCCACTGGGGCTAGAAAGGTACGGGCAAGAGAGTGAGGTTGACGACTACGCAAATCTTCCTCACTTTAATCCAAGTCAAGTGCAAGTCATGACTTCAACCACTGTGTATCCAAAGTCCTGTGGCAATGGGAGAGTGGCAAGGCAGCAGGTGTGTTCACTGGAAGCTGTAGTCATGAACCTGCATGCAGGTGGCTCAGGCCATATGGTCACTCCCCACTGTACCAAAGCAGCAGTGGAGTTTGGCAGCCTCCTGGGTGTCTGAGCAGTACTGTTCAGGATCACTCTGCTCACCTCAATCGAGGACGGGGCTAGAAAATTTGCCTCAAACATATTTTGCTTCATTTCACCTGGCCAGCCTACCGCAGCTGGTGGGATTCCCATACAGTGGCCGACACACAATAAAGAAAAAACAAAATGATGGTACTCAACCTTGGCACATGGAATGTGAGAACTCTGCTGGATAATACTAAGACAGACAGACTAGAGAGAAGAACGGCATTGGTTGCTAGGGAGCTAGCTCGTTACAACATTGATAAAGCAGTTCTCAGCAAAACACGCCTGGCAGACAAGGGACAATTGACAGAGCATAGTGGTGGATATACATTTTTCTGGAGTGGTTGAGGCAGCACTGAAAAACGAGAAGCAGGTGTGGGATTTGCTATCAAAATTCATCTTGTTCATAAACTTACCAGGCTTCCGCAGGACATCAATGACCATCTGATGACATTTGAGCTCCCACTTACAAACAAGAAGCATGCAACTCTGATCAGTGCCTATGCTCCCACTATGACTAACCCGGATGATATTAAACATAAATTCTATGATGAACTTGACACACTTATTTCAGCAATTCCACATACAGACAAGCTCATTATACTTGGAGACTTTAATGCCAGATTGGGAACAGACCATCAAAACTGGGAAGGGGTCATTGGGAGACACGGCACTGGCAAGTATAAAAGTAATGGTCTGCTGCTCCTCAAGATGTGTGCCACACATGACCTTGTCATCACCAACACCCTATTCCGCTTACCCACATGCAAGAAGACATCATGGATGCACCCACACTAGAGGCATTGGCATCTCATTGATTACATCATTGCCAGGAAAAAGGATGAGATGGATTTTAGAGTGACGAGGGCCATGTGCGGTGCAGACTGCTGGACTGACCATCGCCTCATTGTGACTAAGTGCAGACCCCGCATCCTGCCTGTGAGGAGACCCCAAGGGCAGAAAACTACAAAGAGGCTGAATGTTTATATGCTGCAAAATAAAAGAATTGCAGGAAAATGTGCCAATGACCTTGATGGCAGACTGTTAAATATACTGCAGGCAAAGGAGACCGGCGTTGAGGAACAGTGGATGACTCTCAGAGATACTGTTTATAATACTGCTCTGGAGCATCTCGGATCAGCAGCCAGAAATAATCAAGATTGGTTCAATGAAAATGGCGAGGAAATAAATGCACTCCTAGAAGCAAAACATCAGTGGTACAAGGTGTATCAAAATGACCCCACGTCGTTAACTAAGAAAGATGCCTTTACCAACATAAAAAGAAAGGTATAGATCAAGCTACGTGAGATGCAGGATAACTGGTTTATCCAGAAGGCTGTAGAAATTCAGGACTATGCAGATACCCATGACCAGAAAAGCTTCTGCGATGCACTCAAAGCTGTATATGGACCTCAGTCATCAAGCTCTTCATCTCTGCTTAACGCAGATGGAACTAAGCTGCTGACAGAAAATAAACAAATTCTGGAATGGTGGGCTGAGCACTTTAATAATATTCTTAATGGCCCGGCCAATATCAATGATGAGGCTATTGCTCGTTTGCCCCAGGTCGAAATCAACTAGGACCTTGATGTTCTTCCAAGTGGAGACATAGTCAGGAAAGCAGTAAAACAACTTTGTTGTGGAAAAGCACCCGGAAATGATACTATACCTGCTGAGGTATATAAGGCCCTGCTCTGATGCAAACGGTGACCAAACTATTCCAGTATATGTGGAAAAAGGAACAGGTTCCATAACAGATGAAAGATGCCAGCATAATTCACATATAAAAGAGGAAAGGTAATCGCCAGTCTTGTGACAACCATTAAGGTCTCCCTTCTGTCCACTGCAGAAAAAATATTAGCTGGTCTATTGCTCAACCACCTTTTACATCACCTTGAGCAAGGCCTATTACCCGAAAGTCTGTGTGGTTTCCATGCTAAATGTGGAACAGTAGATATGGTCTTTGCAGCACGTCAACTTAAGGAAAAGTGCCAGGAGCCACACAGTGACCCTTATGTAACTTTTGTTGATTTGACCAAGGCTTTCGACACAATCAGTAGAGACAGCCTGTGGAAGATCATGACAAAATTTGGCTGCCCAAGCAAGTTCATCTCAATTGTCCGGCAGTTTCATGATGGCATGATGGTGAAGGTTCTGAACGATGGAGACAAATCTGAGGCTTTCCCAGTAACAAACAGCGTAAAACAAGGCTGTGTGCTTGCTCCAACCCTGTTCAGTATGCTATTCTCTGCAATGTTAAGTGATGCCTTTAACAAATGTGAAGATGGAATCCAGGTTAGGTACAGGACTGATGGCAAGCTATTCAACCCAAAATGCCTGAAGGCGGTAACGAAAGTGCATGACACTGTTATCCGTGAATTATTATTTGCTGATGACTGTGCACTTAACGCTAGCATGAAACAGCAGATGCAGCATAAAATGGACTGTTTTTCACAAGCCTGCGACAGTTTTGGTCTCGAGATCAACATTAGAAAATCGAAGCCATGTATCAACCTGTTCCAGGGAAACTACACAAGAGCCACGTATCAAGGTGATGGAGCAAAACCTCAAAGCAGTCGATAACTTCACCTACTTAGGCAGCACACCTTCTCCTGAAGTAACCATAGACGCTGAGATTAATAACAGAATTGCCAATGCAAGTGCCGCCTTCCGGAGACTGCGTAAGAACGTCTGGGAATGAAGGGGACTCAGCCTTACCACCAAGGTGAACGTCTACTGCACGGTGATCCACACCACACTTTTCTATGCTAGCGAGACCTGGACAGTCTACAGCTGGTATGCTAAACAGCTTAATCATTTTCACATGAGTTGCCTCCGCAGACTCCTCCACATCAGGTGGCAAGACAATGTGCCGTACACGGCAATTCTGGAACAAACTGTGCTCTGCAGCATTTACACTCTGCTTTCCTGCTGAAAGTCCAACCAGGTGGGCTGGACATGTGGTCGGAATGCCTGACAGCCAACTACCGAAACAACTGCTGTATGGAGAACTGTGCCAAGGAAAGCAAGCAGTTGGGGACAGAAGAAAGACTCTGGAACCTCCTGTTCCGGTGTCTGACTCCCATGAGGACATGGAGGTTTCTTTAGTGGTACCTAAGTCCCGGGCCACTTGAATATCCTTGGTCTGTAATATCTGCCAGCAGTTAGGACATTATGCCAATAAATATCCTCAGCGGTCGGGAAACAATTGCGTCTAGTAACCATAGGAGGAGCTTCACTAGACACAGCGGCATTTTCCTCAAAACTGTCCTTTAAGGGGACAATCACTTTAGGCTCTTCCACTCTTACAGTTGAGCTTTGTGTGGACTCTGGGGCGGAGGGGAATTTGATGTCCTCTGCCTTCGCCCAATGCCACGCAATACCCCTGGTGATGCTCGCCAAGCCAGCGACTGTACGAGTGGTGAATGGATCGACACTGCCCTCACAAATAACACACCAGACCATCCCTTTCATGTTATCTATGTCTCCTTCCCATCAGGAGATTATCTCCCTTCTTGTCATTCCCGAGGGAATAGACGAGATCCTACTAGGGATACCCTGGCTACGTTTCCACTCCCCTCATATAGAGTGGTCCTCAGGGAAAATTTGGGGTTGTGAATCTTGTAAGGGCAGATGTATGAGGGAATGCATTCAGGTTGCCACTACAGAGGTACCCGCAGATCTTACTTCTCTACCCAAGTGCTATTGGTCCTATGAGGACGTGTTCTCCAAGAAGGCTGCGGAGACCCTTCCACCTCACCATCCTTATGACTATCCTATTGATCACATGCCTGGAGCAGAGCCTCCCCGGGGTTGGGTCTATCCCCTTTCTCTCCTGGAGACGGAAGCTATGACTCAATACATCCAGGAGAATTTGGCAAGAGGGTTCATTAGGAAGTCAGTGTCACCTGCAGGGCGGGGATCTTTTTCGTGCAGAAGAACGGAAAACTATGTCCATGCATAAATTACAGTGGTCTTAACGCCATCACGTTAAGAATAAGTACCCTTTGCCCCTGATATTTCAGCGCTTCGATAGGCTGCGGGGAGCAAGGGTAGTCTCCAAATTAGATCTGTTGGGTACTTACAACCTGATTTGCATTAGTGAGGGGTACGAATGGAAGACAGATTTTAACACCAGAGATGGCCACTATGAATATCTAGTGATGCCCTTCGGGCTCTATAATGCCCCAGCCGTTTTACAAGACTTTTTAAATTATATCTTCCGGGATATACTCTCCACCCTGGTCATAGTCTATCTGGATGATATACTCATCTACTCTCCAGATATTGACTCTCACCGGAGAGACATTTGCAAAGTCTTCAACCTCTTATGGGCAAACTTCATCTATGCCAATTTGGAGATATGTGTGTTTGAGCAGGAGTCCTTGCCTTTCCTTGGCTATATCATCTCCACCCAGGGATTGGCTATGGATCCTGCCAAACTACAGGCTGTGATGGACTGGCAGGAACCCCATTCTCTCAAAGCGGTGCAGCGCTTTATGAGGTTCATTAACTATTATCGCCAGTTCATTCCGCATTTCTCAACTTTGGTAGCTCCCTTGGTAGCCCTCACTAAGAAGGGAGCAAATCCCAAATTGTGGTCGGACGAGGTCTCCAAGGCCTTCATCTCTATTAAGTCTCATTTTGCTAGTGCTCCCATTCTACATTGCCCCGATGTAGATAAGCCATTTATAATGGAGGTGGATGCCTCATCCGTTGGTGCCGGAGCACTCCTCTTCCAAAATGATGCTCAAGGTTGGAAGTATCCTTGCGTCTTCTTTTCGAAGACCTTCACACCAGCAGAGAGGAATTATTCCATCGGGGACAGGGAGTTGCTAGCCATGAAGTTGGCTTTCTCAGAGTGGAGACACCTCTTGGAGGGGGCTCGCTTTCCTTTTCAAGTTATCACAGACCACAAAAATTTGGTGCACTTACAAACAGCCCAGCGGCTAAATTCTCGCCAGGCCAGATGGTCCCTGTTCTTCTCCTGCTTCCATTTCACCCTCCATTTTCTCTCTGGGGAGAAGAACATTCATGCCGACGCTCTCTCTCGCTCCATTGTGTCATCTGAGGAGGAGGAAAAGGAGCCTCGGCTTATTGTCCCTTCCAAGAGCCTGAGAACCATGGCTCCAGTCTCGCTAGAGTCTGTGCCCCCGGGCAAGACTTTTGTACCTCACATTTGCGACTGGAGGTTCTCTCTTGGGCTCATTCGTCCAGAGTGGGTGGACATTTTGGGACCAAGAGGACATCTGAGCTGCTGGCGAGGACATACTGGTGGCCGCATATGGCCCGTGATGTCGGGGACTATATTCGGGCATGTGTCTCCTGCACCAAAAATAAGTCTCCTCCACAATGGCCAGCTGGGCTACTTTATCCCCTGCCGGTGGCAGACAGGCCCTGGGAGATGGTCGGAATGGACTTTGACATTTGGGTAATCACCGACCATTTCTCTGAAATGGTGCACTTGGTGCCTCTTCCATGGCTACCTTTTGCACCTGCCTTGGCAGTGATGTTTATAAAACACATTTTCCGCCTACACGATATGCTGGACCAAATTGTCAGTGACCGGGGTCCTCAGTTTGCGTCTCGGTTTTGGAGAGAGCTTTGTCGTCTACTTAGTATCGTGATGAATCTCTCTTCAGCATACCATGCCGAGATGAATGGGTTGGTAGAGAGGGCCAACCAGACCTTGGTCACATATTTGCGACATTTGTTTCAGCCAGGCAGGATGACTGGACATCCTTGCTACCGTGGGTGGAGTTTGCACTAAACAACGCCATAGCCAACTACACTGGTCAGACTCCATTCCTCCTTAATTACAGTCAGCATCCACGGGTTCCTGTGCCTATGCCCGTGTCTTCCGCCGACTCCAACGTGGCAGACTGGGCTGTGGACTTGGGACCGCATTCAAGATGCCATCCAGGCCTCCAAGGAGAGAATGAGGTCCTCCGCCGATGCACACTGGCGCCTCGCTCCGACCTATGCTCCTGGCGATTTAGTGTGACTCTCCGCCCGTAACGTCAGGCTGCAAGTTGAGTCCACTAAGTTTGCACCTCACTACTTGGGTCCCTTCAAGGTCCTCGAACAGGTTAACCCTGTGGTCCACCGTCTGGCCCTTCCTCCATGCCTAGGAATCACCGACACCTTTCATGTGTCCCTCTTAAAGCCCATACACATGTTCCGGTTTTCTGAGTCATCTGCCGGGATATCGGGTTCGTCTACGTTATCTTAGGGTGCAAGGTGGTACGTGGCAAAAAATTTATTTGGTGGACTGGAAGGGTAATGGACAAGAGGACAGGTCCTGGGAGCCTGCTGAGCACATTCGAGCTCCGCAGCTCATTGCTGCCTTCGAATGTAGTGAGGCACAAGGAGGGGGGGTAACGTTAGGTGTCGAGTTCCCACTGCTGCACAAGGGGAACCTCGAACCACCTCCACTGCGGTCCCCCATTCTCCTCCAGCTGCAGTGGAGTCTGCTCAGCGGAGACATTGGTCCCAGCATCTGGCTAGGGTAGATACTCTGCACTTGGTTACTGCATCTCTTCCAGGCTCAGCCATTGTAGCCAGTACTGGTCAGTGGTGAGCAAACATCTCTGGGACTAAGTCCCGCTTTTCCCTTTCTGAGCATGCCCAAGGGAGGACCTCTCATTGGAGGACGGGCGTCACACGCTCAGGTTCTGTAGCAGCTCCCATTGGTCCGCTAGGAAGGTCCTGAAGTTGCTGCAGCTATAAAAGGTTTGCCTGGCTACACGCCTTGTCGCCAGTAATACTCTGCCACCAGGCTACACGTGGAGAGTGTCTGTTAGCCGTGGGAAATTACATAGGTAGGCAGCTAGCATCAGTGGAGGCAATTAGTCGCTTGGCTTAGCATCTGGTTCCTTCATGTGTGCGGTTAGCACAGAAGAGCTCCAGAGCTAGCATAACCCTAGTTAGGGATTTAGTCACACTAATTATTTCACAACTTGCAGGAAAATCCATTTTGGTTTTGTTGTTGTATGTTTTATTGTGAGTCTGTAAAAGTGGTGTAAGACTCTGACAACATTGTTCACAGCAGTGACCTGGGAGTCAGAAATGCTTCCAGGGGTCTCCCCCCATGCTGTTCCAATGTCATTTGAGCATTCATCGATTTCCACAGTTTCTAGTCCCGCTGCAGACCACCGGGGGGTGGGGTGAGGACGCTGGAAAAATGCTTGCGTTTTCCATAGACTTACATTGGGCTCGTTGCTCGGGTGGAGCACCTGAGCATTCCAATTTGCTCGACCTGAGCAACGAGCACCCGAGCATTTTAGTGCTCGCACATCACTAATCTCAGTGTGTTTACCCGCAACCCACAGCTAAACCTCCTTGGGCTCCCAGTAATATCCACTGCAGCCGAGCTCTCCTTCCATGTCTGTTCCACTTTCCTGGAAGTTCTGGTTGTATTAGGTTGCAGACTGCTCTTTATCCAGTACAGTTGCTACCTCAGAAAACCTCTTCTATTTACACACACAACTTAGTAATACCACTCCCTTCCTATACAACTTCTAACTGACCCAACCAGCAATCACTCGCTTCTACTTTCTAAAACTACTACCATTTGGCTGTTAACTCTTCTATGCCCTGCATATATACTATACCTTCAGTTACCCAACATAATGAATTAATCATAATTTTGCTGCGCATAATAATACCAAAAAATTAATGAAAATGAAACAACACATATAGAGCAGCAATATAACACACTAGATGGTGGTCCGATTCTAACGCATCGGGTATTCTAGAATTTGCACGTCCACGTAGTATATTGCCCAGCCACGTAGTATATTGCCCAGTTACGTAGGATATTTCCCAGCCACGTAGTATATTTCCCAGCCATGCAGTATATTGCCCAGCCACGTAGTATATTGCCCAGTCACGTAGTATATTGCCCAGACACGTAGTATATTGCCCAGCCACGTAGTATATTGCCCAGCGACGGAGTATACAGCACAGAGCCACGTAGTATACAGACTTAAAATAAAAAATAAACATATGCTCACCCTCCGAAAGCCCGTTGAAGTCCTCGCCCTGTATGCGTTGCACAAGGCAGCTTCTGGTCCCAGGGTTGGTATGGATGCAGGACCTGTGATGACGTCGTGGTCACATGACCATGACGTCATGGCAGATCCTTCTCGCAGGACCTGTGATGATGTCGCGGTCACATGACCATGGTGTCATGGCAGGTCCTTCTCGCATACCATCCTTGCCACCGGAACCTGCAGCTTGCATGGAGCGGTCACCGGAGCTTCGCGAGGAGCGGGAAAGGCGGCGGAAGGTGAGTATATAAGGATTTTTTATTTTTTACTACATTTAACATTAGATCTTTTTACTATTCATGCTGCATAGGCAGCATCAATAGTAAAAATTTGGTCACACAGGGTTAATAGCAGCATTAATGGAGTGTGTTACACCGTGGCATAACGTGGTCCATTAGCGCTGCCATTAACCCTGTGTGAGCGCTTACTGGAGGGGATAATGGAGCAGGCACTGACTGTGGGGAGGAAGGAGCGGCCATTTTGGTGCCGGACTGTGGCCGTCGCTGATTGGTCGTGGCTGTTTTGCCGCGACCAATCAGCGAGTTGGATTTCTGTGACAGACAGAGGCCGCAATCAATGAATATCCAGGACAGACAGACAGACGGAAGTACCCCTTAGACAATTATATAGTAGATTACAGTCATTATAATATCTTGAGGAGCAATGCTGACATTTTCCCCTCCTTTACAAATATGTGGTGCTGAACTTGGTGCTGCAGCGCATAAATGAGCATAAATGAGCAGTTGCTTTATTACTAAACTATATTATTATTTTTTTATTTTAATAATTTGTTTAGCGCCAATAATTCCACAGCGCTTTACAGACAATATACTTGCCACGATCCATGTTTGGATCTGTGGCAGATCTGGTTTCCCTCAGATTTAAACCTTTTTTCCTTTCTGGTCATTGGGGGTTAATGCAGTTTTCTCCCCCAGATGGCCGCTGGTGTTATTGCATTGCATTGCTGCTGGGTCACCTAATGGTTTTGACCACTCCCACCATCCTTTATAAGGTCACCTGGTGCTTCAGCTGACTGTTGGTTATACAGGTCCTTTGGATGCCAACCTTTCTGGAATAGGAGCTTGCTGAGTGCTGTTGTTCTACAGCTGAATACTTATTCCTGGTGCCTTACTCTGCTGTGTGGTGCATTGCAGCAGAGAAAGCTAAGTGTGCTGTTATTGTTTCTTGTCCCTTTGTAGTTTGTGCATTCACCTTTAGGTATCGTGTTCCCCTCACTCTCATATTGTTTATTCCTGTTTATTTGCTTTGTGGTGCTGTTTACACTGTTCACTTCCTGGGGTGGGGGTTTAGTTCAGGGTTTAACAGGAGACAGGGACAGGTTGGTGACTTGGGCCTCCCTACCTTCAAGGGTACCCCCAAGTTAAGGAAAGACAGGGCTTCCCCTAGCCTGAAGGGCAGTTCAGGGGCCCAGATTCCTCATCTCCTGTTTTCCTATTTCTGCCTCGTGACATTATAACCAACCCTTTTTTTTTCCTGGTGAGCTATGGCTCAAATGCAGGCCTTTGCCCAACTGCTTCAGACCCTCACCGATGAGTTTAAGATGCTGCGTGGTGAGGTGGTGCAGCAGCTGCAGCAGTTGGTGGGGTTTTGGGCTTCGGCCCAGGTACATGCTCAACCAGAGCCCAATATATCTCTTCCTGACAGGTTCTTTGGAGGGAGAGATAAATTTTTGGTTTTTCAGGAAGCCTGTAAACTATACTTCAGGCTCCGCCCTCGTTCATCAGGGAGTGAGGAACAGTGTGTGGGGATTATAACCTCCCTTCTTAAGGGTGATCCTCAATCCTGGGCTTTCTCTCTGTCGGCTGGTTCTCCATCTTTACGGTCGGTGCATGAGTTTTTTGCGGCCTTGGCGCTAGTGTATGGGGACCCTGATGGCGTCTCCCTGGCAGAATCCCGACAGAGTAAAATCAAGCAGGGGGCTCGGCTGGCTGAGGATTACTGCTCGGAGTTTAGGAGATGGGCCACTGACACACAGTGGAATGACCCTGCCCTTAGGAGCCATTTTAGGCAGGGTCTGTCTCCAAGGTTGCAGGATGCTCTTGTGCAGTATGCTGCCCCCAGGTCATTGGAGGCCGCCATGTCCCTTGCCATCCGGGTAGATAGACTCTTGAGGGAGAGACATTCACCTAATGTGTCTCCGGTAGTCCTTGCTAGGGAGGGGGACACATCTGAGCAGGTGGATGAACTCATGCAGGTGGGAGGAATTGTTTCTCAAATGGGGTTGCCTGCAGTTCGCCATGGTGTGGGGGCATGTTTTTACTGTGGGCAGACTGGTCATTTTATCGGTGTCTGCCCAGCTCGCGCCAAAAAACCTGTACCACCTAAGAAGCCACATTCCCCTGGTTATGTGGAGGGAGGCGACCAGGGAGTGTATTTTTCCTCCATATCTTCTCCTCAGTGTAACCTTTCAGCTGAAGTAGGGGTTGGCGGTGTAACTGAGTGTATACCGGTGCTTGTGGACAGTGGAGCAGGTGTCAATCTGGTGGATGTTCATTTTGTTCAGACCCATGGCCTGAGGTGTAGAACACTAACTAAACCCCTAAGTGTCCAGGTCATTGACCCTGTACCACTCAGCCAGGGGTGGGTGACCCAAGTCGTGGATGATATACACCTGCGTATAGGGACTCATCATGAGGAGTTCCTGTCGTGCTACGTCTTGGGGGGAATACCAACACCCATCGTTTTAGGACTCCCTTGGTTGAAAAAACACAACCCGGTCATAGATTGGCGGTCAAGGGAAGTGGTCAGCTGGGATCAGTTGTGTGAGGGCTGCTGCCCAGGGGCAACTGTCTCTGCTGTCCTTCTACAACCTACCTCTTCCTCTCCAGTTGGGGCAGCAGAGATGCTGCCAGAGAGTAGGGGCAAGACTCTACCCTCACTACATGCTAACCAGTGTGTCAGAGACCTCTTAGGAGGAGGGGTCAGAGGAGGGTGGTGGTTCCCTCTGAGTATAATGGGGGGGTGAATTTGGTGACACAGGGGGATGCCTCTGTTGTCAATTACTCTAGGAATTCACCATCTTGTGGCAGATGCATGCATGGAAATAAATGTTTAGGTCCGGACCTGGGTGTGAATGAGTATGTATGGGTTTCCACCAAAAACATCAGGTGGCAGTGTGCAACTGGGTCCTGGAGTTCCAGGGTGATTGGGCCATATCGGGTGTCAGCCATCCTCAGCACAGGAACTTATCAGTTGGATTTACCCCCAGTTATGCATATACACAACTCATTCCACAGGTCAGCCCTCTGGAGGTTTGTGGCGCCTCCGGAGCCCTCACTGGTAGCATTTTCATCAGGCCACATTTGCCGTAAGCCTGAGAGACAGGTGACTGTTGAGGTGAACGTTGATGGATCGAGGTGTTCTCACCATAGGTTATGTGGTGAGGTCTGATGTTGAGTGTCCAGAGGCCACTCATTGAAAGGTGGGTACTCTCACAATCCATGTTTGGATCTGTGGCAGATCTGGTTTCCCTCAGATTTAAACCTTTTTTCCTTTCTGGTCATTGGGGGTTAATGCAGTTTTCTCCCCCGGTGGCCGCTGGTGTTATTGCATTGCTGCTGGGTCGGCTGATGTTTGTAACCACAACCACCATCGTTTATAAGGTGCTTCAGCTGACTGTTGGTTATACAGGTCCTTTGGATACCAACCTTTCTGGAATAGGAGCTTGCTGAGTGCTGTTGTTCTACAGCTAAATACTTATTCCTGGTGCCTTACTCTGCTGTGTGGTGCATTGCAGCAGAGAAAGTTAAGTATGCTGTTATTGTTTCTTGTCCCTTTGTAGTTTGTGCATTCACCTTTTGGTATCTTGTTACCCTCGCTCTCATATTGTTTGTTCCTGTTTATTTGCTTTGTAGTGCTGTTTACACTGTTCACCTTCTGGGGTGGGGGTTTAGTTCAGGGTTTAACAGGAGACATGGACAGGTCAGTGACTTGGGCCTCCCTACCTTCAAGGGTACCCCCAAGTTAAGGAAAGACAGAGCTTCCCCTAGCCTGAGGGGCAGTTCAGGGGCCCAGATTCCTCATCTCCTGTTTTCCTATTTCTGCCTCGTGACAATACTACACTATACAAAGTGCATCACTATTTTGTGTAAATGACAAAGGCTGGTCTGAAATGAGTGTCGGGGAGGATTCATAGGTAATCAGGAACCCCTGCATACATTGGTGTCAGTCTCAGATATTGTATTATTTATTTACCTGGAAATGTATTCATACAAATGCTTGTCACAAAATTAAAATATCATCAAAAAGCTAATTTATTTCAGTTCTTCAATACAAAAAGTGAAACTCATCTATATGGTGAGCCATTTATATGGATACACCTAAATAAAATGGGAATTGTTGGTGATATCAACCTCCTGTCTGTGGCACATTAGTATATGGGAGGGGGAAAACTTTAAAAAATAGGTGGTGACCATGGCGGGCATTTTGTAGTCGGCCATTTTGGATCCAACTTTATTTTTTCCAATGGTAAGAGGGTCATGTGACACAAAAACTTATTGGGAATTTCAGAAGAAAATCAATGGTGTGCTTGGTTTTAATGCAACTTTATTCTTTCATGAGTTATTTGTCTTGGATTGTCAAAGCAACCCTCTTTGCCCACTCTTGACACACTGATGGCAGCACTGCAGAAGAAATGCTAGCACAGGCTTCCAGTATCCGCTGATTAAGATGCTGCATATCTCGTTTCTTCACAGCATAGTCAGTTGCTTTCAGATGACCACAAAGATAGAAGTCTAAGGAGGTCAGATCAGGAGACTTTGGTGGCCATTCAACTGGTCCACGATGACGATCATGATGATGTGTTGCCCTCTTTATGTACTGAAGTTGGCACATTCCCTGAGTTTTTCCAGCAAGATGGTGCACCACTACATTATGGGTGTCAGTGTAAGCACATTTCCACATGGTGGGTACCAAGAGAAAAAATGAAGTGAAGGAGATACTATTAAAACAAATAAATTTATTCAGAACATAATCTAAAAGTGTGTAACACATAAGGTAAAATTAGACATGAAAAGGGGGGACAGAAAACCTCCAAATACCAGGGAGGCACACCACAGCACTAAAGTATCAGCAGAAATCCCAAAACAAGCTGCTAAATCAATCTATCACATGCGTGTCAACAATCTGTCTCATCTATCACATGTGTGTCAACAGTGGAAACTGCTTAAAGGATTCCTGGTGTCAAAATGGTATACAGCGCACAGAAATATATACAAGGTACCGGTGTATAGAATATAGGAAGGGCATGAAATAATAAGGCAGGGAAGGCAAAAAAGAACCCAGAGTATTTAGCAAAAAAGACTACTGTACAATGATTCTGGGGAGTGATAATGTCACTATATGTCTAGGAGAATAATCATATTGTGCCTAGTCCGAATTCAATAGCCAGAGTAATTACCTGTAATGTATCAGAGTGCAGAGTCTGTGCGCCCAGGTAGAGATGGAGGATGAGGTGGTGTGGGGGCCCCCCACGCCCAAAAAGTGCCGTTTTGCAGAGTAGCTTCTTCAAAATGGGGCGTGGATTGATAGGTGGATAGTGGCGGTCTTTTTTATATCCTATGGGTGTGAGAGGAGGAGGTCCGTACGGGTCTGTGGTTGCGCACATCAGCAGTGCCGCTCCCCTATGGCAAAGGGGACTTGCGGACCGGCGCATCATGACACGCAGTGGAACGCACTGCGGTCATGTTGGTCGGTGCATCCGGAAGTCTGAGGAGGCTTGCGGAATCTGCGCTTGTGCAGGAGACCCGCGGACCCGGGAAGGAAAACAGGGCATGCGCAGGAGAGATCTAGTGGCCGTGAATGGAAGGAGGCTGGGTGTGGTTAGGGCATGGTAGTGGGAGGGGACCGGGCGAAGTTACGGCCAAGTGGGATCTGTGATGTGGTGAACTGTAGCCATGAAAAGGGAGGCTGGGCATGGATAGGACTTAGCAGAAAAAGGGGACTGGGCGGGATTGTGGCCAGATGGGATTTATTATAGTATACTACCGCCGTGATGGAAGGAGGTGGGGCGGAGCTGGGAACTACTAAGGGGAGGGGAACTGGGCGGGGTTAATGCCAGATAGAGCATATTACTTTTTGGGCCACTGTCATAATATGATATAATATGAAATTTAATGAGACCATATGTGGGGCTAAGATATGAGTGGAGGCAGTGGCAGTGAAGAGGTGCCATGGGGATATTATTTATAACATAACCTAAAGGGTTGTGAGCTACTGAGGACCAAATGATAATGCCAGATGGCATATATAGGTGTAAAGAAAAATGGAATAAGGGTTCATTATGCATACGTGGGATAAGAGTGCCATTATGCATACGTGGGCAGCGGTAGGGTGATGGCTTGAAACATCTATACGAGTAGACTAGCACCCGTATAGCCCTGGGTATGACATAATAAGAATGCCCAAGAAAAGGGCATTTAGAGATGTGAAAGTGTAAAGAGCGCCTGCTTCAAATCTGAGTAGAGGCTAGTATAAAGCCCCGTGTGGGCAGATGTATGGGAAATCGTGAAAATGGTATGTATAATGCCGGAACGGGCATATGATGTGAAAAAATATGAAATGTGTATATATATATATATATATATACACATATATTATTACATATATATACATATTATGGGTGTCAGGTCTAAGCATTCCTACATGAACAGTTTCCTGGAAAATGGATTTGTCTTCCTAAGCATTTACAAAGGTCCCTTTTTCTGTTTCAGTAGGCTCCATAATCATGGGGAAGAATGCTGACTTGACAGATGTCTGGAAGACAGTCACTAACACACTCTACAGGGAGTGTAAGCCACAAAAGTTCATTGCTAAAGAAGCTGGCTCTTCACAGAGTTCTGTATCCAAGCATATTAATGGAAAGTTAAGTGGAAGGAAAAAGTGTGGTAGAAAAAGGTGCACAAGCTACTAGGATAACCGGAGCCTTGAAAGGATTGTTAAGAAAAGGCCATTCAAACATTTGGGTGAGACTGCTGACTGTACAGATGTCTAGAAGACAGTCACTGACACACTCCATAAGGAGTGTAAGCCATAAAAGGTCATTGCTAAAGAAGCTGGCTGTTCACAGGGTGCTGTATCCAAGCATATTAATGGAAAGTTAAGTGGAAGGAAAAAGTGTAGTAGAAAAAGGTACACAAGCTGCTAGGATAATCGAAGCCTTGAAAGGATTGTTAAGAAAAGGCTATTCAAACATTTGGGTGAGATTCACAGGGGAGTGGACTGCTGCTGGAGTCATTGATTCAAGAGCCGCCACACACAGACATATCCAGGACATTGGCTACAATTGTCACATTCCTTGTGTCAAGCCACTCATGACCAAAAGACAATGCCAGAAGCATCTTACCTGGGCAAAGAAAAACAAAAACTGGACTGTTGCTTAGTGGTCCATGGTGCTGTTTTCAGATGAAAGTAAATATTGCATTTCATTTGGAAATAAAGGTCCCAGAGTCTGGAAAAAGAGAGGAGAAGCACACAATCCATGCTGCTTGAGGTCCAGTGAGAAGTTTCAATAATCAGTGATGGATTGGGGAGCCATGTCATTTGCTGGTGTAGGTCCACTGTGTTTTGTCAAGACCAAAGTCAGCGCAGCCATCTACCAGGAAATTTTAGAGCACTTCATGCTTCCCTCTGTCGACCAGCTTATTTCATTCTCCAGCAGAACTTGGCACCTGTCCACACTACCAAAAGTACCAATACCTGGTTTAAAATCAACAATATCACTGTGCTTGATTGGCCAGCAAACTCACCTTACCTTGCTAAAGAAGGTATCTGTGGAATCTATGGGGAATTGTCAAGAGGTAGAATAGAGACACCATACTCAACAATGCAGATGTGCTGAAGGCTGCTATCAAAGCAACCTAGGCTTCCATAGCACCTCCGCAGTGCCACAGGCTGATCGCCACCATGCCACATTGATGCAGTAATTGTTGTGAAAGGAGCCCCGACCAAGTACTGAGTGCATTTACTGAACATACATTTCAGTAGGCAACATTTTGGCTTTAAAAATAATTTTTCAAGCTGGTGTGATAAAGTATTCCAATGTAATGAGAAAATGACTTTTGCTTTTTATTGGCTGTAAGTCATATTCATCAATATCAACAGAAATACACACTTAAAATAGATCACTCTGTTTGGGATTACCTTGGGAATGACGTTATTTATTTAAAAGCATCTATAATCCTGCCCTGTGCGCACTCTTTTTCCTTCACATTTGTACATTCCCAGTTCTCCTACTTTGTTTTTTTAACTCTAATAAAGTTTTGCATTTTTGACAATTTTTGTTTTCTTTGCCCTGTCATGTATTCCCTTGATGACTTATCCGCATGCACTATAGTCCTTCCACAATAATTAGTATGCTAGACCTTAAAAGGACTTCCAGTTTTGTTAAAAGTGCAACCAACCTATAAGTGTAATAGGCAATATTGTGACAGAATGCCTGATGCTATGTTTAGAAATATGTGCAATGGCTTAGTTATTTGAATATCATGGGCAATATTAATGCCAAGTACATGAGTGAATGTCTGCACAAATAGATCAGGTACTATATTTATACAGTACTAGCTGAAGAGCCCGGCGTTGCCTGGGCATAGTAAATATCTGTGGTTAGTTATAGCACCTCACTTCTCTTATTTTCCCATCACGCCTCTCATTTTCCCCATCACATCTCTCATTTCCTCCCTCACACCTCTCATTTTCCCATCACTCCTCTTATTTTCCCCCTCACTCCTCTCATTCCCCCTAACACTTGTCATTTCGACCTCACATCTGTCATTTTCCGATCACTCCACTATTTTCCTTCACTCCTCTCATTTTGCACTCACACCTTTTCATTTTCACCTCACACCTCTCATTTTCACCTCAGTATATACATGTTTGTCATCTCCCTTATATATAGTATACACCTGTATGTCATCTCCTGTATATAGTATATACCTGTATGTCATCTCCCCTGTATATAGTATATACCTGTATGCCATCTCCTCCTATATATAGTATATACCTGTGTCATCTCCTCCTGTATATAGTATATACCTGTGTGTCATCTCCCCTGTATATAGTATATATCTGTGTGTCATCTCCTCCTGTATATAGTATATACCTGTATGTCATCTCCTCCTATATATAACATATACCTGTATGTCATCTCCTCCTGTATATAGTATATACCAGTATGTCATCTCCTCCTATATATAGCATATACCTGTATGTCATCTCCTCCTGTATATAGTATATACCTGTAGGTCATCTGCTCCAGTATATAGTATATACCTGTGTGTCATCTTCTCCTGTATATAGAATATACCTGTATGTCATCTCCTCCTGTATATAGTATGTACCTGTATGTCATCTCCTCCTCTATATAGTATATACCTGTGTGTCATCTCTCCTGTATATAGTATATTCCTGTGTGTTATCTCCCCTGTACATAGTATATATCTGTATGTCATCTCCTCCTGTATTAGACCTCGTTCACACGTTATTTGGTCAGTATTTTTACCTCAGTATTTGTAAGCTAAATTGGCAGCCTGATAAATCCCCAGCCAACAGGAAACCCTCCCCCTGGCAGTATATATTAGCTCACACATACACATAATAGACAGGTCATGTGACTGACAGCTGGCATATTTCCTATATGGTACATTTGTTGCTCTTGTAGTTTGTCTGCTTATTAATCAGATTTTTATTTTTGAAGGATAATACCAGACTTGTGTGCGTTTTAGGGCGAGTTTCGTGTGCCAAGTTGTGTGTGTTGAGTTGCGTGTGGCGACATGCATGTAGCGACTTTTGTGAGATGAGATTTGTGTGGCGACATGTGTGTAGCAACTTTTTGTGTGTCGAGTTCCATGGGACAGGTTAGTGTAGCAAGTTGTGTGCAGCAAGTTTTGCGCATGGCGAGTTTTGCGCGTGACGAGTTTTATGTGTGGTGCCTTTTGAGTATGTGCAAGTTTTGTGTGAGGCAACTTTTACATGTGTTGCAACTTTTGTGCATGTGGCAATTTTTCCGCGTGTGCAAGTTTTGCGTGTGGCGAGTTTTCCATGAGGTGAGTTTTGCACTTGTGGCGAGTTTTGCAAGAGCCTAGTTTTTGCATGTGGCGAGTTCTGCGTGTGGCGAGTTTTGAGTGGCGACTTTTGTGTTTCGACTTATGTGGCGAGGTTGGTGTATGTGTGGTGAAATGTGTGCTGAGGGTGGTATATGTGTTCAAGCACGTGGTAGTGTGTGGCGCATTTTGTGTGCATGTTCATATCCCTGTGTGTGGTGAGTATTCCATGTCGGGGCCCCACCTTAGCAACTGTACGGTATATACTCTTTGGCACCATCGCTCTCATTCTTTTAGTCACCCTTATTCACATCTGGCAGCTGTCAATTTGCCTCCAACACTTTTCCTTTCATTTTTTCCCCATTAAGTAGATAGGGGCAAAATTGTTTGGTGAATTGGAAAGCGCGGGGTTAAAATTTCACCTCACAACATAGCCTATGATGCTCTCGGGGTCCAGACGTGTGACTGTGCAAAATTTTGTGGCTGTAGCTGCGACGGTTCAGATGCCAATCCCGGACATACACACACACACACACACACACACACACACACACACATACACACACATTCAGCTTTATATATTAGATTGCTTACACAAACTTATAAGGATTGTTTCATATCTACAGCTCTGGCAAAAATTAAGAGACCACTGCATAGCTTTATAAAAATCAGATTCTCTTCATGTCTGACAGCCATTCCATTCCAGTGTCAGTTGAATTCCAACCAGAGTACACCTCATTCTATTTAATGTGCTTCTGATTATGTGGTCACGTGAACCAAATCTTATTTAACAAAGGAAAGAATAAAAAATCCAGCTGTGGTGTTCACAATCCTCTTGCAATAGGACAAACTGGATTGCAAAACAAGTGCTAGTAATGTCCCAAAAGTAAAAGGAATGGAAAAATAACTTTTAACCATGCCAAAGGAGTTGAAAAGAAAAGAAAAGAAAAACTGCCGATAATACTGGGGGAAGAGGAAAGTATTAAATGTACCTAGTGGACCCTAGACCGAGCTACAATGCACCCTGCCTAACAGTGGAGGTTGGCACCCTACTTTACCGCGGTAGGCGCCCCCACTCCTCGGCGGCTAGCCCTTACAAGCCCTATAAGGACCTATAGTTAGAGAAAGACTAATTAGCCCTACTGAAATCTATACTAATACCCTACCTAACAGTGGAGGTTGGCACCCTAATTTACTGCGGTAGGCGCCCCCACTCAACGACGGCTAGCCCTAGGGTCCCTAACAGTCCCTAAGGTTCGGGATAGACAAAGAAATATGTCCCACAAACACCACTGATACCCGTAATGGAGAAAAAACAAAAATAGAAAAAATATTCAAAACAAAGAATAAATGTATATCACAAAAATATATATATATACTAGCACCTTATAATACTAGTGTAGAAAGATGCTATGATGGAAGAAACATATACCACAGGTGCTGTATAATAAAGATACCTTAACCCAAATACGGGTATACTGGATGCAATAATATGTCCAAACAAGATAATACACAGCACTTAGATGAAGTCCATTTTCTGTTACACTTCAATGGTGCAAATGTTTGATGTAAAATAACCAGTAGTGCATGTCCATAAAATATGGCACAATTACAATGACAAAAAAATGGACCAAAAGACAAAAGAAGAGGAAAATACCTCTAAAAGGCACACAGTCAGAACCACAACCACCACTCGATAATAATATTGCGAGAACTCCTCAGAGTACTTATAATGAGGGTAAAAGGGCTCAATCGTCCTTTTTATGCAAATAGACAATCAGATCCATATTATAACCAATATACTCATCTATTTGCTGAAATCTCATGGTGTGGGTCCGACTGTAGCCAAAATGACACAGGGCGATTATGTGTAGATGAACATCACCAACGTCTGTCAGATACTTCCCCAGCAATGCCCATAATACACAGCACTTAGATGAAGTCCATTTTCTGTTACACTTCAATGGTGCAAATGTTTGATGTAAAATAACCAGTAGTGCATGTCCATAAAATATGGCACAATTACAATGACAAAAAAATGGACCAAAAGACAAAAGAAGAGGAAAATACCTCTAAAAGGCACACAGTCAGAACCACAACCACCACTCGATAATAATATTGCGAGAACTCCTCAGAGTACTTATAATGAGGGTAAAAGGGCTCAATCGTCCTTTTTATGCAAATAGACAATCAGATCCATATTATAACCAATATACTCATCTATTTGCTGAAATCTCATGGTGTGGGTCCGACTGTAGCCAAAATGACACAGGGCGATTATGTGTAGATGAACATCACCAGCGTCTGTCAGATACTTCCCCAGCAATGCCCAACGCGTTTCCCCCCCATAGGGAATGGCGGGGGTTCATCAGGGGTAATGCAGTCACACATACAGTGAAGATGCTACAACAGCATCTTCACTGTATGTGTGACTGCATTACCCCTGATGAACCCCCGCCATTCCCTATGGGGGGGAAACGCGTTGGGCATTGCTGGGGAAGTATCTGACAGACGCTGGTGATGTTCATCTACACATAATCGCCCTGTGTCATTTTGGCTACAGTCGGACCCACACCATGAGATTTCAGCAAATAGATGAGTATATTGGTTATAATATGGATCTGATTGTCTATTTGCATAAAAAGGACGATTGAGCCCTTTTACCCTCATTATAAGTACTCTGAGGAGTTCTCGCAATATTATTATCGAGTGGTGGTTGTGGTTCTGACTGTGTGCCTTTTAGAGGTATTTTCCTCTTCTTTTGTCTTTTGGTCCATTTTTTTGTCATTGTAATTGTGCCATATTTTATGGACATGCACTACTGGTTATTTTACATCAAACATTTGCACCATTGAAGTGTAACAGAAAATGGACTTCATCTAAGTGCTGTGTATTATGGGCATTGCTGGGGAAGTATCTGACAGACGCTGGTGATGTTCATCTACACATAATCGCCCTGTGTCATTTTGGCTACAGTCGGACCCACACCATGAGATTTCAGCAAATAGATGAGTATATTGGTTATAATATGGATCTGATTGTCTATTTGCATAAAAAGGACGATTGAGCCCTTTTACCCTCATTATAAGTACTCTGAGGAGTTCTCGCAATATTATTATCGAGTGGTGGTTGTGGTTCTGACTGTGTGCCTTTTAGAGGTATTTTCCTCTTCTTTTGTCTTTTGGTCCATTTTTTTGTCATTGTAATTGTGCCATATTTTATGGACATGCACTACTGGTTATTTTACATCAAACATTTGCACCATTGAAGTGTAACAGAAAATGGACTTCATCTAAGTGCTGTGTATTATCTTGTTTGGACATATTATTGCATCCAGTATACCCGTATTTGGGTTAAGGTATCTTTATTATACAGCACCTGTGGTATATGTTTCTTCCATCATAGCATCTTTCTACACTAGTATTATAAGGTGCTAGTATATATATATATTTTTGTGATATACATTTATTCTTTGTTTTGAATATTTTTTCTATTTTTGTTTTTTCTCCATTACGGGTATCAGTGGTGTTTGTGGGACATATTTCTTTGTCTATCCCGAACCTTAGGGACTGTTAGGGACCCTAGGGCTAGCCGTCGTTGAGTGGGGGCGCCTACCGCAGTAAATTAGGGTGCCAACCTCCACTGTTAGGTAGGGTATTAGTATAGATTTCAGTAGGGCTAATTAGTCTTTCTCTAACTATAGGTCCTTATAGGGCTTGTAAGGGCTAGCCGCCGAGGAGTGGGGGCGCCTACCGCGGTAAAGTAGGGTGCCAACCTCCACTGTTAGGCAGGGTGCATTGTAGCTCGGTCTAGGGTCCACTAGGTACATTTAATACTTTTTTATTGATTGTGGATAAATATAGTCTTTTTTAATTATATTAATAAAGGTTATTTTTTAGGGATCTCTGTTTTTTCTAAGTTGGTGTATATGTTTTTCTGGGATTCCGCATTATTGTGATTTGGTTTTTTAGGAAGAGGAAAGTGCAGTGGCCGTAGCAGCGGAATATGTCAGTGCCTGCCACAGACTAAGAGGAGCCTGATATGTCATGGACTCCCGTACCCCAACACTGGACATATCCCTATCCCCCGACTAAAGAGCCCGATATGTCATGGACTCCTATACCCCACCCTGGAAACATCCCCTATCCTCTAAAAGGAATTTGATATTCCCTGGACCTCTATATGCCCCCCTCCCCCACCCCCGTATTTTTACCATATGCTTTGGCAATGCTAACATGTACTTAGTCCTGCCAATAAAGCTCATTTGAATTTGAATTTGAATTTGAATTTGAATTGAGTGAGGAAAAGAAGGGCTCAATCCTGGCTTTACTAGCAGAGGAATACAGTGAGTGTTATGTTGCCTCCATTCTTAAAATTTCTAAGATGGCAGTCCATTACAACGAGGTTAAGCAGCAGAGATTGGGAACAACGAAGCTACAGACCAGCAGAATGCAAAAACGACTCTCCACTGACTGGAATGTCCGTCATCTTATTGGAATGTAACTCGGCAACTGCAGGATGACGTCAAGTGACCTACAAAAGGAATGGGAAATAGCAGCTGGGATGAAGTGCACAGCAAGAACAGCTCGTAACAGGCTCTTAGAGGCAGGGATCAAGTCCTGTAAAGGTAGAAAAAAGCCTTTCATCAATGAGAAGCAAAAGAGAGCCAGGCTGAAGTTTGCCAAAGACCCTAGGGATTGGACCATAAAGGACTGAAGTAAGGTAATCTTCTCTGATGAGTAGTGTTGAGCATTCCGATACCGCAAGTATCGGGTATCGGCCGATATTTGCGGTATCGGAATTCCGATACCGAATTCCGATACTTCCCGCGTATCGGATACCGGAATCGGAAGTTCCCAGAATTCAAACTGAACGCAGCAGCCAATGAGGAATGATTGGAAGTGTGGGCACATCCTGTTTAGCATGGTGGGCATGTAAGTACTGGCAAGGCTTGGATTGGCTGCTGAAATGATGTCACTCTGCACTATAAAAAACGCTGCCGCCATTTTGTGCTCACTCTGCTGTGATTTCAGTTAGGGACAGGACGCAGTGTTCTAACTGAGGGCCAGTCGAGCTAGCTAATTGCTTTATTTTCCTTTCCAAAGGCTAATTTAGCAAAACGCTGTGTGTTCTTCACTGTTCACCTTGCTCTTGCCTTGCAGCGCTGTTTTAACAGCGTTCTGCAAGGTGTGTGTGTGTGTGTGTGCAGCTCACTCTGTAGTCTGTGTGCAGCCATATACCCGGTTGTATTCAGCTCAGGGGGGGTTCACACTGCCTCACACAGTTGTCCTTTTTTGCTCTTAGTGCAGCCTGCTGCACATTTTTTCTCAAATTTCCTATTAGTGTTTTTCCACCAGTCTCCAGCTCTATTGTGGAAAAACACTACATAGGATAACCTAGAGGGGGGTTTTTGGGCCTTGCAGCGCCGTTTACGGCTTTCTGCACGGTCTCCGTGTGAGCCCAGCTCGCCCTGTAGTCTGTGTGCAGCCATAGCCGGTTGGATTCAGCTCAGGGTTCGTTACTGGCTCATACCTTGAGAAAAATTTTACTTTTTTTCAAATAGTGCAGCCTGTTTAAAATTTGAAAAAAAAAAATTCCTATTAGTGTCTTTCCACTCGTATCCAGCTAAATAGTGGAAAAACACTATATTGGATAACCTAGAGGAGGGTTTTTTGGCCTTGCAGCGCCGTTTACGGCTGTCTGCACGGTCTCTGTGTGAGCGCAGCTCGCCATGTAGTCTGTGTGCAGCCATAGCCGGTTGGATTCAGCTCAGGGTGCGTTACTGCCTCATACCTTGAAAAACAATTTCCTTTTTTTCAAATAGTGCAGCCAGTTTAAAATTTGAAAAAAAAAATTCCTATTAGTGTCTTTCCACTCGTATCCAGCTAAATAGTGGAAAAACACTATATAGGATAACCGAGAGGAGGGTTTTTTGGCCTTGCAGCGCCGTTTACGGCTGTCTGCACGGTCTCTGTGTGAGCGCAGCTCGCCCTGTAGTCTGTGTGCAGCCATAGCCGGTTGGATTCAGCTCAGGGTGCGTTACTGCCTCATACCTTGAAAAACAATTTCCTTTTTTTCAAATAGTGCAGCCAGTTTAAAATTTGAAAAAAAAAATTCCTATTAGTGTCTTTCCACTCGTATCCAGCTAAATAGTGGAAAAACACTATATAGGATAACCGAGAGGAGGGTTTTTTGGCCTTGCAGCGCCGTTTACGGCTGTCTGCACGGTCTCCGTGTGATTTAAACTAGCTCTGTAGCCCGATCTGCACCAAAAAAAAAGTTAAGTTCACCAAACACAACTTAACACTTGTGTAGGCCACATTTGAAAAATAATAAAGTTTAGTCCACAATTTACAACATTAGTGTTTCTTACACCTGTTAGGAGGAGCATTTCAGGAATAAGCACACTAAGGCCTTAGTACTTTTCTGCTTATCTTTATCTGTCAACCAAGATGAAGAGGGCAGGGAGTAAGGCACGTGGGCGTGGGCGCGGAGCAGGGAGAGGAGCAGGGAGAGGACGTGGTGATTCTGTGCCTGCTGCGGGCGCCGGTGACTCGTCGTCACTCAGTTTCAGCAGGGAACAGTCATTCATGCGCAGCTTTGTCGGAGAGCGCCGTGCACCGCTGCTACGTGAAGACCAAATTGAAGCCGTTGTCAGGTGGATGGCAGCTAACGCCTCGGCATCGACTTCAGTTAGTGCCACATCCTCTCAGGCACAGAGCACTGGAGAGCAGCCATCTGTCTCTTCACCACCTGCCAAATTGGCCAGGCAGTCAGAGAGCCCAGGACAGGAGCCGTCTCTACTTCTGTTCTCTGAATCTCTTGGCTTGGAAACAGGGGGCCAGCCAAGCAGCATTGGAGAAATGGAAGAAGAGGCAGTGTGCAGTGATGCCCAAAAGCTTTATCTCTCTGACTCTGAAGAGGCAGGTGGGCCAGTGCCTCCGGTGACCACAGCGCAGTACGCATCTGATGATGAAACTCAGGTGCCGCTTTCTGATGCGTACTGTGCTGCCGAGACTACCCAGGAGGAGCAGTTGGTGGGAGAGGGTAGTGGAGATGATGAGGTCCTTGACCCATCGTGGCGTGAGGAACAGGAAGGTGGTGGGAGCAGCTCTGAGGAAGAGCTTCCCCTTACGGGCCAAAGAGGGAGAGGGAGGGGGAAGACTGCGGAGCCTGTAGCCTCCACTTTGGCACCCGTTAGGAGCCTGTCTCTTTCCAAAGCCAAAAAGGGCGCTCCCAAGACTTGCAGTGCCTGGTCCTTTTTTGACACAGTTGCAGATGACATTTGTTTTGTCAAATGCAAGCTGTGTCATCAGAAAGTAAAAAGAGGTAAAAGTGTCAGCAACCTCAATACCACAAATATGTGGAAACATGTGCGGAACAGGCACGCGGTGGAGTTACAGAAACACAGTGAAGACGTAGGCCAACCAACAGCGGCAGCTACCACCTCTTCATCTCGTGTTGCCTCTTCCTCCACTGTTGTCCAGAGACCTAGTGTAATTCCACCCACAGCACCACCTTCCCAGTCATCCTCACACTCCCAGTCTACTCTACAGCCATCGGTAGTCCAGGCATGGGAGAAAAGGCGGGCATTCTCGGCCAACCACCCCCGAGCACAGGCTCTGAATGCAGGCATTGCCAAACTGTTGTCCCTGGAAATGCTCTCGTTCAGGCTGGTGGAGACTGACAGCTTCCGTGACTTGATGGCATTGGCAGTCCCACAGTACAAGGTGCCCAGCCGCTTTTACTTCAGCAGGCAGGCTGTCCCTGCCCTGCACAGGCATGTTGAGGCAAACATAAAACATGCGCTACTGAACGCCGTCAGTAGCAAGGTCCACCTCACCACTGATGCGTGGACCAGTCAGCATGGACAGGGGCGATATGTTTCCCTCACTGCCCATTGGGTTAATGTTGTTGAGCCAGGTACAGATCGTGCGAGTGGCGCAGGACGTGTCCTGCCCACTCCAAGGATTGCAGGAATCCAGTCTGTACGCATCGACTCCTCCTCTTACACCAGTTCCTCTGATTCCTCTCTGCAGGATCCGTCACAGTCCACCTCCACATGGACCCATGAACGTTTACCTATGACCGACATGAGCACAGCCGTGGCCAAACGTCAGCAGGCCGTCTTGAAACTAGTTTCATTGGGGCATCGAAGCCACACAGCGCAGGAGCTCTGGAATGCCATCAAGAAGGAGAGCGATGTGTGGTTACTGCCAGCGAATCTCCAGCCAGGCATGGTAGTGTGTGACAATGGCCGAAATCTGGTGGCAGCTTTGGCCCTTGGCAACCTCACTCACATCCCATGTCTGGCACATGTGCTCAATTTGGTTGTGCAGAGTTTTCTGAGGGACTATCCGGATCTTGATGCCCTGCTGCACAAGGTCCGCCTAGAGTGTGCTCACTTGCGGCGTTCCAGCTTGGCCAGATCCCGCATTGCTGCTCTGCAGCGCCGATTCCGCCTTCCGGAACACCGCATCATATGTGACCTACCTACCCGGTGGAATTCCACGTTACATATGTTGGAGCGGTTGTGTGAGCAGCAGCAAGCAGTTATGGAGTACCAGCTGCATCAGGCGCAAAGAAGTCGCAGTCAGCGCCGATCAGACTTCACAACCACAGAGTGGGCCACTATGAAGGACGTCTGCCAGGTTTTGCGTCCTTTTGATTATTCCACGCGGATGGCAAGTGCAGATGATGCACTAGTCAGCATGACTGTCCCCCTTATCTGCCTGCTTCAGCAAACTTTGCAAGGGTTAAGGGATGATGTGGTGGAAGAGGTGGAGGATGAGGAGTCACCTTTTCCATCAGCTTCTGGAGAGACAGCGCCACGTGGTTCCTCACAAAGGGGTACGCAGGGGCCAATTTGTGAGGAGGATGAGGAGGAGTCAATGGAGGAGGAAGAGCTCCGTCCAGAGGAGGGAGCAACACAATTGTCCAGTGGTCAGTGTGTACAGCGAGGGTGGGGTGATGACGAGCGGGCAGAGATCATGTCTCAAGCAGGGGACAGCGTTTCTGGGCCAGTTGGCACTCTGCAGCACATGGTGGATTTCATGCTGCAGTGCCTGAGAAACGACCGCCGCATCGACCACATTCTCAACATGCCTGATTATTGGGTGTTCACCCTCCTCGATCCTCGCTACCGGGACAACGTCCAAAACCTCATCCCTGCGTTGACCCGGGAGCGTAAATTGCGGGAGTACCACGACACACTGGTGAATTCCATCATCTTCTCCTGTCCAACTGAGAGGAGTGCTGCTAGTGCTTTACAAAGCAGCTCAGTGCGTCGAGGCAGTGGGGGAGGCTCTGCCCAAAGAGGGAGCAGAAGCAGTGCCTCTGCCCAAGGCAAGCCCAGTATGGCACAACTCTGGCACACTTTTGTGTGCCCGCCCCAAATGTCTACACCATCACAGGCGGCTCCAGTCAGCAGGAGGCAACGGTTCCGTCAGATGGTGACAGACTACATGGCTTGCCCTCTTACTGTACTCCCAGACGGCTCTTCCCCGTTCAAGTTTTGGGTCTCTAAGCTGGATACATGGCCAGAGCTAAGCCAGTATGCATTGGAGGTGCTGGCTTGCCCTGCGGCTAGTGTCTTATCGGAACGTGTCTTTAGTGCCGCAGGTGGTGTACTAACAGACCGTCGCATGCGACTATCCTCCGATAACGTTGACCGGCTTACTTTCCTGAAAATGAACCAGGCCTGGATCTCGCAGGAATTTGCCACTCCTCTGCCTGATTAAGTAATTGGGTGTCATCCAGGTCTCCTGCTGTGTTCATCTTTCTACCACCTGAACTGCTATTCCTGGGCTCCAACACCGCCAGTTGCGGCTCAGAAGTGCAGGCTGCACAGTAAAAACATACGACCCAGTGTTATTGGGTTTCAGTAACGTCAGCTGATCCCCAGCTGTGTAGCCGGCAATGTGTCCTGCGACCGCCACGCTGGCACAACAACCTAAATGTAAGGGAACCTGTCCCCCCCCCCCGTCGTTTGTTACTGAAAGAGTCATCTTGTGCAGCAATAATGCTGCACAAGGAAAAGGTAGCTCTTTTTTTTTAGCTCCTTGCACACGCAGAACTTAACACTTATAAAATGTGTTCACTGATACCGTTATACCGTCCCGGAGCTGGGACTTTCCTTCGTAATGTGACGCAGCACAGCCGTCATTCCTACCCCCTTGGTGCCATGCGCTGCCTCCTCAGCGTTGTTTTAAGCTGTCACAGAGCTTGCGCTGTTCTGTTATCCCTTGGGCATGCCCTATTTGCGCTGCCTGTCTTCTGACATAATTTGGTGTCAGGCTGGCTGCGCCTGTGCGGCCGCGCTGCCCGAGATCCCGCCTCGCAGTGTCTTCTGATTGAGTCACACTGCGGGCCTGGGATCCATGGGCATGCGCAGTGCATATCTTCCCCTCGGGCTCTCGCTCATTTCCCTCTGCCTTCTTTAGACTGTGCGCCGTCAGCTGATCCCTAGCATGCCACGGCCGTGACACCGCACAGTCTGAAGAAGAGGGAAGGAGGGGAGTGAGAGTCGAGGTTATGCACTGTGCATGCCCATGGTTCCAAGGCCCGCAGTGGGATTACGTTAGACGAGACTGCGAGGTGGGATCTGGAGCAGCGTGGACGCACAGGCACTGACAGCCTGACACCAAATTATGTCAGAAGACAGGCAGCGCTAATTGGGCATGGCCAAGGGCTAACAGAACAGCGCAGGCTCCGTGACAGCTTAAAACAACGCTGAGGAGGCAGCGCACGGCATCAAGGGGATAGGAATGACAGCTGTGCTGTGTCCCATTACGAAGGAAATTCGCACCTCCGGAACGGTTTAACGGTATAAAGGGACACATTTTTAGTGTTTACTTCGGTGTTTGCAAGGAGCATAATTAAAAGAGCAACCTTTTCCTTTTGCATCCTTAGTGCTGCACAAGATGGCTCTTTCAGCTACAAACGTCTTGGGGGGGGGGGGTTAAAGGTTTCCTTTCAACTTGCTCCAATCAGGCTTCGGCCTACACTCTGTTCCTCTGCTCCTCCTGCTGTCCCTGGGCTCTAACACCGCCAGTTGGTGCCTGGAAGTGCTGTGTGCACAGTCAACAGTCGCTCCTCTGTTATTGGGGTTCAGTAACGTCAGCTGATCCCCAGCTGTGTGTGCGGCAATACCTCCAATCTGCTCCTCCTGCTGTCCCTGGGCTCTAACACCGCCAGTTGGTGCCTGGAAGTGCTGTGTGCACAGTCAACAGTCGCTCCTCTGTTATTGGGGTTCAGTAACGTCAGCTGATCCCCAGCTGTGTGTGCGGCAATACCTCCAATCTGCTCCTCCTGCTGTCCCTGGGCTCTAACACCGCCAGTTGGTGCCTGGAAGTGCTGTGTGCACAGTCAACAGTCGCTCCTCTGTTATTGGGGTTCAGTAACGTCAGCTGATCCCCAGCTGTGTATCCGGCAACGTGTCATGCGACCGCCACGCTGGCACAACTAAAATGTAAGGGGACCTGTCCCCCCCCCCCCCTAGGCGTTTGTTACTGAAAGAGCCACCATGTGCAGCACTAATACTGCACAAGGGAAAGGTCGCTCTTGAAATTATGCTCCTTGCAAACGCTGAACTACACACTCATGTAATGTGTCCCCTCACACCGTCCAACCGTCCCGGAGGTGGGACTTTCCTTTGTAATGTGACGCAGCACAGCCGTCATTGCTACCCCCTTGGCACCGTGCGCTGCCTCCTTAGCGTTGTTTGATTCCGTCATGGACCCTGCGCTGTTATGTTATCCCTTGGCCATGCACAGTTTGCGCTGCCCGTCCTCTGACATCATTTGTTGTCGTCCTGGCTGCGCCTGTGCGTCCACGCTGCCCGAAATCACACCTCGCAGTGTCGTCTAATGTGATGCCACAGTGGGCCTGGTATCCATGGCCATGCGCAGTGCATATACTAGCCTCTCACTCCCCTTCTTCACGCTTCTTCAGACTAGGCGGCGTCAGCTGATCCCTAATAGCATGCCACGGCCGTGACGCCGCACAGTCTGAAGAAGCAGGAAGGAGGTGAGTGAGAGGCGATGATATGCACTGCGCATGCCCATGGATCCCTGGCCCGCAGTGGGACTACATTAGATGACACTGCAAGGTTGGATCTCGGGCAGCTTGGACGCACAGGCACTGCCAGCCTGACACCTACATGATGTCAGAAGACGGGCACCGCTAACTGTGCATGGCCAAGGGATAACATTACAGCGCGGGCTCCGTGACAGAACCAAACAACGTTGAGGAGGTGGCGCCCGGCACCAAGGGGGTTGGAATGACGGCTGTGCTGTGTCACATTACAAAGGAAAGTCCCACTTCCGGGATGGTTTGACGGTGTGAGGGGACACATTATATGAGTGTGTACTTCAGCGTTTGCAAGGAGCATAATTTTCGGAGCCACCATTTTCCATGTGCAGTATTACTGCTGTACAAGATGGCTCTTTCAGCAACAAATGCCTGGGGGGGGAGAGGGGGTTAAAGGTTCCCTTTCAACTTGCTCCACTGCAGGCTTCGGCCTACACTCTGCTCCTCTTTGATTCCCTGGGTTTCAAAACTGTCAGTTGCCACCTGGAAGTGTTGTCTACACAGAAAAAACACTAGGTGATGTGTCAGTGGGGTTCAGCACCGCCAGCTGTTCCCCTGCTGTGTAGTCGGCAACGTGTCCAGCACAAGCCACGCTGCCACAACAGAACAAAAGCTGCCACCAGTGCAGGCTTCGGCCTACACTCTGCTCCTCTCCTCCTCCTGCTGACCCTGGGCTCAAACACCGCTAGTTTTTGCCCGGAAGTGCTAGCTGCACAGAGAAAAACACCAGCCAATGTGTTAGTGGGGTTCAGCAACGCCAGCTGTTCCCCTGCTGTGTAGCCGGCAACGTGACCTGCAAACGCCACGCAGGCACATGAACTGAAATTAAAGGGAACCTGGCCCCACCCCCCCAGGTGTTTCTATGTATAACAGCCACCTAGTACAGCAGTACTGCTGCATTTGTACAAGGTGGCTGACTTTTTCTCCTTGCCCACGTGGAACTCAACACGTACAAAATGTGTCTCATTGAGACCATTCCACTGTCCCTGAGGTGTGACTTTCCTTTCTAATGATACGCAGCACCCCCCTTGGTAGCGTTTCCCGTCTTTTGTCATCATGGTTAGCTGGCTGCGCCTGTGCATCCGCCCTGCTAGAAACAACGCCCCTCGTTGTCATATTTATTTTGTCAGCGAGGGTGTGGTTTATGGGCACGAGCAGTGCATATGTTCGCCTGTCTTAACTCATCTCCTTCCGCCTTCTTCAGACTGTGCGGCCTCCTGGCCGTGGTAGGCGATAAGGGATCAGCTGAGGCCGCCCAGTCTGGAGCAGGTGTAAGGACATGTGTAAGCGGCAAACCTATTTACTGCACAAGGCCACGAATCCCAGCCACGCAGTGTGATTTTTTGAAAACACACTGTGGGTCTGGGATTCATGTCCATCGCTAACCGCAACGGCCGAAATGAAATGAGGTCAGAAGACAGGAAGCGCTCACAGCGCATGGCCAAGGGATCACAATAGCGCAGACTCCTGTACAGCAAATAACAACGCTCAGGAATCTGCGCCCAGTACCTAGGTGCAAATTTTGACACCTGTGCTGCGTCTCCTTAAAAAGACTAGTAGTCACGCCTCCACTACTGTTTAACAGTATAATGGGCTAAATAGTGTACGTGTTTTATTCATCGTGTGCAAGGAGCAAATTAAATAGAGCAATCTTTTACTTGGGCAGCATTAATGCTGCACAAGGTGTGGCTCTTGTACCTTGCAACACCTGAGGGGGGGGTTAAAGGTAACCTTTGAAATTGGTTCAACTAGGCTTCGGCCTACACTCTGCTCCTCTCCTCCTCCTGCTGACCCTGGGCTCTAACAACGCTAGTTTCTGCCCGGAACTGCTAGCTGCACAGAGAAAAACACCAGTCAATGTGTTCGTGGGGTTCAGCACCGCCAGCTGTTCCCCTGCTGTGTAGCTGGCAACGTGTCCTGCAAACGCCACGCAGGCACATGAACTGAAATTGAAGGGAGCCTGCCCCCCACCCCCCAGGTGTTTCTATGTATAACAGCCACCTTGTACAGCAGTACTGCTGCATTTGTACAAGGTGGCTGACTTTTTCTCCTTGCACACGTGGAACTCAACAAGTACAAAATGTGTCTCATTACAGACCATTACAATGTCCCTGAGGTGTGACTTTCCTTTTTAATGACACGCAGCACCCCCATTGTTAGCGCTGCCCGTCTCCTGACATCATTGGTTGGCTGGCTGTGCCTGTGCGTCCCCCCTGCCCGACACAACGCCCCCCGTTGTCTCATATATTTTGACTGCGAGGGTGTGATTGATGGGCACGAGCAGTGCATATGTTCCCCTGTCTTCACTCCCCTCCTTCCGCCTTCTTCTGACTGTGCGGCCTCATGGCCGCGGCATGCGATAAGGGATCAGCTGAGGCCGCCCAGTCTGAAGCAGGTGTAAGGACATGTGTGAGCGGCGAACATATTTACTGCACAAGGCCACGAATCCCAGCACCGCAGTGTGACTTTATGAAACGGCACTGTGGGTCTGGGATTTATGGCCATCGTTAACCGCACCGGCCAACATGAAATGAGGTCATAAGACGGGCAGCTTTAACAGGGCATTTCCAAGGGATAACACAAGACTCCTGTACAGCAAATAACAACGCTCAGGAAGCTGCGCCAAGCACCAAGGCGTTATTTGGGACACCTGTGCTGCGTCTCCTTAAAAAGCCAAGTCACGCATCCACTACAGTTTGACTGTAGAATGGGCTAAATTGTGTACGTCTTTCATTCAGCGTGTGCAAGTAGACAAATTAATAGAGCAACCTTTCACTTGTGCAGCATTAATACTGCACAAGGTGTGTCTCTTGTACTTTGTAACACCTGAGGGGGGGGTTAAAGGTTTCCTTTGAAATTGGTTCAAATAGGCTTCGGCCTACACTCTGCTCCTCTCCTCCTCCTCCTGCTTCAACACGGGCTCTAACATCGCTAGTTTTTGACCGCAAGTGCTAGCTGCACAGAGAAAAACACACGCCATTGTGTTAGTGGGGTTCAGCAACGCCAGCTGTTCCCCCACTGTGTAGCCGGCAAAGTGTCCTGCAAACGCAACGCAGACACAAAGCTGCCTCCAGTGCAGGCTTCGGCCTACACTCTGCTCCCCCTGCTTACCCTTAGCTCCAACACCGCTAGTTGGGGCTCTAGGAAGACAATCTTTAATAGGCAACGCATCTGGGTTCCAGCACCGCCAGCTGGTTCTCGGCAGTGTTCTTGTCACAGGTACTCCCTCGTGCCAAGCCTGGTTTCAGCACCGTCAGCTGTTTCCGGGGTGTGTCAACTTCACTGAGACGCCTATGTTTGCCCCGTCGTGTTGCAGTCGGGTTAGCCAACTCCAGGGTGCCTCCAGTTTAGGAGCTTCCTATGTGGGCTGCGTGAACTGGTAGTCAAGGCTGGTTCTGTAGTGCCAGTAGGCCCAGCTCCCCCTGTAGGACTGTTGGGGTTCGGTAACTGCGGCTGCCTCGCGGCCTAGCTGTTCTCTCCTCTCCTGTGGGCCTTGGGGTCCACCACCTGGTTCCAGCACCGTCAGCTGGTTCCGGGCCGAGCCTTTGGCTTAGGTGCCTCCTCCTGGGTATCCGAGTTCCGCCAACGTCAGGCGGTCCTTGGTAGTGCTTTTAAGCGCGGGCACCTACAGCTTAGTAACCGTGTTCCAGCACCGCCAGCTGGTCCTCGGTCGTGCCATTGGCTCTTGCACACTGGGGCAACGCATCTGGGTTCCAGCACCGCCAGCTGGTTCTCGGCAGTGTTTTTGTCACAGGTACTCCCTCGTGCCAAACCTGGTTTCAGCACCGTCAGCTGTTTCCGGGGTGTGTCAAACTCGCTGAGACGCCTATGTTTGCCCCGTCGTGTTGCAGTCGGGTTAGCCAACTCCAGGGTGCCTCCAGTTTAGGAGCTTCCTATGTGGGCTGCGTGAACTGGTAGTCAAGGCTGGTTCTGTAGTGCCAGTAGGCCCAGCTCCCCCTGTAGGACTGTTGGGGTTCGGTAACTGCGGCTGCCTCGCGGCCTAGCTGTTCTCTCCTCTCCTGTGGGCCTTGGGGTTCACCACCTGGTTCCAGCACCGTCAGCTGGTTCCAGGCCGAGCCTTTGGCTTAGGTGCCTCCTCCTGGGTATCCGAGTTCCGCCAACGTCAGGCGGTCCTTGGTAGTGCTTTTAAGCGCGGGCACCTACAGCTTAGTAACCGGGTTCCAGCACCGCCAGCTGGTCCTCGGTCGTGCCATTGGCTCTTGCACACTGGGGTAACGCATCTGGGTTCCAGCACCGCCAGCTGGTTCTCGGCAGTGTTCTTGTCACAGGTACTCCCTCGTGCCAAGCCTGGTTTCAGCACCGTCAGCTGTTTCTGGGTTGTGTCAAGCTCACTGAGACGCCTATGCTTGCCCCGTCGTGGTGCGGTCGGGTTAGCCAACTCCAGGGTGCCTCCAGTTTAGGAGCTTCCTATGTGGGCTGCGTGAACTGGTAGTCAAGGCTGGTTCTGTAGTGCCAGTAGGCCCAGCTCCCCCTGTAGGACTGTTGGGGTTCGGTAACTGCGGCTGCCTCGCGGCCTAGCTGTTCTCTCCTCTCCTGTGGGCCTTGGGGTCCACCACCTGGTTCCAGCACCGTCAGCTGGTTCCAGGCCGAGCCTTTGGCTTAGGTGCCTCCTCCTGGGTATCCGAGTTCCGCCAACGTCAGGCGGTCCTTGGTAGTGCTTTTAAGCGCGGGCACCTACAGCTTAGTAACCGGGTTCCAGCACCGCCAGCTGGTCCTCGGTCGTGCCATTGGCTCTTGCACACTGGGGCAACGCATCTGGGTTCCAGCACCGCCAGCTGGTTCTCGGCAGTGTTTTTGTCACAGGTACTCCCTCGTGCCAAACCTGGTTTCAGCACCGTCAGCTGTTTCCGGGGTGTGTCAAACTCGCTGAGACGCCTATGTTTGCCCCGTCGTGTTGCAGTCGGGTTAGCCAACTCCAGGGTGCCTCCAGTTTAGGAGCTTCCTATGTGGGCTGCGTGAACTGGTAGTCAAGGCTGGTTCTGTAGTGCCAGTAGGCCCAGCTCCCCCTGTAGGACTGTTGGGGTTCGGTAACTGCGGCTGCCTCGCGGCCTAGCTGTTCTCTCCTCTCCTGTGGGCCTTGGGGTCCACCACCTGGTTCCAGCACCGTCAGCTGGTTCTCGGCAGTGTCTTTTGCTCTTGTACCTTCTGCTCCCCATCCTGGTTCCAGTACCGTCAGCTGGTTCCGGGCAGAGCCTTTGGCTTAGGTGCCTCCTTCTGGGTATCCAAGTTCCACCAACGTCAGGTGGTCCTTGGTAGTGCTTTCAGGCACGGGTACCTCCTGCTTAGTAACTGGGTTCCAGTAACGTCAGCTGGTCCTCGGTAGTTCCATTGGCTCTTGGACCTTCGGCTACCCATCCGGGTTCCAGTACCGTCAGCTGGTTCTCGGCAGTGTCTTTTGCTCTTGTACCTTCTGCTCCCCATCCAGGTTCCAGTAACGTCAGCTGGTTCCGGGCAGAGCCTTTGGCTTAGGTGCCTCCTTCTGGGTATCCGAGTTCCGCCAACGCCAGGCGGTCCTTGGTAGTGCTTTTTAGCACGGGTACCTCCTGCTTAGTAACCGGGTTCCAGTAACGTCAGCTGGTCCTCGGTAGTTCCATAGGCTCTTGAACCTTCGGGTAGCCATCCGAGTTCCAGTTCCATCAGCTGGTTCTTGGCATTTTCTCAGCCTTCTTGTACCTTCTGCTACATTTCCAAGTTTAAGACCCTAAAGTCGACGACCCGGAAGACCACCCCGATGACGACGACCCGGAAGACCACCCCGATGACGACGACGACGACGACGACCCGGAAGACCACCCCGATGACGACGGCGGAGACGACAACGGCGGAGACGACGACGGCGGAGACGACGACGGCGGAGATGACGACACTGGAGACGACGACCCTGGAGACGACGACATGGAAGACCGAGAAGCAGAAGAACAAGAGGCTGCAGAACAAAGAGCAGAAGAACATTAAGCATAAGACTTAATATCAGAGCAAAAGATATTATCTAAATTATATGCAGAAGAAGACTAAGCAGTGTATGGGGGTGAGTCCGTTCCTCCTCGTGGTGCCCCTGGATAAAGCCTGATGCTGCAGGCCAAACTGAACGCGGACAAATGTAACTTTTGTGACTGGCAGAACGGAAGGTGTAATCTTCCAACTTTTATAGATAACAACTACGGGAATGCCTGTCACAAATGAGAATATGGTGAAGAAGTAGAATAGGAAGAATAATAACAGTTCTCTGCAAAAAGTGTCAGAGAACCTCCAAAAGCAGATGAGTGGAAGCATGTGACCAAAAGAAGCAAGAAGACCATGGAGAAATCACCAACCACACAACTGAAGAACCGATATCAAATCTTTGTAGAGGATGAAGATGGCACACCTAAGAATGAAGCAATACCAGCAAGCAAAAAAGAAAAGGGCACACAGCAACAAGTGACAGCAAAAAGTACAGCCAAGAAGCAACGAAGAGTGGTGGTGGTGGGAGACTCACTACTGAGAGGCACCGAAGCAGCCATCTGCAGACCGGACATAACTGCAAGAGAAGTATGCTGCCTTCCAGGTGCGATGATCAAGGATGTGACCGATAGGATACCAAAGCTCTTCAGCTCCAAGGACGTCCACCCATTTCTTCTGATACATGTTGGCACCAATGACACGGCAAGGAAGGACCTACCGACAATCTGCAAGGACTTTGAAGAGTTGGGGAAGAAAGTAAAGGAACTGGATGCACAGGTAGTTTTTTCTTCTATCCTTCCAGTAGACGGGCATGGCACCAGGAGATGGAACAGGATCCTTGATGCAAACAACTGGCTAAGACGATGGTGCAGACAACAAGGATTTGGATTCCTGGACCACGGTGTGAATTACTGGTATGATGGACTCCTCGCCAGAGACGGACTACACCTCAACAAACCTGGGAAACACACATTCGCCAGAAGACTCGCTACACTCATCAGGAGGGCGTTAAACTAGAAGAAGAGGGGACGGGAAGAAAAACATTAGACTCGAACAAAGACGACCCAGGAAAACATACTCAGAAGGGAGGTAAGAACATTTCTAAAACAATCCACAGTGAGGAGATTGGAACAAAACAAAATCCTCTAAACTGCATGCTCGCAAACGCCAGAAGCCTGACAAACAAGATGGAAGAACTAGAAGCAGAAATATCTACAGGTAACTTTGACATAGTGGGAATAACCGAGACATGGTTAGATGAAAGCTATGACTGGGCAGTTAACTTACAGGGTTACAGTCTGTTTAGAAAGGATCGTAAAAATCGGAGAGGAGGAGGGGTTTGTCTCTATGTAAAGTCTTGTCTAAAGTCCACTTTAAGGGAGGATATTAGCGAAGGGAATGAGGATGTCGAGTCCATATGGGTTGAAATTCATGGAGGGAAAAATGGTAACAAAATTCTCATTGGGGTCTGTTACAAACCCCCAAATATAACAGAAAGCATGGAAAGTCTACTTCTAAAGCAGATAGATGAAGCTGCAACCCATAATGAGGTCCTGGTTATGGGGGACTTTAACTACCCGGATATTAACTGGGAAACAGAAACCTGTGAAACCCATAAAGGCAACAGGTTTCTGCTAATAACCAAGAAAAATTATCTTTCACAATTGGTGCAGAATCCAACCAGAGGAGCAGCACTTTTAGACCTAATACTATCTAATAGACCTGACAGAATAACAAATCTGCAGGTGGTTGGGCATTTAGGAAATAGCGACCACAATATTGTGCAGTTTCACCTGTCTTTCACTAGGGGGACTTGTCAGGGAGTCACAAAAACATTGAACTTTAGGAAGGCAAAGTTTGAACAGCTTAGAGATGCCCTTAATCTGGTAGACTGGGACAATATCCTCAGAAATGAGAATACAGATAATAAATGGGAAATGTTTAAGAACATCCTAAATAGGCAGTGTAAGCGGTTTATACCTTGTGGGAATAAAAGGACTAGAAATAGGAAAAACCCAATGTGGCTAAACAAAGAAGTAAGACAGGCAATTAACAGTAAAAAGAAAGCATTTGCACTACTAAAGCAGGATGGCACCATTGAAGCTCTAAAAAACTATAGGGAGAAAAATACTTTATCTAAAAAACTAATTAAAGCTGCCAAAAAGGAAACAGAGAAGCACATTGCTAAGGAGAGTAAAACTAATCCCAAACTGTTCTTCAACTATATCAATAGTAAAAGAATAAAAACTGAAAATGTAGGCCCCTTAAAAAATAGTGAGGAAAGAATGGTTGTAGATGACGAGGAAAAAGCTAACATATTAAACACCTTCTTCTCCACGGTATTCACGGTGGAAAATGAAATGCTAGGTGAAATCCCAAGAAACAATGAAAACCCTATATTAAGGGTCACCAATCTAACCCAAGAAGAGGTGCGAAACCGGCTAAATAAGATTAAAATAGATAAATCTCCGGGTCCGGATGGCATACACCCACGAGTACTAAGAGAACTAAGTAATGTAATAGATAAACCATTATTTCTTATTTTTAGTGACTCTATAGCGACAGGGTCTGTTCCGCAGGACTGGCGCATAGCAAATGTGGTGCCAATATTCAAAAAGGGCTCTAAAAGTGAACCTGGAAATTATAGGCCAGTAAGTCTAACCTCTATTGTTGGTAAAATATTTGAAGGGTTTCTGAGGGATGTTATTCTGGATTATCTCAATGAGAATAACTGTTTAACTCCATATCAGCATGGGTTTATGAGAAATCGCTCCTGTCAAACCAATCTAATCAGTTTTTATGAAGAGGTAAGCTATAGACTGGACCACGGTGAGTCATTGGACGTGGTATATCTCGATTTTTCCAAAGCGTTTGATACCGTGCCGCACAAGAGGTTGGTACACAAAATGAGAATGCTTGGTCTGGGGGAAAATGTGTGTAAATGGGTTAGTAACTGGCTTAGTGATAGAAAGCAGAGGGTGGTTATAAATGGTATAGTCTCTAACTGGGTCGCTGTGACCAGTGGGGTACCGCAGGGGTCAGTATTGGGACCTGTTCTCTTCAACATATTCATTAATGATCTGGTAGAAGGTTTACACAGTAAAATATCGATATTTGCAGATGATACAAAACTATGTAAAGCAGTTAATACAAGAGAAGATAGTATTCTGCTACAGATGGATCTGGATAAGTTGGAAACTTGGGCTGAAAGGTGGCAGATGAAGTTTAACAATGATAAATGTAAGGTTATACACATGGGAAGAGGGAATCAATATCACCATTACACACTGAACGGGAAACCACTGGGTAAATCTGACAGGGAGAAGGACTTGGGGATCCTAGTTAATGATAAACTTACCTGGAGCAGCCAGTGCCAGGCAGCAGCTGCCAAGGCAAACAGGATCATGGGGTGCATTAAAAGAGGTCTGGATACACATGATGAGAGCATTATACTGCCTCTGTACAAATCCCTAGTTAGACCGCACATGGAGTACTGTGTCCAGTTTTGGGCACCGGTGCTCAGGAAGGATATAATGGAACTAGAGAGAGTACAAAGGAGGGCAACAAAATTAATAAAGGGGATGGGAGAACTACAATACCCAGATAGATTAGCGAAATTAGGATTATTTAGTCTAGAAAAAAGACGACTGAGGGGCGATCTAATAACCATGTATAAGTATATAAGGGGACAATACAAATATCTCGCTGAGGATCTGTTTATACCAAGGAAGGTGACGGGCACAAGGGGGCATTCTTTGCGTCTGGAGAAGAGAAGGTTTTTCCACCAACATAGAAGAGGATTCTTTACTGTTAGGGCAGTGAGAATCTGGAATTGCTTGCCTGAGGAGGTGGTGATGGCGAACTCAGTCGAGGGGTTCAAGAGAGGCCTGGATGTCTTCCTGGAGCAGAACAATATTGTATCATACAATTATTAGGTTCTGTAGAAGGACGTAGATCTGGGTATTTATTATGATGGAATATAGGCTGAACTGGATGGACAAATGTCTTTTTTCGGCCTTACTAACTATGTTACTATGTTACTATGTTACTATGGAATAAAAAGAATATGTAGAATAGGAAGAATAATAATAGTTGAATAAAATGAATATGAAGAATGTAATAAAAAAAAAATATAGGTAGAAGATGAAGAAGAAGATGAATAAGGTGAAGAAGAAGTTGATGTCAAAGATGCTGATGATAAAGATGAAAGTGTGGGAAAAGTAAAAAAAAAAAAGAAAAAAAAGAAGGGGAAGGGCGTGGAATAGTGAAACATCAATATCTGACAAAATAAAAAAAAATTTACATACTCAATATCTTTTTCACTCCGAACGTCTTTAAAAAAAAAAAAAAACATGCTATTCTATTTGATTGGGCTAAACCTCATTGCCTTTAATGTCTCCGCCACCTCCCACAATACATCCTACATTATTCTTAGTTGTTTTCCTTGATGTAGAATGAACCTACAAGGAAAGAAAGGGTTTATTTTAATTCCGATATTTTGGTCCCATTGACTTGCATTGGGATCGGGTATCGGTATCGGCGATATCCGATATTTTTTGAATATCGGCCGATCCCAACCGATACCGATACTTTCCGATATCGGAAGGTATCGCTCAACACTACTGATGAGTCTAATTTTCAGCTTTGCCCAACATCTGGTTGTCTAATGGTTAGACTGAGACCTGGAGAGGTGTACAAGCCACAGTGTCTTGTACCCACAGTGAAATTTGGTGGAGGATCAGTGATGAACTGGGGATGCTTCAGCAAGGCTGGAATTGGACAGGTTAATTGCAAAGAACTTATGAATCAAGCCACATACAAGGTTATCCTGGAAAAACAATTGATTCCTTCTGCTCAGGCAATGTTCCCAAACTCTCAGGACTGTTTTTTCCAGCAGGACAATGCGTCATGCCACACAGCTAGGTTAATCAATGTGTGGATGAAGGACCACCACATCAAATCCTTGTCATGGCTAGCTCAATCTTCAGACCTGAACCCCATTGAAAACGTCTGGAATGTAATCAAGAGGAAGGTGGATAGTCACAAGCCATCAAACAAAGAAGAACTGCTTAAATTGTTGTACCAGGAGTGGCATAAGGTCACCCAAAAGCAGTGTGAAAGACTGGTGGAAAGCATGCCAAGACGCATGAAAGCAATGACTAAAAAAATCAAGGTTATTCCACAAAATATTAATTTCTGAACTCTTGTTGAGTTAAAACATTAGAATTGTTGTTTCTAACTGATTACGAACTTGTTTTCTTATCATTATTTGAGGTCTGCAAGCACTGTATTTGTTGTTATTATTATTATTTACTAGATAGTGGCCTGATTCTAACGCATCGGGTATTCTAGAATATGTATGTATGTATGTCACGCGTAGCACAGCCACATAGCATATAGCACAGCCACATATTATATAGCACAGCCACGTAGTATATAGCACAGTCACGTAGTATATAGCAGCCACATAGAATATAGCACAGCCCAAGTAATATATAGCAGAGCCCACGTAATATATAGCACAGCCAATGCAATATATAATGCAGGCCACGTAGTATATAACACAGCCCACGTAATATATAGCTCAGCCCACGTAATACATAGCACAGCCCCCACAGTATATAACACAGGCCACATAGTATATAACACTGCCCACCCAGTATATAACACTGCCCACGCAGTATATAACACTGCCCATGCAGTATATAACACAGCCCACGTAGTATATAGCAGCCACAAAGTATATAACACAGCCCAAGTAATATATAGCACAACCCACGTAATATATAGCACACCCCATGCAGTATATAACACAGGCCACATAGTAATAACACAGCCCATGCAGTATATAACATAGGCCATGCAGTATATAACACAGCCCATGCAGTATATAACACTGCCCACGCAGTATATAACACAGCCAACGTAATATATAGCACAGCCCACGTAACACAGACAGCAATGTAGTATATAACACAGCCAGCAATGTAGTATATAACACAGCCACATAGTATATAGCAGCCACGTTATATGTAGCAGCCATGTAGTATATAACACAGCCCACATAATATATAACACAGCCCACATAATATGTAGCACAGCCCAAACAGTATATAACACAGGCGATGCAGTATATAGCAGCCACGAAGCATATAACACAGCCCATGTAATATATAGCACAACCCACGTAATATATAGCACAGCCCACATAATATATAGCACAGCCAATGCAATATATAATGCAGGCCACGTAGTATATAACACAGCCCACGTAATATATAGCACAACCCATGCAGTATTTAGCACAGCCCACATAATATATTGCACAGCCCATGCAGTATATAACACAGGCCACGTAGTATATAACACAGGCCACGTAGTATATAACACAGCCCACGTAATATATAGCTCAGCCCACGTAATATATAGCACAGCCCCCGCAGTATATAGCACAGGCCACGTAGTATATAACACTGCCCACGCAGTATATAACACTGCCCATGCAGTATATAACACAGGCCATGTAGTATATAACACAGCCCATGCAGTATATAACACAGCCCACGTAGTATATAGCAGCCACAAAGTATATAACACAGCCCAAGTAATATATAGCACAACCCACTTAATATGTAGCACAGCCCATGCAGTATATAACACAGGCCACATAGTAATAACACAGCCCATGCAGTATATAGCAGAGGCCATGCAGTATATAACACAGCCCACGCAGTATATATCACTGCACACGCAGTATATAACACAGCCCATGTAATATATAGCACAGCCCACGTAACACAGACAGCCATGTAGTATATAACTGTTATGATACGGTGGTCTAGGAGCAACATGGAACGAGCTCTGAAGGAAGTGGTAACTGTACTGACCGCAGTCCCTAAGCTCAACACAACACTAGAAGTAGCCGTGGAATGCTCCTAACTCTCCCTAGGCATCTCATCACAGCCTAAGAGCTAACTACCCCTAAAGAAAGAAGCAGGAAAGCTATCTTGCCTCAGAGAAAATCCCCAAAGGATAGATTAGCCCCCCACAAATAATGACTGTGAGTGGAGAGGGAAAAGACATACACAGAATGAAACCAGGATGAGCACAGGAGGCCAGTCTAGCTAAATAGATAGGACAGGATGGAATACTGTGCAGTCAGTATAAAACACTACAAAAATCCACGCAGAGTTTACAAAAAAACTCCACACCTGACTAAAGGTGTGGAGGGCAAATCTGCCTCCCAGAGCTTCCAGCAAGACAGAATAATTCACACTGATAAGCTGGACAAACATAGAAAACACAGAATGGATAAGTCCACAATCTATGGACAGAAAAGAGCAAGCAAAAACTTAGCTTTGCTGAACTGGTCAGGATAACAGGGAACTCCAAAGAGATGTGAATCCAACCAGGAACCATTTACAAGTGGCACTGGCTGAAGAAAGAGCCAGGCCTAAATAGCCGAGCAGAAGAGATGATAAGTGGAGGCAGCTGATGACGGCTAACTCCAAGGAGCAGCCATACCACTAGAAACCACAAGAGGGAGCCCAAGAGCAGAACTCACAAAAGTGCCACTTACAACCACCGGAGGGAGCCCAAGAGCGGAATTCACAACAGTACCCCCCCTTGAGGAGGGGTCACCGAACCCTCACCAGAGCCCCCAGGCCGATCAGGACGAGCCAAGTGAAAAGCACGAACCAAAATCGGTGACATGGACATCGGAGGCAACAACCCAAGAATTATCCTCCTGGCCATAACCCTTCCACTTGACAAGATACTGAAGCCTCCGCCTCGAAAAACGAGAATCCAAAATCTTCTCAACCTCATATTCCAACTCTCCCTCAACCAACACCGGGGCAGGAGGGTCAACCGAGGGAACAACGGGCACCACATATCAACAAAGATCTATGGAAAACATTATGAATGGCAAAAGAGGCTGGAAGAGCCAAACGAAAAGACACCGGATTAATAATTTCAGAAATTTTATAAGGACCAATATACCGAGGCTTAAACTTAGGAGAAGAAACCTTCATAGGAACATGACGAGAAGACAACCAAACCAAATCCCCCACACGAAGTCGGGGACCAACACACCGACGGCGGTTAGCAAAACGTTGAGCCCTTTCCTGAGACAACGTCAAATTGTCCGCCACATGAGTCCAAATCTGCTGCAGCCTGTCCACCACAGAATCAACACCAGGACAATCAGAAGGCTCAACCTGCCCAGAAGAAAAATGAGGATGAAAACAAAAATTACAAAAGAAAGGTGAAACCAAAGTAGCCGAACTAGCCCGATTATTAAGGGCAAACTCGGCCAACGGCAAGAAAGACACCCAATCATCCTGATCAGCAGACACAAAGCATCTCAAATAGGTCTCCAAGGTCTGATTAGTTCGCTCAGTTTGGCCTTTAGTCTGAGGATGAAACGCCGAAGAAAAAGACAAATCAATGCCCATCCTAGCACAAAAGGCCCGCCAAAATCTAGAGACAAACTGAGAACCTCTGTCAGACACAATATTCTCCGGAATGCCATGCAAACGAACCACATGCTGAAAAAATAATGGAACCAGATCTGAGGAGGAAGGCAACTTAGGCAAAGGTACCAGATGGACCATTTTAGAGAACCAGTCACAAACAACCCAGATAACAGACATCTTCTGGGAAACAGGAGGATTCGAAATAAAATCCATGGAAATATGCGTCCAGGGCCTCTCAGGGACTGGCAAAGGCAAAAGCAACCCACTAGCGCGGGAACAACAAGGCTTGGCCCGGGCGCAAGTCCCACAGGACTGCACTAAAGCACGCACATCGCGCGACAAGGAAGGTCACCAAAAGGACCTAGCAACCAAATCTCTGGTACCAAAAATCCCAGGATGACCAGCCAACACAGAACAATGAACCTCAGAAATCACCTTACTCGTCCATCTATCAGGAACAAACAACTTCCCCACTGGACAGCGGTCAGGCCTATCAGCCTGAAATTCCTGAAGCACCCGCCGCAAATCAGGGGAGATAGCAGAAAGAATCATCCCCTCCTTAAGAATGCCAACCGGCTCAAGGACTCCAGGAGAATCAGGCGAAAAACTCCTAGAGAGGGCATCAGCCTTAACATTCTTAGATCCCGGAAGATACGAGACCACAAAATCAAAACGGGAGAAAAACAGGGACCATCGAGCCTGTCTAGGATTCAGCCGCTTGGCCGACTCGAGGTAAATCAGATACTTATGATCGGTCAGGAACACAACACGGTGTTTAGCTCCCTCAAGCCAATGTCGCCACTCCTCAAACGCCCACTTCATAGCCAACAACTCCCGATTGCCGGCATCATAATTGCGTTCCGCAGGCGAAAACTTTCTGGAAAAAAAGCACACGGTTTCATCAAAGAACCATCAGACTCCCTCTGAGACAAAACGGCCCCTGCCCCAATCTCAGAAGCGTCGACCTCAACCTGAAAAGGAAGAGAAACATCCGGCTGATGCAACACAGGGGCAGAAGTAAATCGGCGTTTAAGCTCCTGAAAGGCCTCAACAGCCTCAGAGGACCAATTTGTCACATCAGCGCCTTTCTTCGTCAAATCAGTAAGGGGCTTAACCACACTGGAAAAGTTGGCAATGAAACGGCGATAGAAATTAGCAAAGCCCAAAAATTTTTGAAGACCCTTCACAGATGTTGGTTGGATCCAGTCATGAATAGCTCAGACCTTAACAGGATCCATTTCTATAGACGAGTGAGAAAAAATAAAACCCAAAAAAGAGACCTTCTGAACTCCGAATAGGCACTTAGACCCCTTCACAAATAAAGCATTATCACGAAGGATCTGGAATACCATCCTGACCTGCTTCACATGAGACTCCCAATCATCGGAAAAAATCTAAATATCATCCAAATATATGACCATGAATTTATCAAGATAATTGCGGAAAATATCATGCATGAAAGACTGGAACACAGATGGAGCATTAGAGAGCCCAAATGGCATCACAAGGTATTCAAAATGGCCTTCGGGCATATTAAATGCAGTTTTCCATTCGTCATCCTGTTTAATACGAACAAGATTATATGCCCCTCGGAGGTCAATCTTAGTAAACCAACTAGCCCCCTTAATCTGAGCAAACAAATCAGTAAGCAAAGGCGTAGGGGTATTGGAATTTGACCGTGATCTTATTAAGAAGACGATAATCAATACAGGGTCTCAAGGAGCCATCCTTCTTAGCAACAAAAAAGAAACCCGCTCCCAATGGTGACAAAGAGGGACGAATATGCCCCTTCTCCAAAGACTCCTTAACATAACTCCGCATGGCGGCATGCTCTGGCACAGACAGATTGAAAAGTCGTCCCTTAGGGAACTTGCAACCAGGAATCAAGTTAATAGCACAATCACAGTCCCTGTGCGGTGGAAGGGAACTGGACTTGGGCTCATCAAATACATCCTGGAAATCCGATAAAAACTCAGGGACCTCAGAAGAGGGGGAAGAGGAAATTGACATCAAAGGAACGTCACTATGTACTCCTCGACAACCCCAACTAGTCACCGGCATAGTTTTCCAATCCAGCACCGGATTATGTTCCTGTAACCATGGAAATCCCAGTACAACAACATCATGCAGGTTATGCAACATCAGAAAACGGCAATCTTCCTGATGTGCAGGAGCCATGTACATAGTCACCTGTGTCCAGTACTGAGGTTTATCCTTGGCCAAGGGTGTAGCATCAATACCCCTCAAAGGAATAGGGCTCTGCAAAGGCTGCAAGGAAAAACCACAGCGCCTGGCGAATTCTAAGTCCATTAAGTTCAGGGCAGCGCCTGAATCCACAAATGCCATGACAGAAAAGGACGACAATGAGCAAATCACGGTCACAGATAAGAGAAATTTAGGCTGCATAGTACTAATGGTAACAGACCTAGTGACTGTCTTAGTACGCTTAGGGCAATCAGAGTTAACATGAGCCGAATCACCACAGTAAAAACACAGCCTATTCTGACGTCTGAATTCCTGCCGTTCTGTTCTAGTCAAAATCCTATCACATTGCATAGGTTCAGGACTCTGCTCAGAGGATACTGCCATATGGTGCACAGCTTTGCACTTGCGCAGACGCCGATCAATCTGAATGGCTAGAGACATAGATTCGCTCAAATCGGCAGGCGTAGGAAAGCCCACCATAACATCTTTAAGGGTTTCAGAAAGACCTTTTCTGAAAATAGCAGCCAGAGCCTCTTCATTCCATTTAGTGAGCACAGACCATTTTCTAAATTTCTGGCAGTATAACTCTGCCGCTTCCTGACCATGACACAAGGCCAACAGGGTTTTTTCTGCATGATCCACAGAATTAGGTTCGTCATACAATAATCCGAGCGCATGAAAAAATGCATCTACATTCAATAATGCCGGATCCCCTGTTTCAAGAGAAAAAGCCCAGTGTTGAGGGTCACCACGCAGCAAGGATATGATGATTTTTACTTGCTGAATGGGATCACCAGAAGAACGGGGTTTCAAAGCAAAAAACAATTTGCAGTTATTTTTAAAGTTCAAAAACTTGGATCTGTCCCCAAAAAACAAATCAGGAGTAGGAATTCTAGGCTCTAAAGCCGGAGTCTGGACAACATAGTCCTGGATACTCTGTACTCTTGCAGCAAGTTGATCCACACGAGAAAACAAACCCTGAACATCCATGCCAAAGCATATATCCGGAACCAGACATCAAGAGGAAAAAAAAGACAAACCAGAGCACAGAAAAAAAAAAGGTTCAGAACTTTCTTTTCCTTCTTTTGAGATGCATTTAATTCATTTTTGGCCACTTGTACTGTTATGATACGGTGGTCTAGGAGCAACATGGAATGAGCTCTGAAGGAAGTGGTAACTGTACTGACCGCAGTCCCTAAGCTCAACACAACACTAGAAGTAGCCGTGGAATGCTCCTAACTCTCCCTAGGCATCTCGTCACAGCCTAAGAGCTAACTACCCCTAAAGAAAGAAGCAGGAAAGCTATCTTGCCTCAGAGAAAATCCCCAAAGGATAGATTAGCCCCCCACAAATAATGACTGTGAGTGGAGAGGGAAAAGACATACACAGAATGAAACCAGGATGAGCACAGGAGGCCAGTCTAGCTAAATAGATAGGACAGGATGGAATACTGTGCGGTCAGTATAAAACACTACAAAAATCCACGCAGAGTTTACAAAAAAACTCCACACCTGACTAAAGGTGTGGAGGGCAAATCTGCCTCCCAGAGCTTCCAGCAAGACAGAATAATTCACACTGATAAGCTGGACAAACATAGAAAACACAGAATGGATAAGTCCACAATCTATGGACAGAAAAGAGCAAGCAAAAACTTAGCTTTGCTGAACTGGTCAGGATAACAGGGAACTCCAAAGAGATGTGAATCCAACCAGGAACCATTTACAAGTGGCACTGGCTGAAGAAAGAGCCAGGCCTAAATAGCCGAGCAGAAGAGACGATAAGTGGAGGCAGCTGATGACGGCTAACTCCAAGGAGCAGCCATACCACTAGAAACCACAAGAGGGAGCCCAAGAGCAGAACTCACAAAAGTGCCACTTACAGCCACCGGAGGGAGCCCAAGAGCGGAATTCACAACATATAACACAGCCATGTAGTATATAGCAGCCACGTTATATGTAGCAGCCATGTAGTATATAACACAGCCCACATAATATATAACACAGCCCACGTAATATGTAGCACAGCCCAAACGGTATATAACACAGGCCATGCAGTATATAGCAGCCACGAAGTATATAACACAGCCCACGTAATATATAGCACAACCCACGTAATATATAGCACAGCCCACGCAGTATATAACACAGGCCACATAGTAATAACACAGCCCTTGCAGTATATAAAACAGCCCACGCAGTATATAACACAGCCCACATAGTATATAGCAGCGTGGGCACCATATCCCTGTTAAAAAAACAATTAAATAAAAAATAGTTATATACTCACCCTCCGGCGTCCAGCGAAGCTGTGCCGATGCGTGCGATGCTGCTGTCAGCTTCTGTTCCCAGTGATGCATTGCGAAATTACCCAGATGACTTAGCAGTCTCGCGAGACCGCTAAGTCATCTGGGTAATTTTGCAATGCATCTCTGGGAATGGAAGCTGCAGGCCGCATCGCGAGGATCGTGAAAGCTGCGGAGGCAACGGAATGTGAGAATAGCATGATTTTTTATGTTTTTATTATTTTTAAAATATCTTTTTACTATTGATGCTGCATAGGCACCATCAATAGTAAAATGTTTGTCCGGGAAGGGACGACACACTGGCACTGACTGGAGGGGAGTAGGGAGGGGGCACTAACTGGAGGAGAGTAGGGAGGGGCCAATTTGCGGCCTGACTAAGCCTGTCGTTGATTTGTCATGGCCTGCCGGCCGCGACCAATCAGCGACGTGGGATTTCCGTTATGGAAGTTGCAGACAAACAGACGGAAGTACCCCTTAGCCAATTATATATATATAGATTTATATAGAACCATTGATTTCATAGTGCTGTAAAGAGGAGGGGTTACATACAAATTACAGGCATCACTTACAGTAAGCAAACTAACAATGACAATCTGATACAGAGGAACGAGGACCCTGCCCTCATGGGCTTAAATTCTACAGGATGGTGTGGAAGGAGACTATAGGTTGGGTGTTGCGGCAGCTCCAATGTTGGTGAGGGGGTAGCTCCAGTGGTGATGAGGAGGCAGCGTGGTCATTGCAGGCTTGTAGGCTCTCTTGAAGAGGTGGGTTTTCAGGTTCCATCTGAAGGATCCGAATGTGTTTGATAGTTGGACATGTTGAGGCACAGAATTCCAGAGGATGGGGGATATTCAGGAGAAGTCTTGGAGGTGATTTATATGAGGAGCGAATAAGTGTGGAGGAGAGAAGGAGGTCTTGGGACGACCGGAGATTATGTGAGGAAAGATATCAGGAGATTAGGTCAGAGATATATGGAGGAGACAGGTTATGGATGGCTTTGTAAATCTTTATTAGTAATTTGAACTGGATATGTTGAGGGAATGGGAGTTAGTGAAGAAATTTGCAGAGGGGAGAAGCTGTGGAGTAGTGAGGAGAGAGATGAGTTAGTCGGGCAGCAGAGTTAAGGATGGACTGGAAAGGTGCGAGTGTTAGCAGGGAGGTCACAGAAAAGGATGTTGCAGTAGTCGAGGCGGGAGATGATGAGGGCATGCACAAGCATTTTAGCAGATTGACGGTTGAGGAACGGATGGATTCTGGAGATTTTTCCGAGCTGGAGGTGACAGGAGGTGGAAAGAGCTTGGATGTGCAGTTTCAAGGACAAAGCAGAGTCAAGGGTTACTGTCATTTATGGTGATAGATAGATCAGGTAAGGATGATCTGTGAGATGGAGGAAAGATGATGAGTTCAGATTTGTCCACATTGAGTTTGAGGACGTGAGAGGAGAAGAAGAAGGATATGGCTGATAGACTCTCCGGGATTCTGGACAGCAGAGATGTGACGTCATTAGCCAGAGAGGTAGATCTGAGTGTCATCAGCATACAGGTGGTACTGGAATCCATGGGACTTTATGAGTTGTCCCAGGCCAAGTGTATAGATTGAGAAGAGTAAGGGTCCTAGAACAGAGCCTTGGGGGACTCCAACAGAGAGAGGGTGGGATGAGGAGATAGCGTGGGAGTGGGAAACGATGAATGTGCGGTTGGTAAGATATGAGGAGATCCAGGATAGGGTGACGTCTCTGATGCTAAAGGAGGAGAGGATCTGTAGTAGGAGGCAGTGGTCAACTGTGTCAAAAGCAGAGCACATGTCTAGAAGGAGGAGTATAGAGTATTGTCCATTAGTTTTGGCTTTAAGTAGGTCGCTAGTAATTTTGGTCAGGGCAGTATTATTTAGACCATTTCTCATTTTCTGAAAATAAATACAAAATTTAGTGCTTGGAAATTCGAAGACATGTTGTCAGTAGTTTATAAAATAAAATAACAATTTACAGGTTACTCAAAAATGTACCTATAAATATACCTATAAATGTACCTATAAAGAGAAAAATCAGACAAACTGAAAATTTTACCATGGCCTCTTAATTTTTGCCACAGCTGTACAGTATATATTAAAAAAAACATTTCAACTTTTTAAAGCAGGAAATACTATTTCTGATGCCATATACAAGAAACTTAGACCTAATTTTTTTGCAAACATGCAAACACTTAACACACACACACACGCATGCACGCACGCATGCACACTCACACATTCTTCTCAAATAAGGTGATATGTTGTCAAGCCTATACAGAACTGTCCTGGCTTGTTGGTGCTAAATCTAACTTTCTTTAATTTTTTAATTATGTAAATTTCCAAAAATGCAAAAGCAGATAAAGACCTTCATGTCTGCTACTTAGTTAGTCCACTGACTAATTTTGAATATATGTTTTTAAACTTAATATTTTGGTCTTAAAATTTACTCTTATGCAAGGTGATCTTACCAGAAATACTTGTTTTCTGTAATATTACAATAGAGTTTTAAATCAACCAGATCGCTCATTGTTTAAAATAAAAAAAGATGTCTGTAACTTTGCGGCATTAGTACTATGAGATGGATCATAAGCCAATTTGTCCTGATTTTACAACCTTCTTTCTTCAGCACTGCTTAGAAACCTAATCATATTTGGTTGTTTAAACTTAGAAGTTCTACTTTAAGTCACTTTTACGGTTCATGAAACACTTTAAGCAAGCATTGAACAAAACAATAAATCTCTGCAGATTTGGAATGAAATATGATGAGAAAAGCATAAAAGCTAATAAATTAACTGAAAAAGAACAAAAGCAAGGTATAATAAAGCACATAATGCTATACAGATTGGTTGGATTAAAAGTGCTAAATCCAGCCTTTTAAAGAAGACTTTATTGGCCACAGAGTATGAGGTAAAGAAAAGGTAAAAAGAAATATAAAAATGTATTATTAAAGAGATGCATGCACGTGTCCTCAAACCTTTAGTAGCATATTCTTAAAATACTTTTGCTCCCTTTTTAAAGGCAACATAACTAAAAATGTGTCAGACAAACATGGTGGTCTTCCAGTTTTGTAACATTAAAAAAATGAATGAAGATGTGCCTCTTGTAAGCACATGTGTGATTGACAACAGAGACTCTGATCACTTTCCTTGGCAGCTGAGGAATCACCAAATAACCATTGTTTGACATAGATAAATAAAAAATGGAATAATTAAAAATTGTAATAGATATTTTTTGGTTTAACAGTAAGGGTATGTGCACATGTTAAGTATTTGGTGCATAAATTACTACTTCTCTTGGCAGACAAAACGCAGTGGAAAGCCTTGTGTTGTTGACACATTTTGCTACTTTATTACTTGCATTTTGGTGCCGATTTTTCCCCACTCTCTAGTATGGGTGAAATCAACAGCAAAAATGCTAAAGTAATTGACATGCAATAGATTTAAATCAGCACCAAATCTGAAAGTCGCAAATAACCAACATGTGCATGAGACTTCAGGATTTTCATTCACTTTGCTGGCATCAGGAAACCTTTCAGGTATTGTGACAAATCTATACTGAAAAAATGCAGCAAAAGTGCGGCATGTGCACAAAGCCTAATAGTACACCAAGAAAAATATATTGCCCAACAAATGACATAAAAGTAAATTCCAAAGAAGGACCCACCCCTAAAAAAATGACAATAAAGACAACTTGTCCTGCACATAAATATACTAAATAAAAGCTGATGTTAATGGGAGAAAAACTTTTTGTAATATTTCAACACAAAAATATTTTTTCTCAACAATACATGTTTTCATTGTCTTGGTCTTATTGTAATCTTAACAGGACAATCAATAATATAGTTTTTAATATTAGAATAATATAATATTTATAATATCTTCATTTTCAAAAATCTTCAAAAGTAATAGTGTATAATCGCAAATAATGTATTAAAAAGTTGTGTATTTACTTTGAATAGAAAAAAGAAAAGAGGAAGAACAAGGTATTTAAATACCACCTAATTGTATACATATATGTATTTTGTTGAATAGATAATTAGAATAACATCAAGGTGTAATAACAGCTTAAATCAACATTCATTGCTTATCTTCAATTGCAAAAATTCTCACAAAATGAGTGAAAACTCCAATTACATAAATATGGGATATTTCCAGGTGTCTAGCTTAAAAGCAGCTGTGAAATGTCAAGGGAAATCATGTTTTTGATATATTATATTTCTAACCCATACATGACCTACCTAGTTGGTATGTATCCACCTTGTAGTGCACGCTTCCACTAAATGGAAGCCATCTGTAAAACAGGAAAAGGCTTTAAGGAGTCATATATGAATGAGGAAATATGACAAGCTGAGCTTCATTATACTTTTGAAGTACATGTGTGCAACCACTTATACCATGCCATAGGTATATACTAGGATCTACAGCATAAAATGTTTCCTTGAGAACACACTTTAAGATAAACTTCTTAATAGATTAATGTTTCTATTGTCATTTTGATCAACTTTGAGTTATGCTTTTTAAAAAGGTATTTGTGCATTTGATATTTAAACTACAATCTTCACCATCCTAGACTTGGACCAATCTACAGTAAGGCTGCCGTCACACGAGCAGTATTTGGTCAGTATTTTACATCAGTATTTGTAAGCCAAAACCAGGAGTTGAACAATTAGAGGAAAAGTATAATAGAAACATATGCACCACTTCTACATTTATCACCCACTCCTGGTTTTGGCTTACAAATACGGATGTAAAATACTGACCAAATACTGCTAGTGTGACGGCAGCCTAAGAGAGATTGTGTACAGATGGAGGAGATTGAAGACTATTACTATCTTTCATAAGAGTGAAATACTAAAAGAGATCTCCAAAAGCATGGCGTCTAATAGAATGCAATGCCGCAAAGAAAATCAAAGTAACCTCTAAGCAACTATAGGCCTCTCTCAAATTAACTAGTGTTGAGGTTCATGAGTCGAACAAAAGTAGGATATTAAATCACAATAGTATACAAGGTAAGGGAAAACCACTGCTCTCCAAAAAGAATAATGTTGCCTATTTGGAATATTTGGGCAATATCAGGGGAGGTCAAATGTGTCTGTCCTTGGTAATCCTCAATTGAAGCAATATTGGCTTGCTTTTCATTTCTTTATTAAACTGTACATGAACTTTCCACTCTTATTACCATGAGCGTAGATTTCATGTTGATAAAAAATTAATTTTTTGCTGCCCTTGGCTATTACCTAAGCTTTGCAAGGTCTGCTTAGACAGAAAGAGTTTTTGAGAATTTGTGAATTATATCCATTAAGAAGATTTGGGCTAGAAGAGCGCTATTTTTTTAGTTCTGCTTCTTAGTGCAAAACAAGAATCTTTGTTATATGCCTTCTCTGATTCAAAAACTAATGCATGTTTCTCACTGACTTTGTAGTTTGCCTCAAAGTAAGAGAAGGTAGTTTCTGATCTGGTCTCTATTGGACTCACTGTGAAGAATTAATTTAACCCCTTACCGACTGCCGATATGCCTTTTCACGGCGTCAATTAAGGGTATTTAAACCACAGCACCGTTAATAATTGGCGCTGTGGAAAAAGTGTATAGTGCCCCCCAGAGACAGATTTTCTCTGGGGTCTCGGCTGCTGGGGTAGCGAAACCCCAGAGAACATGGTTTTTACCGACCCCGATTTTGCGATCACTGTTATTAACCGTATAATGGCGGCCGCAAAATAAAAGTCCGATGTGCCATTTAATTTCTCTCTCCTCTGATGTGATCGCACATCAGAGGAGAGAGAAATAGGGTCCCCAATTCCCCCCCAGTACCTCCTGGTGCTCCTCGGCGCTCCTGCTTCCCCCCATGGGCACTGCCATCTTCTAGTTCCAAAACGGGTCTCTTGTGGGGGGGTTTCTACTATTTAGCCACATCAAGGGCTCTGCAAATGCAACATGACGCCTGCAGACCATTCCATCAAAGTCTGCATTTTAAAACATCACTGCTTCCCTTCCGAGCCCTGATGTGTGCCCAAACAGTGGTCCCACCAACATATGGGGTATCGGCATACTCAGGACAAACTGGCAACAACTTTTGTGGTCCAAGTTCTCCTGTTACCCTTGTGAAAATAAAAAATTGCGGGCTAAAAAAATCATTTTTGTGGAAAAAAATATTTTTGATTTTCACGTCTCTGCGTTATAAATGTCTGTGAAGCACTTGGGGGTTGAGAGTTCACACAACACATCTATATAAGTTCCTTGGGGGGGTCTAGTTTCCAAAATCGGATCACTTGAGGGGGGTTTCTATTGTTTAGGCACATCAGGGGCTCTACAAACGCATCATGAGGCCTGCAGCCCATTCTATCAAAGTCTGCATTCCAAAAGGGTACTCCTTCCCTTCCGAGCTTTGTCATGAGTCCAAACAGTGGTCCTCCCACATATGGGGTATCAGCATACTCAGGACAAATTGCAGTACAACTTTCATGGTCCACTCTCTCCTGTTACCCTTGTGAAAGTAAAATTTGGGGGTGAAAAGATCATTTTTGTGGGAAAATATGATTTTTTATTTTCATGGCTCTACATTATAAACTTCTGTGAAGCACTTGGGGGTTCAAAATGCTCACCACACATCTAGATAAGTTCCTTAAGGGGACTAAATTCCAAAATGGTGTCATTTCACTGTTTAGGCACATCAGGGGCTCTCCAAACACGACATAGCATCAGATATCAATTCCAGCCAATTCTGCATTGAAAAAGTAAAACAGCGCTGCTTCCCTTCCAAGCTCTGCCGTGTGCCCAAACAGTGGTTTACCCCCACATATAGGAAATCAGCATACTCATGACAAATTGTACAACATCTTTGGTGGTCTAATTTCTCCTGTTACTCTTGTGAAAATAAAAATTTGGGGGGGAAAGATCATTTTTGTGAAAAAAAAAAAGATTTTTTATTTTCATGGCTGTACATTATAAACTTCTGTGAAGCACTTGGGGGTTCAATGTGCTCCCCAAACATCTAGATAAGTTCCGTAAGGGGTCTAGTTTTCAAATTGGTGTCAATTGTGGGTTTTTTCACTGTTTAGGCACATAAGGGGTTCTCAAAAAGTGACATGGCATCTGATCTCAATTCCAGCCAATTCTATATTGAAAAAAGTCAAACGGCTCTCTTTCCATTCTGAGCTCTGCAGTGTGCCCAAAAAGTGGTTTAGCCCCACATATAGGGTATTGACGTACTCAGGACAAATTGCACAACATCTTTGGTGGTCTAATTTCTCCTGTTACCCTTTTGAAAATAAAAATTTGGGGGCAAAAATATCATTTTTGTGGAAAAAATATGATTTTTTTTATTTTACAGCGCTACATTATAAACATCTGTGAAGCACTTGGAGGTTCAAAGTGCTCATCACACATCCAGATAAGTTCCTTTAGGGGTCTAGTTTCCAAAATGGTATCACTTGTGGGGGTTTTCCTCTCTTTAAGCACATCAGAGCCTCTCCAAATGCAACATGGCATCCGATCTCAATTACAGCCATTTCTGCAATAAAAAAGTCAAATATTCACCAAAAACAAATGCCCACAATGCTGGTTAAAGTACTGTAAACTTTATTATTATTAAATAAACAACAAATAAAAACACAAAAATAAAATTAGAAACAAGGATCAAGTACAGGAACAAGACCAGTGGGTATGGCTACAAAGAATGGCTTAATTCATAACGGGACTGTACATATAATCACACAAATATATAAATCTTATATCAATTTTAACTGTGGGCAGCAGACATCAAGCAATCAATAAATATAAAGTGCATTCTCATAGTAAATGTAGAAGACTGCAATAAATAGTGTAAGAGCATAAGTAAAATATGCCAGAATGCAGCTGCCCGCCGTACATAACATATATCATGAGTAGAGCCCATATATGAAAAATATAGCATGTGCTTACCTAATAGGAGCCAAGAGCCAGGGACCCCCCACACCCCACGCACATTTCGCTATGGAAAGCTTCGTCCAGGGGTGGTGGATAGCTGGAAATGAGGCAATTTATATTAGTCATTGGCCAATGACTGAGAGGCGCATTGGCTTTCATGTGAGAATAAATGTTTATAATACTCAAACACAATCCCCAATGCCAAATCGGCACCTAATACCCATAATAAACATCATACAGAGGAAAATACATAAAAAATATCTGCCGCAATAGAAACACATACAACCGGAAGAACACCCCCCAGATCGCGTAAAGAATATCCGGGTGGCACGATCTGACGATAAGTGCAAACACAGCTGTGTCCATGGTAACAGGCAATATCAACATGTCCCGCAACCGGAAGAACATCTCCTGGAGCATACAGAAGAACATCCGGGTAAGGCGTTCACGTAGTGAGTGCAGACTCCAATGTGTCCATAGCAACCAACAACATCCGCATCAACGAGATTATACAGCTCAGTTCCAGACTAACGGGATCATGAGTACTTCTTATTTACGGTAATCGGAACACAATTTCCAATCATGCTGCGTTTGAAATATAAGGAATATATAAGATGCCAATATATTCCTAAAACATATGATTCTTTGATTCAGACCAGTCATATGACCTCACATAGGGAAAGCTGTCTCCTTCCCCATAATCCTGTAGAATGTAAGCCCTCAAGGGCAGGGTCCCCTCTGTATCAGTCTGTCATTGTTAGTTTGTTTACTGTATGTGATATCTGTAACTTGTATGTAACCCCTTCTCATGTACAGCACCATGGAATCAATGGTGCTATATAAATAAATAATAATAATAATAATAATAATAAATAAATAATCTATGATAAATAAATAAATAAGGTGAAGAAACACCCCCCCCAAAAAAAAAGAATTATTAGATATATAAATAATGTGTGTACAAATGAAGTGTTAATAAACCCAAATAATAAAATAATAAGTGTGGTGATAATTATTAGTGAAAAATGTGTAAAATAATCAGAATAATAAAAAATAAAATATATATACAATATCTATTATTATTGTATATAATATACATAATAAGTATACCATACATAGTAAATATAATTGATGAAAATGTGCAATATAAATATGTAGATAATATATATTATTATAGCAATAGAAAATAACAAATAAAAAAATGAAAAATAAAACAAAAAAACTTATATAAACCAATATATATAAGAAAATATATAATAAAAAAATGTATATAGGATAAATAGAAAAAAGGAAAAAAATAATAATAATAATAATAGGGTAACTCCACAGTCACAACTGCAAACCGGCTCCTATGGTATGATCTGAATAAGACGGATTAAGGCCAAAGACAACAAAAGCCTCTGTAAAAGAGAGAATAATGGAATGATTATACAACATACAAACAAAATAACTACCCAAAAACAGAAGACAAAAATTAAAATCAAGAACAATAAATTATATACATGCTAAATTAGAAATCATCGCATCATGGTAAGTAGAACAGGACCACCTCAAGAACAACGACCGCCAAGAAAATCAGTTTGGGAGAAACGGTACAAAACTATTATGGTCATTAAGACCATTTGGAGTAATTGCATTTAGTTTAAATGTCCACAAAGATTCTCTCTGCGCTAGGAGCCTCTTCCAATTACCACCACGTGTTCCTGGAAAAACTCTATCAATGCCCCTAACTTGAAATTTTGAGGAATCACAGCCATGGTAGATCTTAAAATGGCGTGGAATGGTTTTCAAAATATTTATATCATTTATTTCACTATTTATACAGACACAATGCACCAAAAATAACCAATAAAATATGTAAATATATGTGCAAATAAATATTAATAGAGCACTAATGGTGCATTGTGCAGAAAATAGTGACTAAACACTAGAGTTAGAGAACCAACCACAACTATAACCAGGACAGCCAAGAAATTGTACCCACACAGAAGATTTCTTAGAAATAAGCCTTTATTTATGGTGACAATTGGCACAGTAGAATAAAAATAATTAATAGTACGCGAATATTACAGGACAATAAAAGAATATATTAAAATCAAATAGGATATAAATAGGTGACCTCTGGAAAATTATTAAAGGATATATATATATATATATATATATATATATATATATATATATATATATATATATATATATATATATATATATATATATATATATATATATATATATATATATATATATCTCTATCTCTATCTATCTATCTATCTATCTATCTATATATATATATATATATATATATATATATATATATATATATATATCTCTCATGTGGTAACAGCCAAAAAATAAATATAGAAAAAATCCGGCAAATAAAATAAAAAAATAAAAAATATATATAAAAAATATATAAGGTGCACTAAACATATAATTTCCACGTAAAAATATTAATTCAATATTATTGCAAATAAGTGCAAAAAAATGCAAAATATATGTGTACTACCGCAAGAAAAAAACATTTGCGGAATTGATAACAACAAAGTGCAAAAGTGCTGAGCAAAACCACAATATAAAGATACCTGCAGGGCATACAATGTGTCACAATCAGGTAAATGAGCGACACCACAAAAGTGCAATGTGCAATGTGCTAATTAAAGTATGATCATAAAGATCACAATAGGCAATGTAACTCCACAATATACCTTATTCCAGGGGTCACCAAGTCCCGCTATCGCGCACCCCGACGCGCGTTTCAGAATCTCTTCCTTCGTCAGGGGAATCTCTTCCTTCCCCCTGACGAAGGAAGAGATTCCGAAACGCGTGGGTACACTTTCTTGGCTGTCCTGGTTATAGTTGTGGTTGGATCTCATTTATTTCACTAGCAGCTTCAATGTCCAGGACGTGTTCACGTACATGACGATGTAACTCCCTTGATGTCATACCGATGTAAATGAGGTTGCAGGGACAAGTACCATAATAAATGACACCCTTTGTAGTGCAATTGATAGTGTGTAATAATATATTTCTTGTCATCGGATGAGTTGGTGAAGTCTTTTGCTAGGCAAATATTCTTGCATGCGACACATTTGCCACATGTCGTGCATCCCCATACAGGCCCTCTAGAATTAAATAAATATTTTCCTTTTTCCTTTTTGTGGTAACTGTGTACAAGTTTATCACGGAGGTTAATAGACCTCCTATAGGTCACAGATGGAATTTTATCCACTATATAAAGTCAAGCGGCACTCCTTCTCTTCCAAGCTATGTTGTGTGCCCAAATAGTGGTTTACCCCCACATACGAAGTATCAGCGTATTCAGGATAAATTGCTCAACAAATTTTGTTTTTCATTTTCTCTTTTTACACTTGGGAAAATAAAAAAAATGGTTCTGAATTAAAATGTTTGTAAAAAAAAGTTAAATGTTAATTTTTTTCCTTCCATATTGCTTTAGTTCCTGTGAAGCACATAAAGTGTTAATAAACTTCTTGAATGTGGTTTTCAGCACCTTGAGGGGTGTAGTTTTCAGGATGGTGTGACTTTTAGGTATTTTCTGTCATATAGACCCCTCAAAGTGATTTTAAATGTGAGATGGTTCCTAAAAAAAATAGTTTTGCTAATTTTGTTGCAAAAATGAGAAATCGCTGGTCAATTTTTAACCCTTATAAGCTTCCTAAAAGAAAAAAATGTTTCCAAAATTGTGCTGATGTAAAGTGAACATGTGGAAAATTGTTATTTAATTTTTTGTGACATATCTCTGTGATTTAAGGGCATAAAAATTCAAAGTTTGAAAATTGCAACATTTTCAAAATTTTCTCCGTATTTACATATTTTTCATAAATAAACAAGTAATATCAAAGAAATTTTTACCACTAACATGAAGTAAAATATGTCACGAAAAACAGTTTCATAAATTGACAGTGGTCAGAATTGTAAAAATTGGCCTGGTCATTAACAAATTGGCTCCGTCACTAAGAGATTAATTTCCAGATACACACACTATATGGGCAAAAAGAGACAATAACGTGCACTTTTACTAGTGAATGGTTGATGATTGTGATATTTCCTTTAACAGCAGATAAGGGAAATGAAAGTAGAGGGTGCAATACAAAATATGCTACAGTTGTTGATAGGATTAATTGGTGTTTAGTAGAAAAAAGTGAAGTCATTAGCATTCATAGCCTCCATATGTTTATGTTGTTCATCTCATACAATTTAACATCAAATTTCCTCATTGCTACCTGGGAGATTTGGAATCTTTGGGAAGATGAATCCAGTGGATTTCCATGCCTTTTAAGACTAAAGTTGAATGGCAGCTATAATACCATGGTTGGAACGTACTTGGGAAACATTTTTTTTTAATTTGGTGGGATTTGATATAGGTTTCATGTACGAAAATGATATTTGCCATTATTTTACAGTAAGTAAAGTAAGTTGGGGTATTTCCTTGGGCAAATTTAATTTTTTATATTTAAAGATGAGATGTGTAGATCAGTCATTGGTGTGCTAGACAAGTACGATTAAGGATTTGCTGTGGAGTTAAGTCCCTGTTTGGAAGCCCTACCTAGCATTGAGTGGAATGATGTATAAGGTCTTGAAGTTGAAGTATGCATAAATAAAAAATACTCTTTATACTATATATGAAAAATAATGAGTTGTGTCTATAAAGGGTTACAGTGGAATATAAAAAGGGTAGCAAGAGAGTTGGATGAAAGAGCACAAGAGGGAAGACGAAAAGTTAATATTTTGACTGTAATTAACTACAAATATGCATTTTCTCATTTGTAGCTTGATTGAAGGGCATGTTTACATGACCATACTGTATATTTATTGAAATTATCATCTCACCATGTGAAAATACCATATTTAACTACAAAATAATTGATGACTTATTGTATATGTACATCCAGAGGTGGACACATCATTAGTGCAATATGTGTACCCGCACAGGGGCCCAAGAGATATGGGGGCCAATTTCTTCCCCCAAATCAGATGGAATTTTGCATTATGATGAGCCATTGGACCGTAAAGGGCCCTGTTGTGAATTCTGTGGCAGAGCTCCCTCCTGTGGTCACAAGTGGTACTTCGGCTGGTTCTCTCTGAGCTTCCGTTGGTGGAGGAAAGTGGTACTGCGGCTTCTGAGTTTCCTTCCTCAGGTGATGTGTTGAAGTCGTTAGGTGCTGCTCTATTTAACTCCACCTAGTGCTTTGATCCTGGCCTTCAGTCAATGTTCTAATATTGGACCTGTTTCCTCCTGGATCGTTCCTGTGGCCTGCTGCTCTGCATAGCTAAGTTCCGCTTTGCTATTTGTTTGCTGTTTTTTTCTGTCCAGCTTGTCAATTTGTTTTTTACTGCTTGCTGGAAGCTCTGGGACGCAGAGGGTGTACCTCCGTGCCGTTAGTTCGGTACGGAGGGTCTTTTTGCCCCCTTTGCGTGGCTTTTGTAGGGTTTTGTGTTGACCGCAAAGTTACCTTTCCTATCCTCGCTCTGTTCAGAAAGTTGGGCCTCACTTTGCTAAATCTATTTCATCTCTACGTTTGTCTTTTCATCTTAACTCACAGTCATTATATGTGGGGGCTGCCTTTTCCTTTGGGGTATTTCTCTGAGGCAAGGTAGGTTTATTTTCTATCTTCAGGCTAGCTAGTTTCTCAGGCCGTGCTGAGCTGCATAGGGAGCGTTAGGCGCAATCCACGGCTGCCTTTAGTGTGGTTGGAGAGGATTAGGGATTGCGGTCAACAGAGTTCCCACGTCTCAGAGCTCGTTCTTGTTTTTTGGGTTCTTGTATGTGCGCTGACCTCTATGTCCATTGTGGTACTGAATTACCTTTCACAACAGTACTGGAGGCCAAAAGTACTAATGATTCTCAATAGAGGGAAAAAATAAGTTCTGAGACCATTTTTTTTTCTCTGCACTGTGTTTTGCCTTTTTTTTCCCCTAGACATCTGGGTGGTTCAGGACACAGGTGTAGCAATGGACATTAAAGGTCTGTCTTCATGTGTGGATCAGCTCACGGCAAGAGTACAAAGAATTCAAGACTTTGTGGTTCAGAATTCTATGTTAGAACCGAGAATCCCTATTCCTGATTCGTTTTTTGGAGATAGAACTAAATTTCTGAGTTTCAAAAATAATTGTAAACTATTTCTGGCTTTGAAACCTCGCTCCTCTGGTGACCCAGTTCAACAAGTTAGGATCGTTATTTCTTTTTTGCGTGGCGATCCTCAGGACTGGGCATTTTCCCTTGCGCCAGGGGATCCTGCATTAAGTAATATCGATGCATTTTTCCTGGCGCTCGGATTGCTGTACGATGAGCCAAATTCTGTGGATCAGGCAGAGAAGAACTTGCTGGCTCTGTGTCAGGGTCAGGATGAAATAGAGGTATATTGTCAGAAATTTAGAAAGTGGTCCGTACTCACTCAGTGGAATGAAGGTGCGCTCGCAGCTATTTTCAGAAAAGGTCTCTCTGAAGCCCTAAAGGATGTCATGGTGGGATTTCCTATGCCTGCTGGTCTGAATGAGTCTATGTCTTTGGCCATTCAGATCGGTTGACGCTTGCACGAGCGTAAATCTGTGCACCATTTGGCGGTATTACCTGAGCTTAAACCTGAGCTGTTGTGAATTCTGTGGCAGAGTTCACTCCTGTGGTCACAAGTGGTACTTCGGCTGATTCTCTCTGGGATCTTCCGTTTGTGGAGGAAGGTGGTACTGCGGCTTCTGAGTTTCCTCCCTCAGGTGATCTGGTGAGCTCGTTAGCTTCTTCTCTACTTAACTCCACCTGATGCTTTGATCTATGCTTCCTGTCAATGTTTCAGTGTGGGACTTGTTTTTTCCCTGGATCATTCCTGTGGCCTGCTGCTCTGCAAAGCTAAGTTTTGCTTATGTTATTTTGTTGCTATTTTTCTGTCCAGCTTGCTTTATTGGTTTTTCTCGCCTGCTGGAAGCTCTGAGACGCAGAGGGACCACCTCCGTACCGTTAGTCGGTGCGGAGGGTCTTTTTGTCCCCTCTGCGTGGTTTTTTTATAGGTTTTTGTGCTGACCGCAAAGTTATCTTCCCTATCCTCGTTCTGTTCAGCTAGTCGGGCCTCACTTTGCTAAATCTGTTTCATCTCTATGTTTGTGTTTTCATCTTACTCACAGTCATTATATGTGGGGGGCTGCCTTTTCCTTTGAGGAATTTCTCTGAGGCAAGGTAGGCTTGTTTTTCTATCTTCAGGATTAGCTAGTTTCTCAGGCTGTGACGAGGCGCCTAGGTTCTGGTCAGGAGCGCTCCACGGCTACCTTTAGTGTGGTTTGATAGGCTTAGGGATTGCGGTCTGCAGAGTTCCCACGTCTCAGAGCTCGTTCTATTATTTTGGGTTATTGTCAGTTCACTGTATGTGCTCTGACCTCCATGTCCATTGTGATTCTGAATTGCCTTTCATAACACTGAGCCTATGCAGTGCGATAGGACTTTGACCAGAGTTGAACGGCAAGAACACAGACGTCTGAATGGGCTGTGTTTCTACTGTGGTGATTCCACTCATGCTATCTCTGATTGTCCTAAGCGCACTAAGCGGTTCGCTAGGTCTGCCACCATTGGTATGGTACAGTCAAAATTTCTTCTGTCTGTTACCTTGATCTGCTCTTTGTCATCGTATTCTATCATGGCATTTGTGGACTCAGGTGCTGCTCTGAATTTGATGGACTTGGAGTATGCTAGGCGTTGTGGGTTTTTCTTGGAGCCCTTGCAGTGTCCTATTCCATTGAGAGGAATTGATGCTACGCCTTTGGCCAAGAATAAGCCTCAGTACTGGACCCAGCTGACCATGTGCATGGCTCCTGCACATCAGGAGGTTATTCGCTTTCTGGTGTTGCATAATCTGCATGATGTGGTCGTGTTGGGGTTGCCATGGCTACAAGTCCATAATCCAGTTTTAGATTGGAAATCCATGTCTGTGTCCAGCTGGGGTTGTCAGGGGGTACATGGTGATGTCCCATTTCTGACTATTTCGTCATCCACCCCTTCTGAGGTTCCTGAGTTCTTGTCTGATTACCGGGATTTATTTGATGAGCCCAAGTCCGATACCCTACCTCCGCATAGGGATTGTGATTGTGCTATCGATTTGATTCCTGGTAGTAAATTCCCAAAAGGTCGACTGTTTAATTTATCTGTGCCTGAGCACGCCGCTATGCGGAGTTATGTGAAGGAGTCTTTGGAGAAGGGGCATATTCGCCCATCATCGTCGCCATTGGGAGCAGGGTTCTTTTTTGTAGCCAAGAAGGATGGTTCACTGAGACCTTGTATAGATTACCGCCTTCTAAATAAGATCACGGTTAAATTTCAGTACCCCTTGCCATTGTTATCTGATTTGTTTGCTCGGATTAAGGGAGCTAGTTGGTTCACCAAGATAGATCTTCGTGGTGCGTATAATCTTGTGCGTATTAAGCGTGGCGATGAGTGGAAAACAGCATTTAATACGCCGAAGGGCCATGTTTGTGAAGGGATCAAAGTGTCTCTTTGGTGTTCAGAAGGTTTCATTTTTGGGGTTCATCTTTTCCCCTTCTACTATCGAGATGGATCCTGTTAAGGTCCAAGCCATCCATAATTGGACTCAGCCGACATCTCTGAAAAGTCTGCAAAAGTTCCTGGGCTTTGCTAATTTTTATCGTCGCTTCATCTGCAATTTTTCTAGTATTGCTAAACCATTGACCGATTTGACCAAGAAAGGTGCTGATTTGGTCAATTGGTCTTCTGCTGCGGTGGAAGCTTTTCAAGAGTTGAAGCGTCGTTTTTCTTCTGCCCCTGTGTTGTGTCAACCAGATGTTTCGCTTCCATTCCAGGTCGAGGTTGATGCTTCTGAGATTGGAGCAGGGGCTGTTTTGTCGCAGAGAAGTTCTGATTGCTCGGTGATGAAACCATGCGCCTTCTTTTTCAGGAAGTTTTCACCTGCTGAGCGTAATTATGATGTGGGCAATCGAGAGTTGCTGGCCATGAAGTGGGCATTCGAGGAGTGGCGTCATTGGCTTGAAGGAGCTAAGCATCGCGTGGTGGTCTTGACTGATCATAAGAACTTGACTTATCTCGAGTCCACCAAGCGGTTGAATCCTAGACAAGCTCGTTGGTCGTTGTTTTTTGCCCGTTTTGACTTTGTGATTTCATACCTTCCGGGCTCTAAAAATGTGAAGGTGGATGCTCTGTCTAGGAGTTTTGTGCCCGACTCTCCGGGTGTATCTGAGCCGGCGGGTATCGTCAAAGAGGGAGTTATTGTGTCTGCCATCTCCTCTGATTTGCGGCGGGTGCTGCAAAAATTTCAGGCTAATAAACCTGATCGTTGCCCAGCAGAGAAACTGTTTGTCCCTGATAGGTGGACGAATAAAATTATCTCTGAGGTTCATTGTTCGGTGTTGGCTGGTCATCCTGGAATCTTTGGTACCAGAGAGTTTGTGGCTAGATCCTTTTGGTGGCCATCTCTGTCGCGGGATGTGCGTACTTTTGTGCAGTCCTGTGGGATTTGTGCTCGGGCTAAGCCCTGCTGTTCTCGTGCCAGTGGGTTGCTCTTGCCCTTGCCGGTCCCGAAGAGGCCTTGGACACATATCTCTATGGATTTTATTTCAGATCTTCCCGTCTCTCAAAAGATGTCAGTCATTTGGGTTGTCTGTGATCGTTTCTCTAAGATGGTCCATTTGGTACCCTTGTCTAAATTGCCTTCCTCCTCTGATTTGGTGCCATTGTTTTTCCAGCATGTGGTTTGTTTACATGGCATTCCAGAGAATATCGTTTCTGACAGAGGTTCCCAGTTTGTTTCGAGGTTTTGGCGAGCCTTTTGTGGTAGGATGGGCATTGACTTGTCTTTTTCCTCGGCTTTCCATCCTCAGACTAATGGCCAGACCGAACGAACCAATCAGACCTTGGAAACATATCTGAGTTGCTTTGTTTCTGCTGATCAGGATGACTGGGTGTCCTTTTTGCCTTTGGCTGAGTTCGCCCTTAATAATCGGGCCAGCTCGGCTACCTTGGTTTCACCGTTTTTCTGCAACTCTGGGTTCCATCCTCGTTTCTCTTCAGGGCAGGTTGAGTCTTCGGACTGTCCTGGTGTGGATACTGTGGTGGACAGGTTGCAGCAGATTTGGACTCATGTAGTGGACAATTTGACTTTGTCCCAGGAGAAGGCTCAACGTTTTGCTAATCGCAGACGCTGTGTGGGTCCCCGACTTCGGGTTGGGGACTTGGTTTGGTTATCTTCTCGTCATATTCCTATGAAGGTTTTCTCTCCTAAGTTTAAACCTCGTTTTATTGGTCCGTACAGGATTTCTGAGGTTCTTAATCCTGTGTCTTTTCGTCTGACCCTTCCAGATTCTTTTTCCATACATAACGTATTCCATAGGTCATTGTTGCGGAGATACGTGGCACCTATGGTTCCATCTGTGGATCCTCCTGCCCCGGTTTTGGTCGAGGGGGAGTTGGAGTATATTGTGGAGAAGATTTTGGATTCTCGTGTTTCAAGACGGAAACTCCAGTATCTGGTTAAGTGGAAGGGTTATGCTCAGGAAGATAATTCCTGGGTCTTTGCATCTGATGTCCATGCTCCCGATCGTGTTTGTGCCTTTCATATGGCTCATCCTGGTCGTCCTGGGAGCTCTGGTGAGGGTTCGGTGACCCCTCCTCAAGGGGGGGGTACTGTTGTGAGTTCTGTGGCAGAGCTCCCTCCTGTGGTCACAAGTGGTACTTCGGCTGGTTCTCTCTGTGAACTTCCGTTGGTGGAGGAAAGTGGTACTGCGGCTTCTGAGTTTCCTTCCTCAGGTGATGTGGTGAAGTCGTTAGGTGCTGCTCTATTTAACTCCACCTAGTGCTTTGATCCTGGCCTCCAGTCAATGTTCTAGTATTGGACCTGTTTCCTCCTGGATCATTCCTGTGGCCTGCTGCTCTGCATAGCTAAGTTCCTCTTTGCTATTTGTTTGCTGTTTTTTTCTGTCCAGCTTGTCAATTTGTTTTTTACTGCTTGCTGGAAGCTCTGGGACGCAGAGGGTGTACCTCCGTGCCGTTAGTTCGGTACGGAGGGTCTTTTTGCCCCCTTTGCGTGGCTTTTGTAGGGTTTTGTGTTGACCGCAAAGTTACCTTTCCTATCCTCGCTCTGTTCAGAAAGTTGGGCCTCACTTTGCTAAATCTATTTCATCTCTACGTTTGTCTTTTCATCTTAACTCACAGTCATTATATGTGGGGGCTGCCTTTTCCTTTGGGGTATTTCTCTGAGGCAAGGTAGGCTTATTTTCTATCTTCAGGCTAGCTAGTTTTTCAGGCCGTGCCGAGTTGCATAGGGAGTGTTAGGTGCAATCCACGGCTGCCTTTAGTGTGGTTGGAGAGGATTAGGGATTGTGGTCAACAGAGTTCCCACGTCTCAGAGCTCGTTCTTGTTTTTTGGGTTCTTGCCAGGTCACTGTATGTGCGCTGACCTCTATGTCCATTGTGGTACTGAATTACCTTTCACAACAGGGCCCATATACTGTCAATGCACAGCGACCCTTTTCTGTGTCTGTGTAAATCCTATATTCCCTTTCCTACATTCTCCATTATGTACAATTACATGGGCAAAATTGCAAGGGAACAACAGTTCAGACCATACAATCAACAGAAGGAGCTGAGTGCTTGGCAGTGGGTTTGGAGAAAACTTTTTCACAATTACCTAACCCTTTAGGTGTCCCAGTCAATAGCAAATGTGATGTAGCATAGCAATTTTTGAATGCTGACGAGTTAACATGGTAATCAAGGGCCTTAATAATAAACAACAAATCTTTGGTCCGAAAGTCCAAAACAAGTTGAGAGAAAAGTATTGATTTAGAAAGAATGATAATGTTGCATAACAAGAAGTAAAAAAAAGTTTTTGTAGCATATTGCAAACTCAGGTACACTTCCGTCTGTTTCTCTGTCTGTCACGGAAATCCCGCGATGCTCTGGTCCCAAGAATGCATTGCGGCAATGACCCGCGAGACCGCTACATCATCACAGGTTATTGCCGCAAGGCATTACTGGGAGCGGAGCGTCGCAAGGAGCATCGCTAAAGGCCTTGGCTGGATCCGGGGGCCACCGGAAGGTGAGTATATAAATATTTTTATTTTCATTCTTTTTTTAACTGGGATATGGTGTCCACATTGCTATATACTACGAGGGCTGTGTTATATACTATGTGAGCTGTGTTATATACTGCATGGGCTGTGTTATATACTGCATAGGCTGTGTTATATACTACGTGGCTGTGTTATATACTATGTGGGCTGTGCTATATACTAGGTGGCTGTGCAATATACTACATGGCTGTGCTATATACTATGTGGCTGTGCAATATACTATGTGGGCTGTGCTATATGCTAGGTGGCTGTGCAATATACTACATGGCTGTGCTATATACTATGTGGCTGTGCAATATACTATGTGGGCTGTGCTATATACTATGTGGCTGTGCAATATACTACATGGGCTGTGCTATATACTATGTGGCTGTGCAATATACTACATGGCTGTGCAATATACTACATGGCTGTGCTATATACTACGTGAGATGTGTTATATACTTCATGGGCTGTGTTATATGCTGCGTGGGCTATGTTATATACTGCGTGGGCTGTGTTATATACTACATGGGCTGTGCTATATACTACATGGGCTGTGCTATATACTACGTGGCTGTGCTATATACTACGTGGGCTATGTTATATGCTGCGTGGGCTGTGAAACTCTTTCACCCGGGGCCCTCAAAAACCTGCAGCTGGCCCTGGCTTCACTGATTGGTCACGCCCAGCCAGCCACGAACAATTAGCGACAGACGCAGTCCGGCCGCAAATTGGCGCGTGATTTGAACTACGCTTCGCTAATTGGTCGTGCTCGGCCGGCCGAATCCTGTGCATTCATTGCATTATTTGAAATCTTCATAAATAAACTACATATATATTCTAGAATACTCGATGAGTTAGAATCGGGCCACCATCTAGTATGTATTTATATATACAGTGGGGCAAAAAAGTATATAGTCAGTCAGCAATAGTGCAAGTTCTACCACTTAAAAAGATGAGAGGCGTCTGTAATTTACATCATAGGTAGACCTCAACTATGGGAGACAAACTGAGAAAAAAAAATCCAGAAAATCACATTGTCTGTTTTTTTAACATTTTATTTGCATATTATGGTGGAAAATAAGTATTTGGTCAGAAACAAACAATCAAGATTTCTGGCTCTCACAGACCTGTAACTTCTTCTTTAAGAGTCTCCTCTTTCCTCCACTCATTACCTGTAGTAATGGCACCTGTTTAAACTTGTTATCGGTATAAAAAGACACCTGTGCACACCCTCAAACAGTCTGACTCCAAACTCCACTATGGTGAAGACCAAAGAGCTGTCAAAGGACACCAGAAACAAAATTGTAGCCCTGCACCAGGCTGGGAAGACTGAATCTGCAATAGCCAACCAGCTTGGAGTGAAGAAATCAACAGTGGGAGCAATAATTAGAAAATGGAAGACATACAAGACCACTGATAATCTCCCTCGATCTGGGGCTCCACGCAAAATCCCACCCCGTGGGGTCAGAATGATCACAAGAACGGTGAGAAAAAATCCCAGAACCACGCGGGGGGACCTAGTGAATGAACTGCAGAGAGCTGGGACCAATGTAACAAGGCCTACCATAAGTAGCACACTACGCCACCATGGACTCAGATCCTGCAGTGCCAGACGTGTCCCACTGCTTAAGCCAGTACATGTCCGGGCCCGTCTGAAGTTTGCTAGAGAGCATTTGGATGATCCAGAGGAGTTTTGGGAGAATGTCCTATGGTCTGAAGAAACCAAACTGGAACTGTTTGGTAGAAACACAACTTGTCATGTTTGGAGGAAAAAGAATACTGAGTTGCATCCATCAAACACCATACCTACTGTAAAGCATGGTGGTGGAAACATCATGCTTTGGGGCTGTTTCTCTGCAAAGGGGCCAGGACGACTGATCCGGGTACATGAAAGAATGAATGGGGCCATGTATCGTGAGATTTTGAGTGCAAACCTCCTTCCATCAGCAAGGGCATTGAAGATGAAACGTGGCTGGGTCTTTCAACATGACAATGATCCAAAGCACACCGCCAGGGCAACGAAGGAGTGGCTTCGTAAGAAGCATTTCAAGGTCCTGGAGTGGCCTAGCCAGTCTCCAGATCTCAACCCTATAGAAAACCTTTGGAGGGAGTTGAAAGTCCGTGTTGCCAAGCGAAAAGCCAAAAACATCACTGCTCTACAGGAGATCTGCATGGAGGAATGGGCCAACATACCAACAACAGTGTGTGGCAACCTTGTGAAAACTTACAGAAAACGTTTGACCTCTGTCATTGCCAACAAAGGATATATTACAAAGTATTGAGATGAAATTTTGTTTCTGACCAAATACTTATTTTCCACCATAATATGCAAATAAAATGTTAAAAAAACAGACAATGTGATTTTCTGGATTTTTTTTTCTCAGTTTGTCTCCCATAGTTGAGGTCTACCTATGATGTAAATTACAGACGCCTCTCATCTTTTTAAGTGGTGGAACTTGCACTATTGCTGACTGACTAAATACTTTTTTACCCCACTGTGTATATATATATATATATATATATATATATATATATATATATATATATATATATATATATATATATATATATATATATATATATATATATATATATATATACAGAGGTTTCCTAACATATGCTGTCAGCTTTCAGGCATAATTGCACACATGAGGTTATCAAGATTAATATTTAACAATCCAATAGAGATGATACATGCTTATAAAAGTGTACGCAAATCATCTGTCTGGCTTCATTTCTGAGCACAATTATTTTGTTAAGACCACCAAGTCATTTTATTTGCATACATTTATTTGCTAGATCCCATGTGCAAGCATATTTCCTGAAACCAAAATACCACATTAAAGATCTATACCATAAACAGGACAGTGTAGAGACTGTACATTACTGCTCGAAATCATGTGAAGAAGACAACAGAGGAATGTGCTGCTATATGTAAATGTAATGTTTATTTATTGCAACTAAGCAAAGAAAAACTTTTCTTTAGTCTCACTTATAGTATAACACAGAACTCTATTGCAGACAAACATTCATATTAGATCATGTCATATATAACCCCATATTCTCCATTGAAGCATGGTTATAAAGTCTTTCTGAGGCCTTCTACTCAAAAAGGCAACATCAGATAAACTTGATGCTAAGAAACACTGGCCTTAACCCTTAAAGAAAAATTGTCAGATTTAACTCTGAGCAGCATGGTTCAGGTACTGCATTAATTATTATAGTCGTGAATGTGTGTGCCATTTCAAAGACAACATACTTTGAGAAATCAGCTACTTTGGAACTCGATTGACTAGTCTGAAGTCAGTTTCTGGCAACTTCTACCCATCCCACTTCCCTAGACTTTAAAGTCTCTCCACATACAAACACACATAAATAGGTAGAGACCTGTCAGTCAATTGAAATAAAATGAAGAGGAGCCTTTGGGGACTGGTCTCAGACTAATCAACCTAGATCAATAGATCATGTGATTGCTGTGCAAAGAGAGACAGCAGGAGTTTCCCCACACAGCTTTGCTATATAGTCAGCAGGCTGTATTACCCTTGTAATGCAGCCAAAAGGCCAGCCCAATTTACAAGAGAAATAAGATGAAATTCATGCCCCCATATGGTCTTTTAAGGCCATATGAAGGGCATAATTTGTAGAATAAATGAAAAATATAATTCTTTAAATAAATAAATAAAAATAGAAAAAATAAATACAATAAATAAGAATGCCACTGCCGATCTCAGTAGTCCAGCATATATAAAAACAACAAATATGTGTCCGATATATAAAAGTAATTACATAGTTACATAGTTATTAAAGTTGAAGGAAGACTATAAGTCCATCTAGTTCAACCCATAGCCTAACCTAACATGCCCTAACATATTGATCCAGAGGAAGGCAAAAAAACCCATGTGTTAGGTATCGAGTTACCGTCTCTGCACAGGGGAAATCTCAAACCATCTCTGCTGCGGTCTCCCATTCTTCTCCAGCCACGGTGGAGTCTGCTCAGCGGAGACTTCATTCCCAGCGTCTTGCTCAGTCTCACTCTGTGCATAGGTTTACTGCTGCTTTACCTGCTTCTGCAATTGAAGCCAGTGCTGGGCAGCGGTGAGCAGACGCTTTTGGGATCTAAGTCCTGCTTTTTCCCTTCTGAGCATGCCCAGGGTGTGATCTCCCATTGGAGATAAAGGGTCACATGCTCAGATGCTGCAGCGGTTCCCATTGGTCCTTTATTGGAAGGTCTTGAACGTGCTGCAGCTATATAAGCTGCTCATGACCGCACGGCCATGCGCTAGTGTACATTTCTAAACGTGTGTGTTGTGAGTGAAAGTCGTTCATTAAAATCCCCTCCCTATTGGATGACTGTTCGCGGAAGGTGGGTGATTGCTATCTAGCACCCGACTTAGCTACCAGCACGTTACACACCATACAGCGTCTTTTTGCTGTGACCGCCAGTGCGGCGCCGTGCGCTTTCACAGTGCTTTCCTGACCCAAGCCTGGGTGGTTAGTAGCGTCCGCCAGTGCGGCACCTCATATACTCTCGTGCATCTTTAATTATTATTTTTTTACGCTGACACCCCATTAGCGGTGTTGAGTGCAAGTAGTCTATACAGACTCGGATCCCAAGTCTTGGGACTGAGCTCGGTGACTCCTTGCTTGCGCTCTTGTGTGCGGTAACGCGGCCCTGTGACTTAACAGGGTTCGCTTCCTTCACATAGGGTGAAGTTAACCCGTGTGTGTATTCACATTGTACCGCCATATAGTCCGTCATTATTTGGCAGCAGGTTCCATCTCTGCACGGTGGACCCCGGGCTGCGAACGCACCTTAATCTATCTTATTATTTGGTGCGTTCCGCTAGCCCTAACACCATGTGGCAAAGAGTGAGCTCCACACTGGGGAAAAAAATTCCTTCCCGACTCCACATACGGCAATCAGACTAGTTCCCTGGATCAACGCCCTATCAAGGAATCTAGTGTATATACCCTGTAACATTATACTTTTCCAGAAATGTATCCAGTCCCCTCTTAAATTTAAGTAATGAATCACTCATTACAACATCATACGGCAGAGAGCTCCATAGTCTCACTGCTCTTACAGTAAAGAATACACGTCTATTATTATGCTTAAACCTTTTTTCCTCCAAACGTAGAGGATGCCCCCTTGTCCCTGTTTCAGGGAAACGCGCGTCGGGGTGCATGCTATCAAGGCTAGCGGCATTTAAAGGTACAGTCATTTTGATTTATTACTCTTGGAAGTATATATATATCTTTATTTAGTGCCAGCACTTTATCCATTCTTGGATTCTCATGCACATATCACTTTTTTATTGTACGTATTGGCTTGCCCTTGCACCTTATTTATTATCTTTTCTTTGCATACATCTGCTAATACAGCAAGATGTGATATGATCTATCCACACTAGTGTAGTTGCAATTTGTTACACATAAGCATATATTGTTGATATTTAACTGATACTCACATGTTAAAATGTATGTTTTATATATTTTTTTTTACTGCTTTTAATCCCTAAATGTATATATGGATTTGTCATACTACCTGATCCGCTAAATGCATATTTTAAACATTCATTTTTTATTATATATTTTTAATTATTTACTCTTTGCAATTTATACCTCGATGCATGCACATCAATTATACGTTGTTTTTGTCAATCTAATTACAAATAAAGTGTTATTACCGTTCATGCTTCCTGCCTTGATTTCTGACCTTTTAAACCAGTTTGGTGCATGGATTTGTTCACAAAAAAACACGCAAACATTACTTAATTATTTGAGCCAGAAAAAAAAATCTGCTGTTGTTTAATCTGCAGATACAAAATCAACCAAAAATGTGTCTGGTCAGGACAGACGTAAATGGCCCTGTCCTGAATTGGTGAAAGCAGTTTTGTTACAATAATGGTGTGGGGGGAAATCTCCACTTTGCATTAAAAACTTTCTGAGTACCTATTGGGAGCAATATTTATGAAATGTGCTGAGTAAAATAGTACTTAACCCCATCACAACCTTGGAATTTTCCTTTTTTGTGTTTTCATTTTTTACTTTTACTTTTTGATCAATATGGCCATGTGAGGGCTTGCTTTTTGCTTTTCGCAGGACAAGTTGTACATTTTAAATGTTTTACCATGTAGTGAGCTGGCCGGCTGTGACTGTTCTGTTATCATTGACATAGAATCTGTGACAGACACTGCCCCCGTGTGGCCAGAAGTTATGCCTATGCCAAATGTGATTACAGAGGGACAAACTGTATTGGCAAAACTTCCCCCTGTGATGTCATGTGAACAGGAAGGGGAGGAAAAGAGAAAGCCCGGGAAACTGGTGTGTGCAGAGAGAGGTCTGTGTCTGCTGGCGTCCTCCTGTAGATGCGATATAGAAGATTGCCTGGATGATCGCTATCTCTTGGAAGCTGACATCCAGATTGTTCCCAGCTCCCACACTGCGGAGCACCCAACGGTGACATCTTCACAGACCCTGGAGCCCATGAACTGTAAGCGGGTCCTCTGTTGAGAGGCCGAACATTCCACCCTTACCTGTTGAACCCCAAGGACTACAGTCTGGACCTGAGAGACGGAGTTTTGTTCAATCCCTGTTTTTCTCTTCGGCTGGAGCGTCCCCCTGCAGTGACAGACAGGCCTGCGACGTGGGAAGATAACCTCTTGGAACAAAGGAACTGGTAACGTGTGGATAGGGAAAGTGAGGGACAGTTTGTTATTACACGTTATCTCTGTGAATAGGCATATTTTGTACTGTATATTATTGTGTTCCGCTGTGTTAAAGAAAATGTATAACAGTAAAGATACGATTGTTAAAATAGAATCTGAGTGTGGAAGTTTTGCTGGGCCAGATCATGGATATACATGGGCGACCTTGCCCTCGGTCACTTCATCTGGCGTAGTCGGCAGGATCTGTGCCCAGCAGGATTCCCACCCAGTGTACAGTCAGAAACCGCCGCCGGTGTCCATTGTAAACCAGGTCAGGAAGTTTGGCGGGCGAAACTACCCCGTACCAGAATGGGCGGAACAAGTGCGGATACTGGGAGAAATGTATAATATTGACCCTAAGACCTTGGCAGAAATGGCGGTACTGACGCTAGAGGGGGAGGCATGGACGACAGTCAGACTGGAGACGGTCAGGGGGCAGCGTACGTTGGAGGACTTGGTGCGGGTGCTGGAAAAGACCTATGGACCTACTACGTACCAGGGAACACTGCGATACCTGTTCTTTAGACGGACACAGCTTGAATGGGAAGACATCCCCCAATATGCAAATGCCCTTCAGGTACTCCTTGAACAAGTCTGTGCAAAAGGGGAACAACTGACTACTATAGCTCCTCGTGACCTGGTACTGAGAGACCAATTCGTTATAGGGCTGAGAGACCAGTATCTTAACCGTACGCTACAGGACTTGATTCGGATGACGCCGACTCTCACCTTCGCTGAAGTCAAGCAGGAGGCCATAGAACGTTCTAGGGGACCCGTCATGGATGTGGGGACTCAAAGCGCTGCGTGCAGATCCATATTAGACGTTAAACAGCCCAACAGTGACACCGAGGAGCTGAAACAGATGGTAGCAGATTTACAGCAACAGGTGTCACAGTTAACACTAGAACGACAGAGAGACCAGCGGATGCAACCTAGCCGTCCCGCAGGACCGTGTTGGTCATGTGGTGATCCTCGTCATAGGGCGAATCGTTGTCCTCAACGAACAAACCATCAGTTACCACGACGAACAGAATATCAGCTACATCCACGAGCAGAGCAGCCACGCCAGGTCTCACCACAATGGCCGCCGTTAAACTAGACACCCCTGCAGCTGAGGTTCGAGCAGCAGGGGGGGACAGAGAATGGGGTGTAGAAAAACAGAGCCAGCAACGGAGTACTCTTGCCTCGAGTAGTCCCACACTTGAAGTTATTCTGGAGGGAGTTGCAGTACAAGGATTGATGGACACTGGGTCGCAAGTGACCACAATCTCTGAACAGTTTTATGAAAAGTACCTCAAACCAAGGACTGCTTGTGATCCAGATACCGCCATTAAGATAATTGCGGCTAATAACCTACCCATTCCAGTAACCGGAGTCGCCTGGATGGATACGAAGGCCTGCGGACAAGACCTAGGGAAACGAGGAATCGTCATTGTCAAGGAAGGCTTCGGCTCCGAGACCCCAGTAATAATCGGAATGAATATCTTGAAAGACCTGGATCTTATGCTGTTGACAAGAAAAGGGCCCAAGTACTGGCAGAAAGTTACGAAACATAAACCGACTCGTCTGGCGTTCCAGCGCGTAATCCGGACCGTTGGACTCCAACAGATGGCAAAGGAACAACTACCCCTAGCAGCCATTAAAGTGCCCCGCTGTACCCGGATTACTTTGCCCGCTGAAAAAGAGACAGTCATTTCCCTGCCTCTTAACACCAACCGACAGCTTGAAGGAGTTGAAGTGTTAATCGAGCCGAGGGCTCCAAGTGGGGGTAAGCTAAACCCACTGGTCGCCCGCACCCTAGCCGTCGTGAGGAACGGAAGAGTCCCTGTCTGGCTGAACAACACCGCAGACGTAGGTGTAGCCCTCGAAGCTGGCACGCAACTTGCCAGAGTATATGCTCTACCCACAGAAGTGAACCCCATGGGGCCCTTACAATTCACCCCGTCTACAGAAGATGGCTGGACGGTAACTGTCTCAGCCATAAATGCTCAAGCAGATGATGAAGATATTGGGCGAAAATTACTGGAAAAAGTGCAACTGGACCCGTCCCAGTACACCAAACAGGAAGTGTCTCAAGTGGAGGGACTACTGCGAGAACACCAAGACTCCTTTGCAAAGCATGACACCGACTTCGGGTACACCACCAGTATCCAACACGAGATTCCCACGGGCGATACTGCCCCTATTCGCGAGAGGTACCGACAAATACCACCTCAACAATACCAGGAGGTGAAAAGCCTCTTAGAATCTATGCTACACGCTGGAGTGGTGCGGGAGAGCCAGAGCCCATGGGCTGCACCCGTGGTGATAGTCAAAAAGAAAGATGGGTCCCTGAGATTTTGCGTAGACTACCGTCGGCTGAACGCGTGCACGATCCGGGACTCCTATCCACTCCCCCGGATCGAAGAGTCACTGACCGCCCTGAAGAAGGCCAAATATTTTTCGTCTCTAGACTTGGCCAGTGGATATTGGCAGGTCCCCATGAGTGAGAAGGACAGAGAAAAGACCGCCTTCATCCTTCCCATGGGCCTGTACGAGTTTGACCGGATGCCATTCGGCTTGAGTAACGCACCAGGGACCTTTCAGAGACTGATGGAACGCTGTCTGGGAGATTTCAACTTCGAATTCACGCTGATATACCTTGTTGACATCGTGGTGTACTCCGCCACCTTTGAGGATCATCTTCACAAGCTTGGCAAAGTGCTCCAGCGCTTGAAGAGACACGGCTTGAAGTTGAAGCCCAGCAAGTGCCGTCTATTCCAGCAGGAGATCGATTACCTGGGACACCGGATCTCAGCCGAAGGTGTCCAACCCTCTCCAGAGAAGATAGCAGCTGTCCGAGAGTGGCCACAACCAACTACCATCAAAGAAGTCCAGGCTTTCCTGGGACTAGCGGGCCATTACCGCCGATTTGTCAAGGACTTTGCCCGGCTTGCGGAACCACTGCATGAGACTCTCCGAGGGACCGCGAACAGTCCCAGAGGACGACGCATCAGCTGGGGGCCCGACCAAGAAAAATCCTTCCGGGCGCTTCAAGCTGCTTTGACATCGCCCCCTATTCTGGCATTTGCAGATTACACCCTGCCGTTCCAGTTATACACAGACGCCAGCCTTCAAGGTCTCGGGGCGGTCCTCTCCCAAGTCCAAGATAACAAGGAACGCGTAATAGCCTATGCCAGTAGATCCCTCCGTGACACCGAAAAGAACCCCGTCAACTACAGCTCTTTCCGCCTGGAACTCCTGGCCCTGACCTGGGCTATGACAGAGAAATTTGCTGGCTACCTGACAGGGGCGGAGGTGCTGGTCGTGACAGACAACAATCCTCTTGCCCACCTAGAAAATGCCAAACTAGGGGCAATGGAACAGCGCTGGATGGCAAGGCTCTCTAGATTCCAATACAAAATTAAATACAGAGCGGGGACGGAGAATCAGAATGCTGACAGCCTTTCCAGAGTGACATCATCCTCGCCAGTGGGGGACCGGGATGAAGAGTTGGAGGAAGATGAACTGCCCGACTTTGCCCGGCTAGCTAAACAAATAGAAGATAGCCGCCAGTATGCTGTAGGCGGGATCGAAGCCATAGTGGGGTCCCCCCTGTCCCAACAAGAATGGGCCAAGCTTCAAGATCGAGACCCTGAACACGTCTTACTGAAACAGTACGTGAAGACACAAGAGAAACCACCCTCCGAAGTAAGAGCCCGACTCTCAACCAGGACCTCTGCCCTACTTGCCCAATGGGATCGGCTGATCGTGAAGGATGGAGTCTTGTATCGCAGGGCCCTTTTATCCCATATGCTGGAAGAATGTTTGCAGATTGTCGTCCCGGTGCAGCTGGCCCATGAGATGGTGGCTGAAGCCCACAGAAGGAACGGCCACTTCGGCATAGACAAGACCCTCCGGTGGACCCAGCAATTCATTTTTTGCCCAGGACTCCGTAAGCTGGTTGAAAACGTCTGCCTGGGATGTCGTACATGTGAACTCCACAAGTCTACTGAGCAACGTGCACCCGTCCAGACTATTAGCACATCCAGGCCCCTCGAATTGTTGATGGTGGACTATCTGTTGATTGGAACGGCGAATAGTGGCTACCAGTACTGTCTGGTGATGGTAGACCACTTCACGAAATTCGCCATCGCTGTTGCTACCAAAGATCAGACTGCAGAATCAGCTGCACAGGCCATCTGTCAGCACTTCGTTCGGGTCTACGGGTGTCCGGAGCGGCTACACTCTGATCAGGGGGCGTGTTTCGAAGGGCGAGTCATTGAAGAACTCCAGCAGATGTATGGAATCAAGAAGTCCAGGACCACCCCGTATCATCCGCAAGGGAATGGCGCGTGTGAACGTTTCAACCGGACCCTCTTACAACTGATCCGAACCTTAGCAGAAGACAAAAAGCCCGACTGGCCTCGATTCCTCCCAGAACTGCTGTGGGCCTATAACAATCAAGTTCATTCTGTCACCGGATACACGCCTTACACCCTCCTTTTTGGCCGCCCAGGCAAAGGCATCCATGAGCTACACCTGTCTAACTCTGATGAAGACACCTGTGGTACCTATCCTTCCTGGCTACAAGCACACCGTCAAAGTATGGAAACTGTCTACCGGCTGGTGGAACAGCAGATCCAGGACCAGGTCCACGCTGATCCACTTCCAGTACAAGAAGACCTACTGAGTGTGGGTCAACTGGTCCTAGTTCGTATAAAGAAACCGCAAGGAAAACTCCGGCCCAAGTGGGAGACCGAAGTCTATCGAATAATTGGACACCCGTACCCTGGTGGCCCCGTCTACCAAGTACAATGCGAAGACAGCGGCAGCCTCCGCACCCTGCACCGCAACATGTTGCGCCCCTGTCGTTCTCAGCCTGACTCCCCTCCTGTGATACCTAGAGAGATGGATATCACTAATACTGTGGGAGACACCGATACCGGGGATGTAGAGGTGGAAGACATCCCTACCCCTGCTCGCCTGACTGAAGCGTCTGAACCCCTTACCTCCTCGACTGACTTACCGACTGGGGCAGAGAGTGGGGTGACTGATCGGGAAGAGAGGTTAGCACCCGTTAGGCGGACAACGAGGACCACCGCAGGAGTGCCCCCGGGACAGTCCTACAGAGACCAATATGTGTGGCCCTTTTCGCAGCCGGGTCCTACAACCTCCACAGCCATCGCCGCCCTGGAGACAGTCGTTGACAGGGACTGCCAACCTTTAAGCGGGGGGCGTGTAGTGAGCTGGCCGGCTGTGACTGTTCTGTTATCATTGACATAGAATCTGTGACAGACACTGCCCCATATGGCCAGAAGTTATACCTATGCCAAATGTGATTACAGAGGGACAAACTGTATTGGCAAAACTTCCCCCTGTGATGTCATGTGAACAGGAAGGGGAGGAAAAGAGAAAGCCCGGGAAACTGGTGTGTGCAGAGAGAGGTCTGTGTCTGCTGGCGTCCTCCTGTAGATGCGATATAGAAGATTGCCTGGATGATCGCTATCTCTTGGAAGCTGACATCCAGATTGTTCCCAGCTCCCACACTGCGGAGCACCCAACGGTGACATCTTCACAGACCCTGGAGCCCATGAACTGTAAGCGGGTCCTCTGTTGAGAGGCCGAACATTCCACCCTTACCTGTTGAACCCCAAGGACTACAGTCTGGACCTGAGAGACGGAGTTTTGTTCAATCCCTGTTTTTCTCTTCGGCTGGAGCGTCCCCCTGCAGTGACAGACAGGCCTGCGACGTGGGAAGATAACCTCTTGGAACAAAGGAACTGGTAACGTGTGGATAGAGAAAGTGAGGGACAGTTTGTTATTACACGTTATCTCTGTGAATAGGCATATTTTGTACTGTATATTATTGTGTTCCGCTGTGTTAAAGAAAATGTATAACAGTAAAGATACGATTGTTAAAATAGAATCTGAGTGTGGAAGTTTTGCTGGGCCAGATCATGGATATACATGGGCGACCTTGCCCTCGGTCACTTCAACCATATAGCATACTGGAACATGGGAAAAAAATTCCAAGTGAAGTGAAATTGCAAAAAAATGCACATTTGCACAATGATTTTAGGTTTTGCCTTTATGATTCTCCAGGTAAGTATAAGTTTGAAGATACCAACATGTCTAGGTTCTTTTTATTTAAGTGTTGAAAAAAATCCAAAAGATGGTAAAAATAAATAAATATGCAAAAGGGTGTCATTTTCCAAGATCTGTAGTGTCTCCATTTTTTAGGATCTGGGATTGGATGAGAGCTTTTTTTCCGAACAGATATTTTGACTCATACCATTTTGGGGTAGATACAATGTTTTAATCAATTATACTGGGGAACACAATTTTTTTAGGAGTTAGGTCAGACAACTGTTCTTAACTAATTTTTGGATGCTGAATCCAGAAATTATCTCAGTTTTTCTCTATCACGTCAAGTTTTTCAACTACAGGATTTTTGTCTTCTCAAAAATATGTAAACTACTGTACCTAAAAAGTGTTTTTTTTTTTTTTAAATAGTACAAATATGAACAAAAAATGAAATATATAAGAAATAGGCATGACAAATATGTTTTTTAACACTATCATGTTTTTTTTTTACAAAGTATATATATATATATATATATATATATATATATATATATATATATATATATATATATATATATATATATATATACATACACAAGTATTTAAGGTAAAAATGTACATTAATTGCTTTTTCTGGAGTGTTTAACTTGAGGACAATCACGTTTGATGCTCCAGCAATAGTCAGCCATCATATGTACATCCCATCTACCCTGGTAACGGTCTTCCATAACCTTCAAATCTTGGTGAAATTGTTCACCTTGCTCATCGCTAACAGCACCAAGATTTTCCGGAAAGTTGGCAAGAGGGCAATGCAGAAAATGTAGTTTAATACTCATGTTGCAACCAAGCGCTTTGTAGCTCTCCAATAGTTTCTGAACAATTTCTTTGTAATTACTTGCACGTGTATTTCCAAGAAAGTTCTTGACGACGTCTTTGAATGATAACCAAGCATTCTTCTCAAGATCTGCCATAGTCCCGGTGAAATGTTCATCCTTGATGAGCTGTCGAATTTGTGGACCATCAAACACACCAGCCTTGATTTTTTCAATGGACAGTCCGGGAAGTGCCAACATGATGTACTTAAAACAGTCGCCGTCAGTTGGCAATGCTTTTACAAATTGCTTCATGAGAACTAGTTTTATGTGCAGAGGTGGGAATAGTATATTCTTCCTGTCAACAAGTGGCTGATGTAGGATGTTAGGATCTCCAGGTTTAAGACCAGATCTTGGAGGCCAATTCAACTCAACCCAATGCTTTTCTCGAGCTCTGCTATCCCACATACAGAGAAAGCAGGGATACTTTGTGTACCCACGTTGCTGACCAAGAAGGAAGCAAACCATTTTAAGGTCAACACAGATGATCCAATTGTGTGTGTCATATTTCAATAACCCAATAACTCTTTACATCTCCATGTTCTTCACGAAGAGAGACAGAATGCCCAATAGGGACTGCACCAAATATATTGCCATTGTGTAGAAGGACACACTTAAGACTCCGCTTTGAGCTATCAATAAACAGTTGCCATTCATTTGGATTGTACATTGAAAGCCCTAATTCTTGTAGTAAACCAGGAATATTATGGCAAAACACAAAACCGCTGTCACACCGAAAGTACTGCAAAAATGTACTTTCTCTAGTACGAAAGTATGATAACTTCGCTCCTTGTTCAAGTAACTGTTTCTCATTCAGCCTTGATGCTAGTAATTCTGAAGCTTTTTTTGATAAGCCCAATTCACGTGCTAAATCATTTAACTCGTGCTGATCAAATCCCTTACGAACTGAATCCTTGTGAATTTCAAATTCTGCATCATTGCTGTCACTGTGTTCGTCAACATCACTCAGAACTTCTAGAGATGGTAGCTGTTCGAAAACTGGCACTGGAATTTCAGCTGAATGAGGCATTGGTCTGATAGCTGACGGTAGATTTGGATATTCTATTTTACTTTTATTTTTCCTGTTAAATCCTGATGTTTTCACTAAACAGAAGTAACAGTCTGTGGAATGACTTTTTTTGCTCTCTCCACACCATGGGGATACCAAATGCCAACTTTTCACATGTTCCTTTGGTCCACATCCATAAACTCTCGACACACTGCTTGCACACTATGTGAGGGGCCCATGGCTTATCTTGATCACCGAGTTTTACTTTAAAATATGCAAAATATGCTTGTTTGACAAATGCACTGATGTTTGCCCTTTGAACTGGAATGGTGAAAACACCACAAATATAGCAGGAGTCAGGGTTGTTTAGGCATTTACGACGAGAGGAAGAAGGAGCAGACATGATCTGCAACAAAGGAAATATGTACATATGTAAATAAAACACTGAGATGGAAAGTTACAAGCTTTGAAAACTAACAAAGAAAAAAATCATAAAAGATATATAAATTACAACTAAGCACCCAATGTAAAGAGAAAAGCTATCACAAATCCTATTTATTCCTACTATGATAAATTTTTTGTGTAAAGATATTGATAATTATGACGTATTGGGAGCTGCACACACCTCACACCTCAGTTGTGACTACTCTTACAAGTTGCCACGTAGCTCTATATGAGTCGAATTGTAATCAGATAACAAGTCTTATTACAGATATCAGTACAATTGTGCTTCTCTGGCAGGTAAGTTGTGGAGGAAAAACTTGATGCTAGAAAAAACTGACTACATTTTTGGAATCAGCATGCCAATTTTAGTATAAATCAGCTCAAAAACCTAACTCAACAGAAATTTTTTTTCAAATTGTTCCCCATTATTATTGCATTTTATGTTGTGGAGAAATTTATTTCTGGTGTTTTGATTTTTTTTCTCGTAACATCTTTACTCATCAGATTAATTTAGTTTATTTTGATACATCGGGCATTTCTGAAAATACCAAATGTGCGTTTTGTTAGTTTTTATGATTATATTTGGATGACTGGGCAAAAAGGGGGTGATTTGAGCATTATTATTTTTCTCATTTTTAAATATTTTGAAATAATTTTTTTCCACTTTTTACTTACTTAAATACACTTCTCAAAAAAAATAAAGGGAACACTTAAACAGAATATGACTCCAAGTAAATCAAACTTATGTGAAATAAAACTGTTCACTTAGGAAACAACACTGTGTTAGGGTTGGCGGAACGCACCAAATATATAATTTATTAAATGGAATTGGTGCGTTCGCAACCCGGGATCCACCGTGCAGGAAAGCACCTGCTGCTAGATAATGGCGGCTCTATATGGCGGTATATACCAACTCTGTTAGCTTCACAGAGTAACCGCGAGAGGAAAGCTCTGTGCCCTGTTAGACTTTCACAGAGGCACAGGCCAACTACCCAGATGTGAGCAGTGAGTGGTCATGCATACATACAAAACTCCTCGCCGGAGGTGCTAGCATTCTAGGGGCTTATTTCAGCCGGGTCCCTGAACACATTCAAACACATGACCACATTGGTGCAAAGCATATAGCATAAGACGATACTAGCGCATGGCCGTGCGGTCATGCGCAGTTTATATAGTTGCAGCACAGGAAGCTGAAACTGAAGTTTTTGCCCTTTCAGAAGGACCAATGGAAAGTGCTGCAGTACCTGAGCATGTTTTGCCCTTTCAGGACCTTCCAGAAGGACCAATGGAATGTACTGAGCATGTGACCGAACATGTGGCCCTCGACCTCCAATGGGAGACCCTGCCCTGGGCATGCTCAGTGTGAGTAAACAAGGACTTAGTCCCAGAGAGACTCGCTCGCCGCAGATCAGTGCAGGGTACCATAGGAAAGCCAGAAAAGGCAGTAGTGACCCTATGCACCGAATCAGCCCCAGCGAGATGCTGGGAGCGACGTCTCCGCTGAGCAGAGCCCACTGCGGCCGATACCGAATGGGAGACCGCAGCAGACACGGATCGAGATTCCCCCTGTGCAGCAGAGGAAACTCGACTCCTAACACACTGGTTGACAATCAATTTCACATGTTTGTGCAAATGGAATAGACAACAGATGGAAATTATTAGCAATTATCAAGACACACTCAACAAAGGAGTGGTTCTGCAGGTGGGGACCACAGACCACATCTCAATACCAATGCTTTCTGGCTGATGTTTGGTCACTTTTGAATGTTGATTGTGCTTTCACACTCGTGGTAGCATGAGACGGACTCTTCAATCCACACAAGTGAAAAGATGCATACAGTAAGAGATTAAAAAAAAAATGTAAAAAGTTAACCCACAATGGAAATATATATATATATATATATTATTTTTTTTACTTCAATTACATAAGTAATAACTGCAAAAAATATAAAGTGGGAAGGGGATTACTGATACACAAAAGATGAGTGGCAGACCACTCGGAGTACTAACAACAAACAAACCTGGATCGGGAGTAAAATAACGGTAAAATAAGGCCAAATGAAATATATATAAAATTGCCTTTTTTTAGGTTTTGGCAGCTGGCACTACAGCATGTGCCTGTACTTGGAGTGAAAAAGTTTTTTTTAAAACATAGAGGTAATAAATATCAGGACGGACAATAATATATACAAACTTATGTAAGGCTTGGGATATAAAGCACAATATACCCTCAGAAAAATAAATAAATGTATATATGTAGCTAAATCTCATAAGTACACAGCCATGTGGAAATGTGCAAAGAATCACAGCAGGTATGTAACACCAAACAATACTTAATGCGGATAGTGAAAGGTTTTTAGTAAAAACCTGTTTTTGCTAGTGTAAAAAAATGATAAAATAAATAAGAGTGACCAAACAAACTCAGGTTGGAGGCTAACTGATGCTGAGAAAAAGGAGTAAATAATATATGTCGGTGGTATGTCCTGCCCTATACTACATGTGTAATATGCCAAGGATAATATATATAAAGGAAGAGGTGATATGTGACTTATATCATGGGGGTGAAAAAAATAATAAGTAGTGCAATATGTAAATGACTGTAGAGGGCATGTAAAAAGAGAAGAATAGGTAGTGAAACTACATTTCACATATGTTTAATGTGCTCAGGGCAAAGTATGTAAGGGAAGTAAGAAAGGGAGCAGATAAAGTGAGGGCTGTGGGGGGGGGGGGGCAACAATAGTATAATATGTCAATGTCTTACATAAAGATTATGCCAAGTATGGAATAATGAAACAAATAGTCAATAATATTATACCTGATAGAGTCCGTCCCTCCAAGTACAGAGCACAGATTAAATCCTTTGTCAGGGATTGGCTCAGGTAGTGCAGCTCATCAGAATGGTATATCAGTATCAATGCGAGCTGTGGCAAGAAGGTTTTCTGTGTTTGTCAGCGTAGTGTCCAGAGGCTGGAGGCGCTACCAGGTGACAGGGCAGTACACAAGGAGGCATGGAGAGGGCAGTAGGAGGGCAACAACCCAGCAGCAGGACCACTACCTCAGCATTTGTGCAAGGAAGAACAGGAGGAGCACTGCCAGAGCCCTGCAAAATGACCTCCAGCAGACCACAAATGTGCATGTGCCTGCACAAACGGTTAGAACCGACTCCATGAGGATGGTCTGAGTGCCCGATATCCACAGATTGGGGTTGTGCTCACAGCTCAACACCATGCAGGACGCTGGGCATTTGCCCAAGAACACCAGGACTGGCAAATTCACCACTGGTGCCCTGTGCTCTTCACAGATGAAAGCAGGTTCACACTGAGCATATGTGACAGACGTGACAGAGTCTGGAGATGCCGTGGAGAGCAATCTGCTGCCTGCAACATCCTTCAGCATGACCGGTTTGGCAGTGGTCAGTAATGGTGTGGGGTGGCATTTCTTTGGAGGATCGCACAGCCCTCCATGTGCTCGCCAGAGGTAGCCTGACTGCTATTAGGTACCGAGATGAGATCTTCAGACCCCTTGTGAGACCATATGCTGGTGCAGTTGGCCCTGGGTTCCTCCTAATGCAGGACAATGCCAGACCTCATGTGGCTGGAGTGTGTCAGCAGTTCCTGCAAGATGAAGGCATTGAAGCTACGGACTGGCCCGCCCGTTCCCCTGACCTGAATCCGATTAAACACATCTGAGACATGTCTCATACCATCCACCAACGTCACATTGCACCACAGACTGTCCAGGAGTTGGCCTCATTAGAAGCATGCCCAGGCATTGTAGGGAGGTCATACAGGCACGTGGAGGCCACGCACATTACTGAGCATGATTTCCTTGCCTTGAGGCATTTCCACTGAAGTTAGATTAGCTTATAACTTCATTTTTCACTATGATTTTGAGCGTCATTCCAGCTCCAAACCTCCATGGGATATTAGTTGTGAATTCTGTTGATAATTTTTAGGTTTTATTGTTCTCAACCCATTCCACTATGTAATGAATAAAGATTTCCAACTGGAATATTTCATTCAGTGATATCTAGGATGTGGGATTTTAGTGTTCCCTTTATTTTTTGAGCAGTGCAGTTTCTTTAGGACATGTGAAGCTGCAATCATCCGATCGCTTGTGCTACACATACCAAGGCATCTAGGTAGCAGAAATCATGATCTTCCATGAACACTTGCAACGGGCTGGTGTTTATAGCAGATCTGCAATGACAAGCACAAAAGTCTTCTGCAGACCCCTGGTGGTCATTCCTACCCATCGGCACCCACGATCATGTGACAGGGCACCGATCGGTGAGGTTGGTGATGTGCATCTGAAGCGATTGAGGTAAATGTCGCGTCAGACATTGACAGTGGTATTTAACATGTTATAAGCCATGGGTGGATTGTGATTTCACCTGTGGCTGTTAGGTTTTTTTCATTTTTTTTTATTTATTGTGTCCTCTCCACGGTAGAACTGACCTGGAAATGTGACTCTCTAGGTCAGGATGAGTATGCAGATACCAAACATGTATATTTTTTCTTTTTATTTACGGTAAGTGGTGAGGAAAAAAATTCGGACATTTGTAAAAAAAATATATATAATTTGCTTGTGTCGCCATTTTCTAATACTCAAAACGTTTTCAATTTTTGGGTTATGGGATTGTGTGAGGGCTGTTTTTTTGCCCCTGGAGTAAACTTTTTACCCCATTTTGGGGTAGATACAATGTTTTGGTCACCTTTTATTTAATTATATTACATTGTTGTGGCAGCCAAAAAACGTAATTCTGGTGTTTTGATTTTTTTTCTCATTGCACAGTTTACTGAACGTATTAATTTACTTTATATTTTGATAGATCAGCACCCTTATCCATCCATCTTTTCCACATAAGGTTTTAATTGCAAGCTATGCCTGGTTTCCTTTTCACTCCTCATTTACATGCGGCTGGTTTGGCACATAAAAAGTACACATTGATGTGGTTGGATGACTTTTGTACTCTTTGATGAAAAAATACTAACATAGTACCTTTACATTTTAAATGTTTTGCAGCAATATTGAAGTTCATGTATTCATTATTGGCAGTGTGCTGAAGCATCGAGTAGGTATAAGTTAAGTAAATGATAGCTTATTTAATATGATAGATCTAAGGAATTTAATGAAAACTGTTAAAGAATATAAACGAGCTGCATTTTCATACATATGTTATACAGGTCCTTCTCAAAAAATTAGCATATAGTGTTACATTTCATTATTTACCATAATGTAATGATTACAATTAAACTTTCATATATTATAGATTCATTATCCACCAACTGAAATTTGTCAGGTCTTTTATTGTTTTAATACTGATGATTTTGGCATACAACTCCTGATAACCCAAAAAACCTGTCTCAATAAATTAGCATATTTCACCCATCCACTCAAATAAAAGTGTTTTTTAATAACAAACAAAAAAATCATCAAATAATAAGGTTCAGTTATGCACTCAATACTTGGTCGGGAATCCTTTGGCAGAAATGACTGCTTCAATGCGGCGTGGCATGGAGGCAATCAGCCTGTGACACTGCTGAGATGTTATGGAGGCCCAGGATGCTTCAATAGCGGCCTTAAGCTCATCCAGAGTGTTGGGTCTTGCGTCTCTCAACTTTCTCTTCACAATATCCCACAGATTCTCTATGGGGTTCAGGTAAGGAGAGTTGGCAGGCCAATTGAGCACAGTAATACCATGGTCAGTAAACCATTTACCAGTGGTTTTGGCACTGTGAGCAGGTGCCAGGTCGTGCTGAAAAATGAAATCTACATCTCCATAAAGCATTTCAGCCGATGGAAGCATGAAGTGCTCCAAAATCTCCTGATAGCTAGCCGCATTGACCCTGCCCTTGATGAAACACAGTGGACCAACACCAGCAGCTGACATGGCACCCCACACCATCACTGACTGTGGGTACTTGACACTGGACTTCAGGCATTTTGGCATTTCCTTCTCCCCAGTCTTCCTCCAGACTCTGGCACCTTGATTTCCGAATGACATGCAAAATTTGCTTTCATCAGAAAAAAGTACTTGGGACCACTTAGCAACAGTCCAGTGCTGCTTCTCTGTAGCCCAGGTCAGGCGCCTCTGCCGCTGTTTATGGTTCAAAAGTGGCTTTACCTGGGGAATGCGGCACCTGTAGCCCATTTCCTGCACACGCCTGTGCACGGTGGCTCTGGATGTTTCCACACCAGACTCAGTCCACTGCTTCCTCAGGTTCCCCAAGGTCTGGAATCGGTCCTTCTCCACAATCTTCCTCAGGGTCCGGTCTCCTCTTCTCGTTGTACAGCGTTTTCTGCCACATTGTTTCCTTCCAACAGACTTACCATTGAGGTGCCTTGATACAGCACTCTGGGAACAGCCTATTTGTTGAGAAATTTCTTTCTGGGTCTTACCCTCTTGCTTGAGGGTGTCAATGATGGCCTTCTTGACATCTGTCAGGTCGCTAGTCTTACCCATGATGGGGGTTTTGAGTAATGAACCAGGCAGGGAGTTTATAAAAGCCTCAGGTATCTTTTGCATGTGTTTAGAGTTAATTAGTTGATTCAGAAGATTAGGGTAATAGGTCGTTTAGAGAACCTTTTCTTGATATGCTAATTTATTGAGACAGGTTTTTTGGGTTATCAGGAGTTGTATGCCAAAATCATCAGTATTAAAACAATAAAAGACCTGACAAATTTCAGTTGGTGGATAATGAATCTATAATATATGAAAGTTTAATTGTAATCATTACATTATGGTAAATAATGAAATTTAACACTATATGCTAATTTTTTGAGAAGGACCTGTATATCATCATATGTCATATACCATCCTCCTGTGTAGAAAAGCTGTACTTACCATATATTGATTTCATCAATCTGTATGCTAGCCAATGAACATGTCAATATGATTCTGAAACTTTGATAAGAATATCCTAATAACAAAATCAAATATAAACAGTACAAGAAGCTAAAGTTCTGAACTAGGTAACAAAGTTCATTGATATCCTGTCTTGCTGTTATTGGTGGTTGCAAGAACTGTCATTATAAAAATGTAAAAAATGTATCCCACAAATTGTAATGTATTATTATGCTTATTATTTATTATTATTATAGAGCCATTTATTCCATGGCACTTTACATGTGAGGAGGGGTATGCATAATAAAAACAAGTACAATAATCTTCAGCAATACAAGTCACAGCTGGTACAGGAGGAGAGAGGACCCTGCCCACGAGGGCTCACAATCTACAAGGGATGGGTGAGGATACAGTAGGTGAGGATAGAGCTGGTCGTGCAGTGGTTTGTTTGATCGGAGGTTACTGCAGATTGTAGGCTTGTCAGAAGAGGTGGGTCTTCAGGCTCTTTTTGAAGGTTTCGATGGTAGGTGAAAGTCTGATATGCTGTGGTAGAGAGTTCCAGATTAGGGGTGATGCGCGAGAGAAATCTTGTATGCGATTATGAGAAGAGGAGATAAGAGGAGAGTAGAGAAGGGGATCTTGTGAGGATCGGATGTTGCGTGCCGGAAAGTACTGGGAAATGAGGTCACAAATGTATGGAGGAAACAGGTTGTGGATGGCCTTGTATATCATGGTTAGGCTTTTGTACTGGAGTCTCTGGGTAATGGGGAGCCAGTGAAGGGATTGACAGAGGGGAGAGGCCAGGGAATAACAGGGGAACAGGTGGATTAGTCGGGCAGCTGAGATTAGAATAGATTGGAGGGGTGCGAGAGTGTTAGAGGGGAGGCCACAGAGCAGGAGGTTACAGTAGTCGAGGCGGGAGATGATGAGGGCATGGACTAGGGTTTTTGTAGATTCTTGGTTTAGGAAAGTTCCGTGAAATATTTTTGAGTTGAAGGCGATAGGAAATGGAAAGGGCTTGTATATGTGGTTTGAAGGAGAGATCAGTGTCAAGCATTACCCCGAGGCAGTGAGCTTGTGGGACTGGGGAGAGTGGGGAGCCGTTTACTGTAATGGATAGGTTCATTGGGGAGATCGTGCAAGATGGGGGAAAGAAAATGAATTCTTTTTTGTCCATGTTAAGTTTTAGAAATCTAGCGGAGATGAAAGATGAAATAGTGGATAGACATTGAGGGATTAGTAGGGTGGTGATATCTGGTCCAGAGATGTAGATCTGTGTGTCCGTAAGATTCTATGAGCTGTCCCAGGCCAAAAGTGTAAATGGAGAAGAGCAGGGGCCCTAGGACTGAACCTTGCGGGACTCCGACAGATAGGGGGCGAGGTGAGGAGGTGGTGTGTGAATGGGAGATGCTGAATGTTCGGTCAGTTTGGTATGACGAGATCCAGGATAGGGCCAATTCTGTGATGCCAAGGGATGAGAGGGTCTGTAGTAATAGGGAATGGTCCACTGTGTCATAGGCAGAGGACAGGTCCAGAAGGAGGAGAATAGAGTAGTGTCGCTTGCTCTTGGCGGTTAATAGGTCATTGGTGACCTTAGTTAGGGCAGTTTCAGTGGAGTGGTGTGACTGGAAGCCTGATTGTAAGCGGTCGAAGAGGGAGCAGGAAGATAGATGGGAGGACAATTCAAGATGGACGTGTTGTTCCAGCAGTTTTGAGGCATAGGGGAGAAGTGATATAGGGCGATAGCTAGATAAAGAGGATGGGTCAAGAGAGGGCTTATTGAGGATAGGTGCGATTGAGGCATGTTTAAAGCTTGAGGGGAAAACACCAGTTGTTAGTGATAGGTTGAAGAGATGGGTTAGAGTTGGGATGAAGACTGTGGCGAGGTTTGGGATGAAGTGGGAAGGGATCGGGTCAAGTGCACAGGTGGTGAGATGCGATCTTGAGAGTAGAGTGGAGAGTCGATCTTCTGTAATGGTGGATAAGTTGGTTATGGAGGTGGAGGGCTGGGTAGTTGGGAGGAAGGGCTCTGGGGTTGTCGACTAAAACTGTCCCTGATGTTCTCCATCTTCTGCTTGAAAAATGAGGCAAAGTCTTCAGATGAGATGAGTGGGGAGGGAGGAGGTGTTGGGGATGGAGGAGAGAGTTGAAGGTGTTGAATAACTGTTTAGGGTTGTGAGACAGGGAGGATATGTGAGATGAGAAGTAGGCTTGTTTTGCTGTGGCGACTGTGGTCTTGAAAGCGGTGAGGGACTGTTTGAATTCGATGAAGTGCTCGTTGGAGACGGATCATTTCCATCTCCCCTCAGCAGCCCTGGATGTATGTATCTTATCTGTATGTATGTATGTATCTTACCTTATCAATATCATTGCTTGCAGTAGGAGCAGACCAGATTGTAACTCCTGTAAGCAGATTGATCCATTATGAATAAAATTTACAATCACTAAAAGACTAATCTAGGATTTTTATTCTACATCACCTAGTTTCCTAGAATATTGCTATCTGTCTTGTGTTCACTTCCATAGTTGTTTGACTTCAGCGTGCAGATTATGTCTCGATCAAACAAGTACCTGTCTACTTTTTGCTTACATAACATTACTATTGTTTCACTTGGTTCCAATTATAGGCTTTAAAAAACAATTGTAGGATAGTGTTCAAAGGCAGTGTGGTTTGCAGATGTGTATAAGTAGTGTATATACAAAGTATGTAAGAGACAAACAGGCTCTGTCTGAGACAAAAGACTTGAACAGTGAACTTTGTGAACCTTACACCATCACATATATATGTCATTGCTCACCTCTCTGGCCCCTCAACTCTTCACCATCTCCCATCCAATTCTGAGAACATGTACTTATAATGGATGCTCTTAACCCCTTCACGCCGCAGCCCTTTTTCATTTTTGTGTTTCTGTTTTTTGCTCCCCTTCTTCCCAGAGCAATAACTTTGTTATTTTTCAGTCAATATGGCCATGTGAGGGATTATTTTTTTGCGGGACGAGTTGTACCTTTGAACAACATCATTGGTTTTACCATATCGTGTACTGGAAAAAGGGGAAAAAATGCCAAGTGCGGTGAAATTGCAAAAAAAAGAGCTTTCCACAAGTGGTTTTTGGATTTTTTTTTTTACCATGTAAGTGGTGAAAAAAAATCCAAAGTTTGTTGAAAAAAATTGCATCATTTTCCGAGACCTGTAGTGTCTCCATTTTTCATTAGCTGGGGTTGAGTGAGAGCTGACGTTTTTATTGATACCATTTTGGTGTAGATATGATCTTTTGATCACCCGTTATTGCATTTTAATGCAATGTTGTGGCAACCAAAAACTAATTCTGTTGCTTTGACTTTTTTTTGCCACACTGTTTACAGATCAGATTAATTATTATTATAGTTTGATATATCGGGCAATTCTGAACGCGGCGACACCAAGTATGTGCATTTTTTTAAAAAAATGTTTGTTTTATTTTCAATGGGGAGAATGGGAGGAGATTTAAACTTTTATTTTTTTTATATTTTTAAAAGCTTTTTTTTTACTTTTCACTTGCATCAATAGTCTCCATGAGAGACAAGAAGCTGCAGTTGTCTGATCGTCTGTGTGTAGCAGAAATGCTCACTTGCTATGAGCTGCATGGCGCACATAGCAATCCAGCAATAACAACCACAGGAGTCTGATGCAGACCCCAGGTTGTCTTTTGACACGGACGCCAATGGGCGGGATTAGTGACACGCTTCCGGTGTGATCACATTAAATGCTGCTGTCAGAGATTGACAGCAGCATTTAACAGGTCAACAGCCGTGGGTAGATCATGATTCCATGGCGGCTGTTAGGGGCACATGTCAGCTGTTCAAAATCGCTGACATGTGTCGGGAAAGATGTGTGCTCAGCGCCGGATCCCACATCAAAGGGAAAGACACGACATGCACAGTACATTTACGGCGCATGTCGTGTAGGAGTTAATGAACTCCATGGATTACTAATGCTAGTCTGTGTTGAGGCCTGAGAGGGTTGGAAAGGTCACAATGTCATGACGTCAGAGAATGTAATCTAACCTTATGCACATGTACAGACAAATGTGAGAGGCCTGGGTATTGCAGTGCAAGTGTTTTTGATGAGAGTGACAGGGAGGAGTGGAAGAGCCGGAGAAGTGAGAGGTAAGGTGAGTATAAGGAAATGTTTTTTAACACTTTTATGGTCTTTAACCCCTTCATAACCTTGGGATTTTATGTTTTTCCGTATTTGTTTTTCACTCTCCTCCTTCCCAGAGCCATAACTTTTTTATTTTTCCATCATTGTGGCCATATGAGGGCTTATTTTTTGAGGGCCGAGATGTACTTTTGAACAGAATCATTGGTTTTACCATGTCGTGTACTAGAAAACGGGAAAAAAAATTCCAAGTGCGGTGAAATTGCAAAAAAAGTGCAATCCCACCCTTATTTTTTGTTTGACTTTTTTGCTAGGTTCACTAAATGCTAAAACTGACCTGCTATTTTGATTCTCCAGGTCATTACGAGTTTATAGACACCAAATATGGCTAGGTTCTCTTTTATCTAAGTGGTGAAAAAAAATTCCAAACTTTGCTAAAAAAAAAAAAAAATTGTGCCATCTTCCGATACCCGTAGCGTCTCCATTTTTCGGGATCTGGGGTCGGTTGAGGGCTTATTTTTTGCGTTCCAAGCTGACGTTTTTATTAATACCATGTTTGTGCAGATAGGTTCTTTTGATCGCCGTTAATGCATTTTAATTTAATGTCACAGCGACCCAAAAAATAATTCTGGCATTTCAAATTTTTTTCTCACTAAGCTGTTTAGCGATCAGGATAATGCATTTTTTATTGATAGATCTGGCGATTCTGAACTCGGCGATACCAAATATGTGTAGGTTTGATTTTTGTTATTGTTTTATTTTGAATGGGTCGAAAGGGGGATGATTTAAACTTTTATATTTTTTATTTTTTTCACATTTTTTTAACGTTTTTTTTACTTTTGCCATGCTTCAATAGCCTCCATGGGAGGCTAGAAGCTGGCACAACTCGATCGGCTCTGCTATGTAGCTGAATTGCAAGCTTGCTATGAGCGCCGACCACAGGGTGGTGCTCACAGCAAACCGGCATCAGTAACCATAGAGGTCTCAAGGACCTCTATGGTTACTATGCAGAAGCATTACTGACCCCCGATCATGTGACAGGGGTCAGCGATGCGCTTATTTCCGGCCCAATGGCTGGAAGCACCGGTTAAATGCCGCTGTCAGCGTTTGACAGCGGCATTTATCTAGTTAATAGCGGTGGGTGAATCGCGATTTCTCCCACCGCTATTGCGGGCACATGTCAGCTGTTCAAAACAGCTGACATATCCCGGCTTTGATGCGGGTTCACCACCGGAGCACGCATCAAAGTGGGGGTTCTGAACTCGGACATACTATCCCGTCCGAGGTCAGAAAGGGGTTAAGAAAAAATGATCAACGGCTGTCATTTTGCTGAATTGGCGTTGAAGCAAATATTAAAAATCAGCATTTTAACAAATTTTTTTAAAACTCAAGTAGAATTAAATATAACACATCACTCTACTTAATACCAATCAATAAAATAATGATCAGTATTATGTAGAAACAGAAATATCTTTTTCATAGTTATGTACAACTGCAAAAGTATTTTAGGAATCTCACATTTGTGTTACAAAATTTTAAAATTAAAGCCTTTTAATGTATAATTAGCTATTTGTACATCTCAATATAATTGTGTTTAATTAGAAGTGCTGTACTATGCTGCTTTTCATAGCTTTGCAATGTAATTTCTGGGCTTTCAGCAATTAGCGAGACAATTAGCAATTTTTATTATTTTAATCTGCCCGTGGGTATCATGAAATCAAGCATGGAGTCCACTCATTATATAATATTGAAGCAATGGTATTTACTGTAGATAGCTTGCTCTATTTTTTTGCAACCACATGTGCTATGTCTACAGTACAGAACACATTCCTACTAGTTAAAGTTCTTCTTTAATAAGGAAATAGATGGTTGCATATAAGCTTGGCAGGCTGTTAGACAAGATTTATTTCTGTATTTTAGCCAATAAACATTTTTTTCCCTTCTAGAATCGACTGTTTAAAAAAAAAAATCAAATCTTTATGCATTCCAAGCTCAGAGGTTGATAGCTCTCACATGTTCAACAATCCTTATAAAATATGTCTTCTGAGTGTAGTGCTAATATGACACCTCAAGGACAGATCCATTTTAAAATGAGTTACAGAAAACTGTAACTTTTAGTAACCACATGCTGGAATCCTTAGAGTGGCATTGTTTCATTGTTCCATCTGGTTTTGAAAATACCTAAACATAGAGCTATCAATGATACCTCAGATATGGTCATTGCAATGTAAACATATGCATATATACAGTGGTCAAAATAAGTATTTGAGCACTTGCTGAGTTTATACATTTGCCCACTAACAAGACATGAAAAGTCTATAATTTTAAGGGTAGGTTAATTTTAACATTAAGAGAATATCAAAAATAAAATCCAGAAAATCACACTATTATATACATTTATTTGCATTTTGCAGTGAGAAATAAATATTTGATCTCTCTGGCAAACAAGACTTAATACTTGGTGGCAAAACCTTTGTTGGCAATGTGAGATGTGGGTTAGGGGAAACTCGCTTGGCAATGGGATTAAAGCACTGAGGCATGTTTTTTCACAAAAACTGTCTATCCGGTTTATTAAACGTCATAAACCGCACCACGATCAGTTCATTATTTACATCAATGGAATACATTAACCACCAACAGTCTGTTCCAATGGCAGATACTTCTCTGCCCATAACCCCCTTTATCTGGAGTTACCTTACAGGAGCTCCTGCTCCACACGCTGACTCCTGTCAGTCCTGGTTCCCAGGGAAGCTGCCAAACTGGGGTCACTGTTGTTGTGACCAGGGCACCTCAGATAGTCCTGACCCACAGATGGAACTGTAGCTTCCCCCAACACAGTAGCCATCACAGGCTCTGCAGATACGGCCTCTCCGTGCGCTATTCAGGAAGTCCAGTCTCAGGCACTTCCAACACACAGGCCCGCAGTCCATAGCTTCACCAGGTGCTCCTAGGAATCCAGCCCACTCTAGGACATTCCAACACGCAGGTTATCAGTCCATGGCCTCACCATGAGCTTCCAGGAATCCAGTCCACTCCAAGACATTCCAACACATAGACCATTTATAGGACCTCACACTCTGACCATTCAGGTCCACACACTCTTAACCATGTGACCCAAACTCTGGTTACATTATGTAGTTGTAACCACTCCCAAAAGTGGGAGGTGTGTGGTTAGCCAGTCCCACCCAGCTCACAAGATAACCCTGCAAGTCTCCCTTTACAACTATACAAATACCTGTGGGACTACAGTTCCCAGAACAACAATACTACAGGCTTAGAGCACAGACTCCAACATACCGGCCATTTACAATCACGCCGGACACTGTTGCATTATCATCATTATAGATACACCTCCATGCGTATCCTGAGGAGCACATACAGTGCCCCCTGGCTGTAACATAGGTCACTTCCTCACAGCAAGCACAGCAGTCAGACGTGTGTTATATTTGATTATGAGGTTTGTGGATGTCAGGAGGAATTTTTGTCCACTCCTGTTTGCAGATCATCTCTAAATCTTTAAGATGTTGAGGCTGTCACTTGGCAACTCGGAGCTTCAACTCCCTCATTAAGTTTTCTATGGGATTAAGGTCTAGAGACTGGCTAGACCACTCCATGACCTAAATGTGCTCATTTTTGATCCACTCCATTGTTGCCTTTAGGGTTGAGCAAAACGGATCGGACAAATTGAAAAATTGTCGACTTTCGGCCATGTCAGGTTTCGTAAAACCCGACCTGATCCTAGTGTGGGATCGGCCATGAGGTCGGCGTTCAGCGCGCCAAAGTCGCATTTCGTATGATGTTTTCTGCGCCATTTTTCATCCAATGAAGGAGGACGCAGAGTGTGGGCAGCGTGATGACATAGGTCTCGGTCCCCACCATCTTAGAGAAGGGCATGACATTGATTGGCTTGCTTTCTGCGGCGTCACAGGAGCTATAAAGGGGCATGTACGCCGACCACCATCTTACTTCTGCCGATCTTAGCATTGGGAGAGGTTGCTGCAGCTTCATCAGAAGAAGGGATATAGTTAGGGAGGGAAGATTAACCCCCAAACTGCTTGTGCTGTAGCGATTTCCACTGTCCATCACCACCATTTTTTTGCAGTGACAGTAGAGGCTATATTTTTGTGCATCATCTCTGTAGCTTATTAGGTTGCCTTATAAGGCTCCCTGATCGCTGCATTGCTGTTTGCACGCTGCTGTGCAAACCAACTGCTTTTTTAAAAGCAAAAATCCTGTTGCTCCTTTCTGCACAGTTATCTTGTTTATTTGTCCACACTTTTGTGTGCAGCAGTCCTTTTTATTGCTGCCATACTTGTCCTGAGATCATTGTAGGGAGATTGAAATTGTACTACAGTCCTTGTATTTTTTCATATATCTTCCAGCCACATTCTGCCACTTACATTGTGTTGTTTTATGCACAGGGCCTGAGGTTTGGTTTAGTCTCCCCACCAAAAAAAGGGAGATTCAAATTATACAAAGTGGATATATTTCAGTCCTGTTAGTTTGTGGTATATCAGCCAGCCACTTCTGCCACTTATAGTGTGTTGTTTTATGCACAGGGCCCTGGCCTCCATTTGGACCAGTAAATACTTTGCGCCTACTACAACTGTCTGCTACTCAGCAGAGGAGCCCACCCCTGTACCCAGCTATGCCACCTGTTTATTTATGAACAATTTTTTGGCAGACAATAAGCCTACTTTATTATTTGGGCCTACTAACTGTGTCTGGCTGCCACTCAATACAGTTGTCCTCCACTGAACAAAGCAATGCCACCTGTTTAGTATTGTTACCAATTTTGAACTGCATTTAGCCTACTTTATTATTTGGGCCTACTAACTGTGCCTGGCTGCCACTCATTACAGTTGTCCTCCACTGAACAAAGCAATGCCGCCTGTTTAGTTCTGTTACCAATTTTGAACTGCATTTAGCCTACTTTATTTTTCGGGCTTACTAACTGTGTCTGGCTGCCACTCATTACAGTTGTCCTCCACTGAACAAAGCAATGCCGCCTGTTTAGTCCTGTTACCAATTTTGAACTGCATTTAGTCTGCGTTATTATTTGGGCTTACTAACTGTGTCTGGCTGCCACTCATTACAGTTGTCCTCCACCGAACAAAGCAATGCCGCCTGTTTAGTCCTGTTACCAATTTTGAACTGCATTTTGCCTACAATATTATTTAGGCCTACTAACTGTGTCTGGCTGCCACTCAATACAGTTGTCCTCCACTGAACAAAGCAATGCCACCTGTTTAGTCCTGTTACCACATTTGAACTGCATGTAGCCTACTATATTATTTGGGCCTATATCTGTGTTTCCTCCTCATCCTGCCCATTGCCCAGCCAATGCTAGATGAGTCTGCTGGTACATTGACCATGACCACTACATTCCCCTTGTACTCTATACAGCCAGAATCTGACCCTGCTGAAAGTCAGGTTCCCCTTCCTGCATACTACACCACCTTACACGGGGCCAAAGAGGAAGGTGCAGATGAAAGTGCAGGTTCCTTCATTAGGTGGGGGAGCATACTCGTTGGTGACGTCACTGACACAAGGCCCCTCATAGTACGCAAAAATGTCTCTGCCAGTGGGAGGCGCCACCCGCCGTCAAACACACCGCCGAACTATGAGGGGCCCTGTGCCAGTGCCAATGCCAACAAGTGGGCCCTTCCTTCTTGCTCAGGATCACAGCACTTGCAAAGTTGAAATACTTACCTCTCCCTGCTCCACCGCCGTGACGTATTCCGCGTTTCCTAGGCCCACGAAAATCTTGAGCCAGCCCTATCCCCCCACAACTTTAGCCAAATGACCCCCAGTTTTCAATGCCTAACTATTATTATAAAGTAAATTAAGATTGACAAGCTTAAGTAATAAGAATTGATGTTTTTGGCATAAAAATGGGCACTGTAGGTGTTTTCCTGTCCTCCACTCACTGCCGACTTTGATTCCCCATTGACTTGCATTGGGTTTCGTGTTTCAGTCGGCCCCCGACTTTTCGCAATAATCGGCCAATTTCACCCGACCCGACTTTGCCTTTTTGAAGGCATCAATTGGAATGCCTTATTCATATATTAAAAAAGCGTAGTTGTGGTATTTCTACACTCATAAAGGCTCTGCACTTAGGCTGGTTTCACATTGGCGTTTTTTGGGGTGCGTTTTTGCGGTAAAAAACGCAAAAAAACGCATGGTGAAAAAACGCATGTAAACGCGTGTAAACGCTGCGTTTTTTTGACGCATGCGTTTTTGCATGTGGTAAAAAAAACGCGGCGTTTTGACGCGTTTACATGCGTTTTTACATGCCTTTGCGTTTTTTAAATGCATGCTGAGAAATGTGTGACAGCTGCCAGTCATCAAAAAAAAGTAAAAAACCCACTATTAACAGAAACAGTTAGGGTTAGGGTTAGGGGTAGGGATCATAACCCTAACCCTAACCCTAAAGGGATCCTACCCCTAACCCTACCCCTAACCCTAAGGGATCCTAACCCTACCCCTAACCCTAACCCTAAGGGATCCTAACCCTAACCCTACCCCTAACCCTAACCCTACCCCTAACCCTAACCATAAAGGGATTAGGGGTAGGGTTAGGGGTAGGGTAAGGGTTAGGGGTAGGGTTAGGGGTAGGGTTAGGTTCCCTTTATCACCTTTATGTTGGGGGGTGGCATATCAGTGTGTTTTCTGGGTTTTTAATAAAAAAACGCATGCGTTTTTTACCGCAAAAAACGCATGCACCAAAAAACGCATGCGTCCCCATTGACTCCAATGTATTTTTTGACCCCCAAAAAACGCATGAAAACGCATGCGTTTTTTTTGGTCCAAAAAACGCTTCTAAAAATACTACAAGTAGCATTTCAGAAAATGAACGCATGCAGTAAAAAAACGCATGCGTCAAAAAACGCGACCAAACGCGTACACAAAAAAACGCATGCGTTTTCAATGTTAAAGATAGGGAAAAAAAACGCATGCGTTTTTTTGAAAAAAAACGCTGCAGACAAAAACGCAAGTGTGAAACCACCCTTAGTGCACAATCAGATATAAATTACTTGGAGGGTTATCCATACACCCTTGAAGGCAACAACTGGAGTTTCTCATTCAAATATTAAGAAATTGAAGTTGTGGCACTTCTACACTCATAAAGGCTCTACACACAGTGCAATGCCAGGCAAAAATTATAAGGCGTGTCATCCATATATCCTTGAAGGCAACAACTGGAGGGCCTCATTCAAATTTAAAGAAAGTGTAGTTGTGGTACTTCAACACTAAGGCTGGGTTCCCATTGCGTTATGGGACCGCGTTTAACGGACAGCGTTGCACGGCGAAATTAACGCCGTGCAACGCGTCCGTTAATGCGCCCATTGAAGGCAATGGGAACGCGCTTCACTAGCGCGTGCCATGTTCGGCACGCGCTAGCGACGCGCCGGTGATTCCTGGCGCGCCGCGGACGCTGCTTGCAGCGTCCGAGGCGCGCCGGCAGTCCGTTCCCCGCTCTCGCAGATCGGGGATCTGCGAGAGCGGGGACGTTACCGCGACCCCGACTGCAGCCCCATAGAAAACATTGCATTAGCGCAATCCGCTAGCGCTAAACGGATTGCACTAACGCAATGTGACCCTAGCCTAATAAAGCTTCTACACACAATGCAAAGCCAGAAAGCAATTATAATAGTAATAATAATCTTTATTTTTTTATATAGCGCTATCATATTCTGCATCGCTTTACAGTTTGCACACATTATCATCGCTGTCCCCGATGGGTCTAACAATCTAACTTCCTTAACAGTATGTCTTTGGAATTGTGGGAGGAAAACGGAGTACCCGGAGGAAACCCATGCAAGCACAGGGAGAACATACAACTCCTTGGTGGGATTTGAACCCAGGACTCCAGCGCTGCAAGGCTGCAGTGCTAACCACTGAGCAACCGTAATAAGGAGGGTCATCCATACACCTTTGAAAGCAGTAACTGGAGGGCCTCATTAAAATATAAACAAAGTGTAGTTGTGGTACTTCTGTTCTCATAAAGACTATGCAAACAGTGCAAAGCCGGAAACAAAGTCTAATGAGGGTCATCCATACAGCTTTGAAGGCACCAACTGGTGTGCCTCCAAAAAATTAAGAAAGTGTAGTTGTACTACTTCTCCACTAATAAAGACTCTGCACGCAGTGCAAAGCTAGACATTGTTTTAAGGCAGGTCATTCATAGACTCTTGAAGGCACCAACTGGTGTACCTCATTCAAATATTGAAGATAAAAAACACTATATGTGTTGCTGTCATCTGGTGGTGTGGAAAAATATTGGTGTGCTCTTCTCTTCATAACTTTGACAATGTGGTTTTCAAACCAATCTCTGTCTATCACTGCATCCAGAACAATATCAGGACTCATTGCTGCAGAGGGTAGACCTCCATTCTAGCCTCCATTGCCACATTATTCTGAGTTAGATATACAGTAACTTCTCTAAAGTGTCACATGAGACATTTTTTCGACACGAGAAACAAAAATTCCAGTTCATATGTTGTGCGTGCTACTTTGAGCAGTCTGCATAGGTTAAACATACTTCCATGGTCTGAAGCATCTCCGGACTTGTCTTTCATCAAGCACCACTGAGACATCATTGGTTGCCAATTGGAAAGTGAGCTGCCAGGAGTGTATTTTGATGATTTGTGGGAACAACTGCTATCAGAATGACAAAACATTTCTCAGACAACCATTAATAACCTCATTGATAGCATCACAACATATGTCCTATAATTTTCACAATTAAACACATTTTCCTTTTTGGTGTTTACATTTTAATGTTGAGGAGTATATGCACATCTTACTGTTATGCTGATATTATCAAATTTCCGCCAATATCCCTCTATCAGTGTGAGTGCTGAAACAACAACTCCACTTTTGCCTTGGATTAAACATGGTAGAAGGCTTCCAGAGTTGGCATTTGAGAAGGGTCAGGTATGAAGGAGGCTGGCATACTATGTCATTGTAATAGTTAATTGTGCCCAATATTCACCAAAAGAAGGGTAAAATAAAGCAGAAGTTTTCTGATGTGGTAAACCTGAATGTGCTGCTTTTTTCCATAGAGTTTTTCTTGAATTTTACACTATATATATATATATTGTAAGATTACGCTACCTGAGTGTGTTGGGGGACACTCGCTTGGCACAAGATTCAAGCACTCAGGCACGGGAACCTCACATGAGTCTGGTTTATTAAACTGCATAAACCATAAGTCCATTGCAATACATTCCATGATACAACAAGCACCTACAGTTTATGAAGGTACCTGACGGGAGCTCCTGCTCCACCTGCTCACTCCTTGTCAGTCCTCTGGGAAAGTTGCCTTACGGGGTTCACCAACTTGCCTGGCCGGCACACATCAGTCAGTCCAGAGCCACCGAAGGACTGTAGCTTCCCCAAACAGTAGCTGTCACTGGCTCTGCAGATCCTGGTCCTCACCTCGTGCTATTCAGGGTTCCGGTCCTACTCCCAGGACCTCCCAACACCCAGGTTACACAGGATCACACAGGTGGCCAGTCCGGGTACTATTCTGGACGTCCATCCCCAGCTGGGACCATCCAATACCCAGGCCACCAGTAGCAAAGTCCCACCATGTGCTATTCAGGAAATCCCAGGATTATCCAACACAGGCTTCCAGGGCCTTGCACTTGCACCATTCAGATCCAAACACAGGAACCATATGACCCACACCCTGGTCACATTACATACCTGTAACCACTCCCCTGGGTGGGAGTGTGGGTGTGTGTGGCTAGTCTGACCCTCCCATCTCTCATGACTAGCCCTGCCAATCTCCCATTAGAACTTACACATTTACATGTGGGACTACAGGTCCCAGACCACAACATAACTTTAGACTGACAGCGCAGAGTGTCCTCCTCTGCGACACACATACCGGCCATCTACAATTCTGCTGGACTTTGTCTCATCACAACTATGCCTCCAAGTGCATCTTGAAGTGCACACGCAGCGCCCCCTGGCTGTAACATTGGTCACTGCACCACATTATATATCTATATATATAATTGTCTAAGGGTTTTTCCGTCTGTCTGTCTGTCTGTCCTGGAAATCCCAGCTCTCTGATTGGCTGAGGCCGCCAGGCCTCGACCAATCAGAGACCGGCACAGCATCGACGTAGAAATCCCGCATCTCTGATTGGTCGAGGCCGCCAGGCAACGGGCACAGCGACGATGATGTGATAAAGGACGTAGACATCTCACGTTTCTGATTCAGCGACGGGCACAGTATCGACGTAGATGTCATAATGGTTGCCATGGCGATGATGATGTCATAAAGGTTGCCTCGACCAATCAGCGACGGGCACAGTGTGCCGCGAATTCTGGAATCATCATTGTCCATATACTACGGGGACATGCATATTCTAGAAAACCCGATGCGTTAGAATCGGGCCACAATCTAGTATATATATATATATATATATATATATTTGTATATATATATATATATATAATTTTTTTTTTTTTTTTTTTTTCCACAGCATGCAAATAGGATCAGAAATAGCTGGTATTTTTGTTTCACTATCGGAATGGTATCACTAATGCCTGTTCCCTGCCCATAGTAAAATACTTACCACCTTACTTTATGAAGTTTGTGAGCTGCTGGATCACTCCAGTATTTGCTAAGAGAGTCAGAAGTCACATCTCATTGTAAGTCTATGAGAGCCAGAACAATGCCAGGACGAGGCTCTCATAGATTTGCATTGAGAGCTTGGGAACGTTGGCTGTGTTGTCAGTAGCTGCAGTCACAAGATGGCGGAAAAAGAACAGAAGATGGTGGCTGGTGAGTATACTAATAGGTGCAGGGAACATGCATTAGTAACACCACTCCGACGGTGAAGTAAAAAAAAAAAAACCCAAGTGTTGATTTAAATAGAAAAGCAAAGTACAAGACTGAAAGAATATTATGCTGCCAATTCTTATTAACACACAATTTATGTAATCATAATAATCAATATTTAAGCAAGTTCACTTAACCCTATAATGGCTGAAGTTTAAAGTCCACATTGCTGATGCTACAGCTGGACCCTCAGTTCTACTAAACGCTGGTTGAATCACTAGTGCTAGTTAGTTTGGGACAACTATGGCGGGTGTGTGTGTTTTGACTGTAAATGCATTTAGGCTATGTGATCCCAACCTTCCATTTGTGAAGATCTACATTGATATTGATTGTCTCCAGATTTGTTAAGACCTTTATACACAGCAGTTAGAAGTGTCAACACATATATGAACTGCAGATGACAATCAATAAAGATACTTTGAAAAAAGAAATAAAAAAGAACAAAACAAAAATACATTTGATTCATTTAGACTGTTTATTCTTCTAGACATTGTTTGCTAAAATGGAAACCTCTCTGAACTAGTGATTATGGTGTGACAGATGTGTTTGGACTAAAGCATATTTTGTAAGCTTTGAAGCAGATACAGTTTAAAATAAAGAAATGGTCAGATTTTAGTTTGCTACCCTTTTGAAAAAAATAAAAATAAAGATCTTAAATATGAAGTAATCTCTGGTATATGAAATCTAGTTTTCAAATGGATTTTCACTTTAGAAGGACTTATGCCAGGTATATAAAGGGAATGCATATAATGTCTTTCATTTCCTGGCCAGTAATATATTTCTAGAAAGATTATAAACACGGAAATAATTTATGGGGCTAGGTAAAAATGCAATCCATTTCATCAAAGTAATATAAGAAAACACTGTAATTAGTTCAAATGAAATCTGTTTTCGCTTGTTTTAACTTAAATCATACATAATCCCAGATAACACTGACCAACCCCATGCTCTTTAAGAAATATATTGCAATATCAACACATTACATTTTTTCTGCTAACCACATTTTTTGGGGATTTACTTTCAAAAGGCATCATGATTGACGTCCACTTCTTTATTATTTGCAACACTGCTGTTTAAAGAATTTATTAATATAACTTCTTTCATTTCTTTCTTGTTAAAAATCAATACTACATGGCCGCAGACTAAAATGATCATTAAAAAATGCTAAGCATTTTTTTTCACATGACTTTAGGTTTTTATATTGTGTATTGCCTTGTCTTGCATCAGTAACAGACAGCAGTTTTTCCTGAATGATGCATCTTATTTTCTTATGATGTAAAGCTGAAATTTCTCTTAGAAAAAAGAAAAGCCTCCAGATCATTGGGATATTCAGCATAAATTAGCGTGTTTATGTTCTTCCCAAAGACTCTCAATAATATTGAGGTCCGGGGATAATGATATTCGCACAATAATCTTCATTTTCTTTTGCTGAAACTGAAAAAGGATCTACTTGGTCATGAGTTTAGGATAATTGCCAAGATAAGTGCAAATTTTCCTGATTTTGATATCTTGACCACTCCTTTTTGTGACACGGGTGCAGCATTTCTACCATGCAATCCATTCTTGTTCAGTTATCATTATTATTAGTACAAATATTGCTAGTAATATTTATTTTATAGCTCCCTTAACCCCTTAGTGACAGAGCCAATTTGGTACTTAACCCCTTCCCGACCCATGACGCCACGTAGGCGTCATGAAAGTCGGTGCCAATCCGACCCATGACGCCTATGTGGCATCATGGAAAGATCGCGTCCCTGCAGATCGGGTGAAAGGGTTAACTCCAATTTCACCCGATCTGCAGGGACAGGGGGAGTGGTAGTACAGCCCAGGGGGGGTGGCTTCACCCCCCCGTGGCTACGATCACTCTGAATGGCTGTTGAATGTGAAACTGCCAATCAGAGCGATTTGTAATATTTCACCTATTAAAACTGGTGAGATATTACAGTCCAGCCATGGCCGATGCTGCAATATCATCGGCCATAGCTGGAAACACTGGTCTGCACCCCCCACCACCACTGATCTCCCCCCAGTCCTCCGATCAGTCCTTTACACTGCTCCGCTCCCCTCCGTCCTCCTGTCTGCTCCCCCCGTGCTCTTGTCCGCTCCCCCCGTGCTCCAATCCCACCCCCGTGCTCCAATCCACCCCCCCTGCACTCCAATCCACCCCCTGATGCTCCGATCCACCCCCCGTGCTCCTATCCACCCCCCGCGCTCTGATCCACCCCCCATGCTCCGATCCATCCCCCGTGCTCCCCCCCACCCCATAATACTTACCGAGCCTCCCGGGGTCCGTCCGTCTGCTCCATGGGCGCCGCCATCTTCCAAAATCTGCCGGCAGATTCGTTTCAAGTGCATTTTTATCACTGTGATATAACCTTTCACAGTGATCAAAATAAAAAAAAATACTGAATGACCCCCCCTTTGTCACCCCCATAGGTAGGGACAATAATAAAATAAAGAATTTTTTTTCTTCTTCCACTAAGGTTTGGGTAAGAACTAGGGTTAGGGTTAGGGTATGTGCACACGTATTCTGGTCCTCTGCGGATTTTTCCACAGCGGATTTGATAAATCTGCAGTGCTAAACCGTTGCAGATTTATCGCGGATTTACCGCGGTTTTTCTATGCATTTCGCTGCGGTTTTACAACTGCAGTTTACTATTGGAGCAGTTGTAAAACCGCTGCGGAATCCGCAGAAAGAAGTGACATGCTGCGGAATGTAAACAGCTGCGTTTCCGTGCAGTTTTTCCGCAGCATTTGTACAGCGATTTTTGTTTCCCATAGGTTTACATTAAACTGTAAACTCATGGGAAACTGCTGCGGATCCGCAGCGTTTTCCGCAGTGTGTGCACATACCTTTAAAATTAGGCTATGTGCACACTGTGCGGATTTGGCTGCAGATCCGCAGCGGATTGTCCGCTGCGGATTCGCAGCAGTGTTCCATCAGGTTTACAGTACCAAGTAAACCTATGGAAAACCAAATCCGCTGTGCCCAAGGTGCGGAAAATACCGCGCGGAAACGCTGCATTGTATTTTCCGCAGCATGTCAATTCTTTGTGCGGATTCCGCAGTGTTTTACACCTGTTCCTCAATAGGAATCCGCAGGTGAAATACACAAAAAACACTGGAAATCCACGGTAAATCCGCAGGTAAAACGCAGTGCCTTTTACCCGCGGATTTTTCAAAAATGGTGCTGAAATATCTCACACAAATCCGCAACGTGGGCACATAGCCTTAGGGTTAGGGTTGGAATTAGGGTTGTGATTAGGGTTGTGATTAGGGTTATGGCTACAGTTGGGATTAGGGTTAGGTGTGTGTTGGGGTTAGTGTTGGAGGTAGAATTGAGGGGTTTCCACTGTTTAGGCACATCAGGGGTCTCCAAACGCAACATGGCGCCACCATTGATTCCAGCCAATCTTGTATTAAAAAAGTCAAATGGTGCTCCCTCACTTCCGAGCCCCGACGTGTGCCCAAACAGTGGTTTACCCCCACATATGGGGTACCAGCATACTCAGGACAAACTGCGCAACAATTATTGGGGTCCAATTTCTCCAGTTACCTTTGTGAAAATAAAATATTGCTTGCTAAAACATCATTTTTGAGGAAAGAAAAATTATTTTTTATTTTCACGGCTCTGCGTTGTAAATGTCTGTGAAGCACTTGGGGGTTCAAAGTGCTCACCACATATCTAGATAAGTTCCTTTGGGGGTCTAGTTTCCAAAATGGGGTCACTTGTGGGGAGTTTCTACTGTTTAGCCACATCAGGGGCTCTGCAAATGCAACGTGATGCCCACAGACCATTCCATCAAAGTCTGCATTTCAAAAGTCACTACTTCCCTTCTGAGCCCCGACGTGTGCCCAAACAGTGGTTTACCCCCACACATGGGGTATCAGCGTACTCAGGAGAAACTGCACAACAACTTTTGGGGTCCAATTTCTCCTGTAACCCTTGGGAAAATAAAAAATTCTGGGCTAAAAAATTATTTTTGAGGAAAGAAAACGTATTTATTATTTTAACGGTTCTGCGTTATAAACTTCTGTGAAGCACTTGGGGGTTCAAAGTGCTTACCACACATCTAGATAACTTCCTTTCGGGGTCTAGTTTCTAAAATGGGGTCACTTGTGGGGAGGTTCTACTGTTTAGGCACATCAGGGGCTCTGCAAACGCAACGTGACGCCCGCAGAGCTTTCCATCAAAGTCTGCATTTCAAAACATTGCAAAGCAAAAAAAAAAAAGGGAAGAAGCCAGCACTGCTTATGGTCAGAACGCAATAACTGAAGTGCAATTGCACATAAATTCTAACTGTATTTCAAATATGAGACATTTAGCAAACAATTGATCAATTCTTTGAGCTACCCCGCCACTTCACGGCAATCTCATAATGGGGCAGTCCTAATCTTCGTATTTTATTTACGTTGTGCCATTATGGCTTCCTGAATGTATAAAAAAAAAAAAAAGGACCACATTAAATGCGAACTGTACCTGGAGCATTTTCAGAATCACTCCCTTGGTGCCAGGAAAGGCAAGCGCAGGTAAAGGCCGATCAGGTCCAGTGCGGACATTTCAGATCTGGCTTCCACACTGCCAAACCCGCACCAAAGATGAAGGGTGAAACAGGCTGAGACACAGGTGCACAATTAACTTGAGCCTGGGGCGGGGCAGGGCTGCTGTGTGTGTGCACAGCAGCCTATCAATCACAGTGAACACAGAAAGAATGGCGCACATAACCCAGCGTGCGCGGCAACAGTGGTGGTCAGCCACATACCAATGCAAAGCAAAAAAAAAAAGGGAAGAAGCCAGCACTGCTTATGGTCAGAACGCAATAACTGAAGTGCAATTGCACATAAATTCTAACTGTATTTCAAATATGAGACATTTAGCAAACAATTGATCAATTCTTTGAGTTACCCCGCCACTTCACGGCAATCTCATAATGGGGCAGTCCTAATCTTCGTATTTTATTTACGTTGTGCCATTATGGCTTCCTGAATGTATAAAAAAAAAAAAAAGGACCACATTAAATGCGAACTGTACCTGGAGCATTTTCAGAATCACTCCCTTGGTGCCAGGAAAGGCAAGCGCAGGTAAAGGCCGATCAGGTCCAGTGCGGACATTTCAGATCTGGCTTCCACACTGCCAAACCCGCACCAAAGATGAAGGGTGAAACAGGCTGAGACACAGGTGCACAATTAACTTGAGCCTGGGGCGGGGCAGGGCTGCTGTGTGTGTGCACAGCAGCCTATCAATCACAGTGAACACAGAAAGAATGGCGCACATAACCCAGCGTGCGCGGCAACAGTGGTGGTCAGCCACATACCAATGCAAAGCAAAAAAAAAAAGGGAAGAAGCCAGCACTGCTTATGGTCAGAACGCAATAACTGAAGTGCAATTGCACATAAATTCTAACTGTATTTCAAATATGAGACATTTAGCAAACAATTGATCAATTCTTTGAGCTACCCCGCCACTTCACGGCAATCTCATAATGGGGCAGTCCTAATCTTCGTATTTTATTTACGTTGTGCCATTATGGCTTCCTGAATGTATAAAAAAAAAAAAAAGGACCACATTAAATGCGAACTGTACCTGGAGCATTTTCAGAATCACTCCCTTGGTGCCAGGAAAGGCAAGCGTCAATTGTTTGCTAAATGTCTCATATTTGAAATACAGTTAGAATTTATGTGCAATTGCACTTCAGTTATTGCGTTCTGACCATAAGCAGTGCTGGCTTCTTCTCTTTTTTTTTGCTTTGCATTGGTATGTGGCTGACCACCACTGTTGCCGCGCACGCTGGGTTATGTGCGCCATTCTTTCTGTGTTCACTGTGATTGATAGGCTGCTGTGCACACACACAGCAGCCCTGCCCCGCCTCAGGCTCAAGTTAATTGTGCACCTGTGTCTCAGCCTGTCTCACCCTTCATCTTTGGTGCGGGTTTGGCAGTGTGGAAGCCAGATCTGAAATGTCCGCACTGGACCTGATCGGCCTTTACCTGCGCTTGCCTTTCCTGGCACCAAGGGAGTGATTCTGAAAATGCTCCAGGTACAGTTCGCATTTAATGTGGTCCTTTTTTTTTTTTATACATCCAGGAAGCCATAATGGCACAACGTAAATAAAATACGAAGATTAGGACTGCCCCATTATGAGATTGCCGTGAAGTGGCGGGGTAGCTCAAAGAATTGATCAATTGTTTGCTAAATGTCTCATATTTGAAATACAGTTAGAATTTATGTGCAATTGCACTTCAGTTATTGCGTTCTGACCATAAGCAGTGCTGGCTTCTTCTCTTTTTTTTTATTTCAAAACATTACTACTTCCCTTCCAAACCCCGTCGTGTGCCCAAACAGTGGTTTCCCCCACATATGGGGTATCAGCGTACTCAGCGTACTGTTACCCTTGGGAAAATAAAAAATTGCTGGCTAAAAAATCATTTTTGAGAAAATAAATTTTTTATTTTATTTTCATGGCTCTGCGTTATAAACTTCTGTGAAGCACTTGGGGGTTCAAAGTGCTCATCACTCATCTAGATTAGTTCCTTTGGGGGTCTAGTTTCCAAAATGGGGTCATTTGTGGGGGATCTCCAATGTTTAGGCACACAGGGGCTCTCCAAACGCGACATGGTGTCCGTTAATGATTGGAGCAAATTTTCCATTTAAAAAGCCGAATGGCGTGCCTTCCCTTCCGAACCCTGCCGTGCACCCAAACAGTGGTTTACCCCCACATATGGGGTATCAGCATACTCAGGACAAACTGCACAACAACATTTGGGGTCCAATTTCTCCTGTTACCCTTGGCAAAATAGGAAATTCCAGTCTAAAAAATAATTTTTGAGGAAAGAAAAATTATTTTTTATTTTCATGGCTCTGCGTTATAAACTTCTGTGAAGCACCTGGGGGTTTAAAGTGCTCAATATGCATCTAGATAAGTTCCTTGGGGGGTCTAGTTTCCAAAATGGAGTCACTTGTGGGGGAGCTCTAATGTTTAGGCACACACCTCCAAACGCGACATGGTGTCCGCTAACAATTGGAGCTAACTTTCCATTCAAAAAGTCAAATGGCGCGCCTTCCCTTCCGAGCCCTGCCATCTGCCCAAACAGTGGTTTACCCCCACATGTGAGGTATCGGTGTACTCAGGAGAAATTGCCAAACAAATTTTAGGATCCATTTTATCCTGTTGCCCATGTGAAAATGAAAAAATTGTGGCTAAGAGAATTTTTTTTGTGAAAAAAAGTACTTTTTCATTTTTACGGATCAATTTGTGAAGCACCTGAGGGATTAAAGTGCTCACTATGCATCTAGATAAGTTCCTTGGGGCGTCTAGTTTTCAAAATGGGGTCACTTGTGGGGGAGCTCCAATTTTTAGGCATACGGGGGCTCTCCAAACGCGACATGGTGTCCGCTAAAGAGTGGAGCCAATTTTTCATTCAAAAAGTCAAATGGCGCTCCTTCCCTTCCAAGCCCTGCCGTGCGCCCAAACAGTGGTTTACCCCCACATATGAGGTATCAGCGTACTCAGGACAAATTGACAACAACTTTCATGGTTCAGTTTCTCCTTTTACCATTGAGAAAATAAAAAAAATTGTTGCTAAAATATCATTTTTGTGACTAAAAAGTTAAATGTTCATTTTTTCCTTCCATGTTGCTTCAGCTGCTGTGAAGCACCTGAAGGGTTAATAAACTTCTTGAAGGTGGTTTTGTGCACCTTGAGGGGTGCAGTTTTTATAATGGTGTCACTTTTGGGTATTTTCAGCCATATAGACCCCTCAAACTGACTTCAAATGTGAGGTGGTCCCTAAAAAAAATGGTTTTGTAAATTTGGTTGTAAAAATGAGAAATATGTCACGAAAAAATAATCTCAGAACCGCTAGGATCCATTGAAGCATTCCTGAGTTATTACCTCATAAAGGGACACTGGTCAGAATTGCAAAAAACGGCCAGGTCATTAACGTCAAAATAGGCTGGGTCATGAAGGGGTTAATGACCAAGCCAATTTTTACAATTCTGACCACTGCCACTTTTTGAGGTTATAACTCTGAAACGCTTTAACGGATCCCGCTGATTCTGAGAATGTTTTTTCGTTGCTTATTGTACTTCATGTTAGTGGTAAAATTTCTTCGATATTACTTGCGTTTATTTATGAAAAAAATTGATATATGGCAAATAAATTTTAAATTTTGCAATTTTCAAACTTTGAATTTTTATGCCCTTAAACCGGAGAGATATGACACACAAAATAGTTAATACATAACATTTCCCACATGTCACCTTTACATCAGCACAATTTTGGAAAAATAATTTTTTTTGTTAGGAAGCTATAAGGGTTAAAATTTGACCAGCAATTTCTCATTTTTACAACAAGATTTACAAAACCATTTTTTTAGGGACCATCTCATATTTAAAGTCACTTTGAAGGGTGTTCATGACAGAGAATACCAAAAGTGACATCATTCTAAAAACTAAAAACCCCTCAAGGTGCTCAAAACCACATTCAAGCATTTTATTCACCCTTTATGTGCTTCACATGAAGTGAAGCAACGTGGATGGAAAAAATTAACATTTAACTTTTTTGCAAACATTTTACTTCAGAACCATTTTTTTTTATTTTCTCAAGTGTAAAAAGAGAAAATTTACCACACAATTTGTTGTGCCGATACCCCATATCTGGGGGTAAACCACTGTTTGGGCACACAGCAGAGCTTGGAAGAGAAGGAGTGCCATTTGACTTTTTCAATGCAGAATTGGCTGGAATTGAGATCGGACGCCATGTTACATTTTGAGAGCCCCTGATGTGCCTAAACAGTGGAAAACCCCACAAGTGACACTATTTTGGAAACTAGACACCTTAAGGAACTTATCTAGATGTTTGGTGTGCACATTGAACCCCCAAGTGCTTCACAGAAGTTTATAACGTAGAGCAGTTAAAATAAAAAATCTAATTTTTTCCACAAAAATATATTTTTTTGCCCCCACTTTTTTATTTTCACAATGGTAACAAGAGAAATTGGACTGCAAAAGTTGTTGTGCCATTTGTCCTGAGTACGCTGATACTACATATGTGGTGTGCACTTTGAACCCCTAAGTGCTTCACAGAAGTTTATAACGTAGAACTGTGAAAATATAAAATCATATTTTTTCCACAAAAATGATCGTTTCATCCCCAAATTTTTATTTTCACAAGGGTAATTTGAGAATTTGGACCATGAAGGTTGTTGTGCAATATGTCATGAGTACGTTGATACCCCATATGTGGGGGAGGACCACTGTTATGGCTGGCAATCAGGCAACACAGCGTGCAGTAATCAGCGCACATACAGAGATCTGGCAATAACCAAAAACTATAGGACGAGCTCTGAGACGTGGAATCTCTGTAGACTGCAGTACCTGATCTATCCTCACACAACTATAAGCAGCAGTGGATTGCGCCTATCACTACCTATGCAACTCGGCACTGCCTGAGGAGCTGACTAGCCTGAAGATAGAAATACAAGCCTGACTTACCTCAGAGAAATACCCCAAAGGAATAGGCAGCCCCCCACATATAATGACTGTTAGCAAGATGAAAAGACAAACGTAGGAATGAAATAGATTCAGCAAAGTGAGGCCCGATATTCTAGACAGAGCGAGGATAGCAAAGAGAACTATGCAATCTACAAAAAACCCTAAAACGAAAACCACGCAAAGGGGCAAAAAGACCCACCGTGCCGAACTAACAGCACGGCGGTGCACCCCTTTGCTTCTCAGAGCTTCCAGCAAAAGTTAATAGCAAGCTGGACAGAAAAAAACAGAAAACAAACTAGAAGCACTTATCTAGCAGAGCAGCAGGCCCAAGGAAAGATGCAGTAGCTCAGATCCAACACTGGAACATTGACAAGGAGCAAGGAAGACAGACTCAGGTGGAGCTAAATAGCAAGGCAGCCAACGAGCTCACCAAAACACCTGAGGGAGGAAGCCCAGAGACTGCAATACCACTTGTGACCACAGAAGTGAATTCAGCCACAGAATTCACAACAGTACCCCCCCCTTGAGGAGGGGTCACCGAACCCTCACCAGAACCCCCAGGCCGACCAGGATGAGCCACATGAAAGGCACGAACAAGATCTGGGGCATGGACATCAGAGGCAAAAACCCAGGAATTATCTTCCTGAGCATAACCCTTCCATTTGACCAGATACTGGAGTTTCCGTCTAGAGACACGAGAATCCAAAATCTTCTCCACAATATACTCCAATTCCCCCTCCACCAAAACAGGGGCAGGAGGCTCCACAGATGGAACCATAGGTGCCACGTATCTCCTCAACAACGACCTATGGAATACATTATGTATGGAAAAGGAGTCTGGGAGGATCAGACGAAAAGACACCGGATTGAGAATCTCAGAAATCCTATACGGACCAATAAAACGAGGTTTAAATTTAGGAGAGGAAACCTTCATAGGAATATGACGAGAAGATAACCAAACCAGATCCCCAACACGAAGTCGGGGTCCCACACGGCGTCTGCGATTAGCGAAAAGCTGAGCCTTCTCCTGGGACAAGGTCAAATTGTCCACTACCTGAGTCCAGATCTGCTGCAACCTGTCCACCACAGAATCCACACCAGGACAGTCCGAAGACTCAACCTGTCCTGAAGAGAAACGAGGATGGAACCCAGAATTGCAGAAAAATGGAGAGACCAAGGTAGCCGAGCTGGCCCGATTATTAAGGGTGAACTCAGCCAACGGCAAAAATGACACCCAATCATCCTGGTCAGCGGAAACAAAACATCTCAGATATGTTTCCAAGGTCTGATTGGTTCGTTCGGTCTGGCCATTAGTCTGAGGATGGAAGGCCGAGGAGAAAGATAGGTCAATGCCCATCCTACCACAAAAGGCTCGCCAGAACCTCGAGACAAACTGGGAACCTCTGTCAGAAACAATATTCTCAGGAATGCCATGTAAACGAACCACATGCTGGAAGAACAAAGGCACCAAATCAGAGGAGGAAGGCAATTTAACCAAGGGCACCAGATGGACCATTTTAGAAAAGCGATCACAGACCACCCAAATGACCGACATTTTTTGAGAAACGGGAAGGTCAGAAATGAAATCCATCGAAATATGTGTCCAAGGCCTCTTCGGGACCGGCAAGGGCAAAAGCAACCCACTGGCACGTGAACAGCAGGGCTTAGCCCTAGCACAAATTCCACAGGACTGCACAAAAGCACGCACATCCCGCGACAGAGATGGCCACCAGAAGGATCTAGCAACCAACTCCCTGGTACCAAAGATTCCTGGATGACCGTCCAGCACCGAACAATGAAGTTCAGAGATAACTTTACTAGTCCACCTATCAGGGACGAACAGTTTCTCGGCCGGACAACGATCAGGTTTAGTAGCCTGAAATTTCTGCAACACTCTCCGCAAATCAGGGGAGATGGCAGACACAATGACTCCTTCCTTGAGGATACTCGCCGGCTCAGATAACCCCGGAGAGTCGGGCACAAAACTCCTAGACAGAGCATCCGCCTTCACATTTTTAGAGCCCGGAAGGTATGAAATCACAAAATCAAAACGAGCAAAAAATAACGACCAACGGGCCTGTCTAGGATTCAAGCGCTTGGCAGACTCAAGATAAGTAAGGTTCTTATGATCAGTCAAAACCACCACGCGATGCTTAGCACCCTCAAGCCAATGACGCCACTCCTCGAATGCCCACTTCATGGCCAGCAACTCTCGGTTGCCCACATCATAATTACGCTCAGCAGCAGAAAATTTCCTGGAAAAGAAAGCACATGGTTTGAACACTGAGCAACCAGAACCTCTCTGTGACAAAACCGCCCCTGCACCAATCTCAGAAGCATCAACCTCGACCTGGAACGGAAGAGAAACATCAGGTTGACACAACACAGGGGCACAGCAAAAACGACGCTTCAACTCCTGAAAAGCTTCCACGGCAGCAGAAGACCAATTAACCAAATCAGCACCCTTCTTGGTCAAATCGGTCAATGGTCTGGCAATGCTAGAAAAATTACAGATGAAGCGACGATAAAAATTAGCAAAGCCCAGGAATTTCTGCAGACTTTTTAGAGATGTCGGCTGAGTCCAATCCTGGATGGCCTGAACCTTAACCGGATCCATCTCGATAGTAGAAGGGGAAAAGATGAACCCCAAAAATGAAACTTTCTGCACACCGAAGAGACACTTTGATCCCTTCACGAACAAGGAATTAGCACGCAGTACCTGGAAAACCATTCTGACTTGCTTCACATGAGACTCCCAATCATCTGAGAAGATCAAAATGTCATCCAAGTAAACAATCAAGAATTTATCCAGATACTCACGGAAAATGTCATGCATAAAAGACTGAAAAACAGATGGAGCATTGGCAAGTCCGAACGGCATCACCAGATACTCAAAATGACCCTCGGGCGTATTAAATGCCGTTTTCCATTCATCTCCCTGCCTGATTCTCACCAGATTATACGCACCACGAAGATCAATCTTAGTAAACCAACTAGCCCCCTTAATCCGAGCAAACAAGTCAGAAATCAATGGCAAGGGATACTGAAACTTAACAGTGATCTTATTAAGAAGGCGGTAATCAATACACGGTCTTAGCGAACCATCCTTCTTGGCTACAAAAAAGAACCCTGCTCCCAATGGTGACGACGATGGGCGAATATGTCCCTTCTCCAGGGACTCCTTCACATAACTGCGCATAGCGGTGTGTTCAGGTACGGACAAATTAAATAAACGACCCTTAGGGAATTTACTACCAGGAATCAAATCGATAGCACAATCACAATTCCTATGCGGAGGTAGGGCATCAGACGTGGACTCTTCAAATACATCCTGAAAGTCCGACAAGAACTCTGGGATGTCAGAAGGAATGGATGACGAAATAGACAAAAATGGAACATCACCATGTACTCCCTGACAACCCCAGCTGGTTACCGACATAGAGTTCCAATCCAATACTGGATTATGGGTTTGTAGCCATGGCAACCCCAACACGACCACATCATGCAAATTATGCAGTACCAGAAAGCGAATAACTTCCTGATGTGCAGGAGCAATGCACATGGTCAGCTGGGCCCAGTACTGAGGCTTATTCTTGGCCAAAGGTGTAGCATCAATTCCTCTCAACGGAATAGGACACCGCAAAGGCTCCAAGAAAAATCCACAACGTTTAGCATAATCCAAATCCATCAGATTCAGGGCAGCGCCTGAATCCACAAACGCCATGACAGAATACGATGACAAAGAGCACATTAAGGTAATGGACAAAAGGAATTTGGACTGTACAGTACCAATAACGGCAGAGCTATCGAACCGCCTAGTGCGTTTAGGACAATTAGAAATAGCATGAGTAGAATCACCACAATAGAAACACAGTCTGTTCAGACGTCTGTGTTCTTGCCGTTCTACTTTAGTCATAGTCCTGTCGCACTGCATAGGCTCAGGTTTACTCTCAGACAATACCGCCAGATGGTGCACAGATTTACGCTCGCGCAAGCGACGACCGATCTGAATGGCCAAGGACATAGACTCATTCAAACCAGCAGGCATAGGAAATCCCACCATTACATCCTTAAGAGCTTCAGAGAGACCCTTTCTGAACAAAGCCGCTAGTGCAGATTCATTCCACAGAGTGAGTACTGACCACTTCCTAAATTTCTGACAATATACTTCTACATCATCCTGACCCTGGCATAAAGCCAGCAGATCTTTCTCAGCCTGATCCACTGAATTAGGCTCATCGTAAAGCAATCCCAGCGCCTGGAAAAATGCATCAACATTACTCAATGCAGAATCTCCTGGTGCAAGAGAAAACGCCCAGTCCTGTGGGTCGCCGCGCAAAAAAGAAATAATAATCAAAACCTGTTGAATAGGATTACCAGAAGAATGAGGTTTCAAGGCCAAAAATAGCTTACAATTATTTCTGAAGCTCAGGAACTTAGTTCTGTCACCAAAAAACAAATCAGGAATCGGAATTCTCGGTTCTAGCATCGATTTCTGATCAATAGTATCTTGAATCTTTTGTACATTTACAACGAGATTATCCATTGAGGAGCACAGAGCCTGAATATCCATGTCCACAGCTGTGTCCTGAAGCACTCTAATGTCTAGGGGAAAAAAAAGACTGAAGACAGAGCTAAGAAAAAAAAATGCTGTCAGGATTTCATTTTTCCCTCTATTGGGAATCATTGGTGTGGGCTCCTTGTACTGTTATGGCTGGCAATCAGGCAACACAGCGTGCAGTAATCAGCGCACATACAGAGATCTGGCAATAACCAAAAACAATAGGACGAGCTCTGAGACGTGGAATCTCTGTAGACTGCAGTACCTGATCTATCCTCACACAACTATAAGCAGCAGTGGATTGCGCCTATCACTACCTATGCAACTCGGCACTGCCTGAGGAGCTGACTAGCCTGAAGATAGAAATACAAGCCTGACTTACCTCAGAGAAATACCCCAAAGGAATAGGCAGCCCCCCACATATAATGACTGTTAGCAAGATGAAAAGACAAACGTAGGAATGAAATAGATTCAGCAAAGTGAGGCCCGATATTCTAGACAGAGCGAGGATAGCAAAGAGAACTATGCAGTCTACAAAAAACCCTAAAACGAAAACCACGCAAAGGGGCAAAAAGACCCACCGTGCCGAACTAACAGCACGGCGGTGCACCCCTTTGCTTCTCAGAGCTTCCAGCAAAAGTTAATAGCAAGCTGGACAGAAAAAAACAGAAAACAAACTAGAAGCACTTATCTAGCAGAGCAGCAGGCCCAAGGAAAGATGCAGTAGCTCAGATCCAACACTGGAACATTGACAAGGAGCAAGGAAGACAGACTCAGGTGGAGCTAAATAGCAAGGCAGCCAACGAGCTCACCAAAACACCTGAGGGAGGAAGCCCAGAGACTGCAATACCACTTGTGACCACAGAAGTGAATTCAGCCACAGAATTCACAACAGACCACTGTGTGGGCACATGGCAGAGCTCAGAAGGGAAAGAGGGCCATTTTGGAATGCAGACTTTGATAGAATGGTCTACGGGCGTCATGTTGCGTTTGCAGAGCCCCTGATGTGCCTAAACAGAAGAAAAATCCCTTATTTTGGAAACTAGACCCCCAAGGAACTTATCTAGATGTGTGGTGAGCACTAAGAACCCCCAAGTGCTTCACAGAATTTTATAATGTAGAACCATGAAAATAAAAAATCATATGTTTTCCACAAAAATGATATTTTCGCCCCCAACTTTTTACTTTCACAAGGGTAACAGGAGAAATTGGACTATGAAAGTTGTTGTGCAATTTTTTCCTGGGTACGTTGAAGACCCATATGTGGGGGGACCATTGTTTGGGTGCATGGCAGAGCTCGGAAGGGAAGTAGTGATGTTTTGGAATGCAGACTTTGATGGATTGGTCTGTGGGAGTCATGCTGTGTTTGCAGAGCCCCTGATGTGCCTAAACAGTAGCAACCCCCCACAAGTGACCCCATTTTGGGAACTAGAAGCATATGTAGATGTGCTGTGAGCACTTTAAACGCCCAAGTGCTTCACAGAAGTTTATAATGCAGAGCCGTGAAAATAAAAAATCTTTTTTTACCACAAAAATGATTTTTTATTTTTCCCAAGGGTAACATGAGAAACTGGACCCCAATAGTTGTTGTCCAATTTGTCCTGAGTACTCTGAAGCCTCATATGTGGGGGTAAACCACTATTTGGGTGCACAGTAGAGCTCAGAAGGGAGGGAGCACCATTAGACTTTTTCTACTCAAAATTGGCTGGAATCAGTGGTGGAGCTATGTCGCGTTTGGAGACCCCCTGATGTACCTAAACAGTGGAAACCCCCTATTCTAACTCCAACCCAACACACCTCTAACCCTAATCCAAATGCCAGCCATAATCCTAATCACAACCTTAACTCCAACACACCCCTAACCCTAATCCCAACCCTAACCATAACCCTAACCACAAACCTAACCCTCATCCCAACACACCAATAACCCTAATCCTAACCCTAATCCCAAATCTAACCCTAAACCCAAACATAATCCTAATCCCATCCCTAACCATAACCCTAATCCCAAGCATAACCCTAATCCCAAACCTAATGCTTCTTTTACACTTACCAGGTTTTTTGCTGCCCGTTATTGTGGGCCTTTTTTGTTGGCTCTATTGCTGCAATTTTCACGGTCTGCCGCAATAACGGACAACGAAAAACTTGAGGATTGCCATTTTTCGGGTTTGCAATACTATGGCAAAAGTATTGAAAAAAAAAGGCGGTCCGCAAAACCGGAAGTCACGGGGCATCGCAAAAACAATCTTCCACTGTTTTTGCGGCCCCATTAAATTACAATGGGGGCCGTGTCCTTTAGCCGTGAAAAATATCAATCAGGCTCAATATTTTTTCACAGCCGTAAATACGGACCTAACGGTCATAAGGAGTGCGCCGCTCCGTAGAATTATTGCGGCATGTTTTTGCGGCCCCAGAGAAATCTATTGGGACTGCAAAAAAGGGACACAAAACCATGGTAAGTGTAAAAGAAGCCTTACCCTAACCCTAATTTTAGCCCCAACCCTAGCCCTAATCACAACCCTAATTTTAGCCCCAACCCTAACCCTAATTTTAGCCCCAACCCTAACCCTATCTCTAATTTTAGCTTCAACCCTAACTCTAATTTTAGACCCAGCCCTAACCCTAACCCTAATTTTAGCCCAAACCCTAACCCTAATGGGAAAATGGAAATAAATGCATTTTCTTTGTTTTATTATTTTTACCTAACTAAGGGAGTGATAAAGAGGAGATTATTTACTATTTTTTTTATTTTGATCACTGTGATAGGGTTTATCACAGTGACCAAAATGACCCAATAGGAAAATTCTTTGTATTGCTGTCGGGCAGATCTTGGTGGGCACACTGCACATGCGCCCACCATTTTTTCCCTGATAAAGATGGCGGTGCCCACCGGAGGAAGCAGGAGGGCCGAGGAGCATCGGGAGACACTGGTAAGTATAGGGGGGATCGGGGACCCTATTTCTCTCTCTTCTAATGTGCGATCACATCAGAGGAGAAATTACATGGCACATCGGATTTTCTTTTTGCGGCCGCCGCTACACTGATAGTAGCGGCGGTCGCAAAACCGGGTCTGTAAAAACCGACCCAAATTATGTTCTTTGGGGTCTTGGCTGCCCCCAGCAGCCAAGACCCCAAGATCTGCCGAGTATCGGCTGGCAGATTTCTGCAGGTGCACTATGCATGTACCCGCCATTTCTTTTCCAGTGAAAGATGGCGGTGACCATGGGGTAGGAATCGGGAGGACCCACGGACACCCTGAGACACTGATAAGTATCTAGGGACAATCGGAGACCCTATTTCTCTCTCCCCTGATGTGCGATCACATGAGAGGAAAGAGAAATTAAAGGGCAAATCGCACTTTTATTTTTTCGTTCGCCAGTAATTACCGGCGATCGCAACCCAGGGGTCAGTAAAAACCAAACAAAATCATGTAAATCATGAAATTCCGATTCTGGGGTGCGCTATACACTTTTTCCACAGCGCCGTTAATTAATGGCGCTGTGGTTTTAACAGCGCTGTGGTTTAAGTACCCTTAACTACCGCCTTTAAAAGGCATATCAGCGGTCATTAACGGGTTAAATCCAAGGACATGGAAAACAAAAAATACATGCAAAATCAAAGTTTACTATACATATACTGTTTGCACAATTATTAGGTAATATTAAGTATTTTTACCATATCATCATTTTTATGCATATATTCAAACTCCAAGCTGTGTAAACTTGAATGTTTATTATATGAAGCAGATCACAAGATGAGTATATGTGTAATGAGAGAGCATGTGGCCTAAGGATACCAGCATCCTTTATCAAGGTGTGTAGATTTATTAAGCAGCTTGTTTTCCTCAGGCAATAATGATTTTTCACTGACAGAAAAGCTAAACGTCCATTTTCAAGAATGATGCAGCACTCTTGAAATTTCTAAAATAATGGGTCGCAATCACAGAGCCATCAAACATTTTATTGCAAATTGACAACAGAGTTGCAGTAAAAATGTTGAGAAAAAAAGTGAACAATAACTACCAAAGATTTGAGAAGAATCAAATGTGAATCAACCAAGAATCCATTATCCTCAAGTTCTATCATATTCCAGAACTTCAACCACCCTGGAGTGTCCAGAAGCAAAAAGTGTTCAGTGCTCAGAGACTTGCTCAAGGTAAGGAGGCAGAAACCCGACAACTACTGATCAAGACACATAAGTTGAAACATCAAGACTGGGCCAAAAAATATCTGACAGATTTTTCAAAGGTTTTATGGAATAATGAGATAAGTGACTCTTGATGGACCAGAAGGATGGGCTCGTGACTGGATCAGTTCGAAACTGAGATTTTTACTTTGACTCAGATACCAGCAAAGTGGTGGTGGGGTTGTGCTATAGGCTGGTATTATCATATATCAGCTGGTTGGACCTTTTCAGTTGGAGAATCATCTCCCAAACCTACTGCACATTTTTAGAAGGCATTTTCACCAAGCAGTGATGCAGGAAAAAACCTGTATCTTTCAAGAAAACTAAGATTTTATGCAGGGAAAATGCTCCATCACATGCATTGAAGGACTCCACTGCTTGGCGAGCCAGTAAAGGCCTTAAATATGAATTGGAAAAATGAAACATTGCTGATTAACTTTTAACTCTTCTAACTTCCTAACAAATAAAATGTTTAAATGTTTCAAAAATGATGCTGATGTAAAGTAGACATGTGGTAAATGTTATTTATTATCTATTTTGTGAGCTATAGCTATTTAATTACTGGGTATAAAAATTCAAAGTTGGAAAATTGCAAACTGTGCACTTTTTTGCCAAATTTTCAATTTTTTCATAAATAAATGCAAATCATATCGAACAAAATTGATCTCTAACATGAAGTACAATGTGGCATTTTTTTTTTCTCAGGATCACTGGGATATGTTGAAGCGTTCCAGAGTTATTACCGCATAAAGTGACACTGGTCAAAATTGTAAAATTTGGCCTGGTCTTGAAGGTGAAAACAGGCTCGGGGCTGAAGTGGTTAAAATAAACATGATATACTTTAAAATATGGCCTATGAAATTCCTTAAGGACAAAATTAATTACACATGATGCATCTGTAGCCGTAATATTTCAATGTGGATTATTTAAGTCACTTTTTTTTGTCACATTGGTCATTTACTCTGGTTTAGTATTATATGTTTACAAGCTACTCTAGTTTCATGAATAAAATTTGCTGTTTTCAAGAAAACAATGCAATAAAAAACACAGCAAAAGAAAAGTACATGTCCAGCAACTGTACCTTGAGGAGGTGTTTCATATCTACTGGTTATCCAGGCCACAAACTAATTTGGTCTAAACATTGCAAGCACTATGGTTGTTCCTTTCTCATTTATTTTTTATGTTGTATTCCGCTACGATTCTTAGGTATTTATTACAATGAAAAATGATATGTTGTAAACAAGAAGAATATTACACATAAATAATATTTAATGATTTTTATCTAATTAAATTGCAAATTCATTTATTCTATAATAAATGGTATTTCATTCCATGGCCATTACCTTTCCAATGTTCATTGGTAGAAATGTAAGCACAAATATAAACAATATGTTTAGTCTTTTAGCATTATACACTTCAGATTTATGAAGCATGAACTGTGTTGGACTTTTAAAGCAATCATATGAGGTTTAGGACTGTGTCTATATTGGGTACAGATGCGCAAGTCCTTTAAAATTCGAGTTTGCCAAATTTTAACATGAAGCTCCATTTGCAACAGAACTATGTTCTGTGAATTGAAAAGTATTCCAAGGTATACAACTGCACTGAAAAACATGTATAACACTATTATCTTTTCCTCACATACTTTCATTCTCTTCTGCTGCACTGTCACACATGTGACCTTTATATTGTGTTCACATATTGAACTGACATTGCATTTTTTTTCACAATCGTAGAAGAAGCAAAAAAATGTACTCATAACATGTGAAAGCAGCTTTTCCATTTCTTTAGTGTTTTATGGACTTCTTTCCCCATTTCTTTTGCTAAGCTATGAGCTGTGACATCCTTTAACAATTCAGGTTCACCAGAATATGGTTACTTCTGTATTTCCTGCTTCTACTTTTATTCTGCTTCCATTTGGCCATTAAAGGATTAATTCAGGAAAAAATTGGCGTGGGTTCCCGAGCAATTTTCTCCGTCAGAGAGGGAAAGCCAGTGACTGAGGGAAGATATTAATAGCCTAGAGAGGGACCATGGTTATTGCCCTCCTCGGCTAATTAATCCTTTAATCTATCAATGACATCTATATATATATATATATATATATATATATATATATATATATATATATATATATATATATATATATATATATATATTAGATTCTAACGCATCGGGTATTCTAGAATATGCAATATGCATGTCCCCGTAGTATATGGACAATGATGATTCCAGAATTCGCGGCAGACTGTGCCCGTCGCTGATTGGTCGAGGCAACCTTTATGACATCATAGTCGCCATGGCAACCATTATGACATCATCGTCGCTGTGCCCGTTGCTGATTGGTCGAGGCCTGGCGGCCTTGACCAATCAGAGACGCAGGATGTCTACGTCCTTTATGACATCATCGTCGCTGTGCCCGTTGCTGATTGGTCGAGGCCTGGCGGCCTCGACCAATCAGAGACGCGGGATTTCTACATCGATGCTGTGCCGGTCTCTGATTGGTCGAGGCCTGGCGGCCTCGACCAATCAGAGAGCCGGGATTTCCAGGACAGACAGACAGAAAGACAGACAGACAGAAAGACAGACAGACAGACATACGGAAAAACCCTTAGACAATTATATATATATAGATATATATATATATATATACTAGATTGTGGCCCGATTCTAACACATCGGGTATTCTAGAATATGCATGTCCCCGTAGTATATGGACAATGATGATTCCAGAATTCGCGGCATACTGTGCCCATCGCTGATTGGTCGAGGCAACCTTTATGACATCATCGTCACCATGGCAACCATTATGACATCTACGTCGATACTGTGCCCGTCGCTGAATCAGAAACGTGGGATTTCTACGTCCTTTATGACATCATTATGACATCATCGTCGCTGTGCCCGTCTCTGATTGGTCGAGGCCTGGCGGCCTCGACCAATCAGAGACACGGGATGTCTACGTCCTTTATGACATCATCGTTGCTGTGCTCGTCGCTGATTGGTCGAGGCCTGGCGGCCTCGACCAATCAGAGACGTGGGATTTCCAGGACAGACAGACAGACAGAAAGACAGACAGACAGACAGAAAGACAGACAGACGGAAAAACCCTTAGACAATTATATATATAGATATATATATATACTACGTGTAGACATTTGTTTTATCTGTTCTATTCTAACCTGTCAGTGTGATTTTACTGTACACCGCACTGAATTGCCAGCTTTTCTAAAGGACACCAGTGCATATTTCTCATAAGTCACACTGATGGTCCATGTGGTGTGCGAGCTTTTCTCGCACCCATACACTTTCATTGGCAATTCACCGCCGAGATATACGGTGCAAATCGCAGCATGCTGCGATTTCTCTCCCCCGTATAATGCAGCCAAGAAAACCACAGATAGGAGCTGCCCCATAGATTAACATTGGTCCGAGTGCTATGCAATTTTTTATTGCATTTGTCTGTATTACGGTCTAGTGTGATGTCGGCCTAATACTTGCGGCACACGTGTGACATGCGTGTGCCACATCAGTACTACACAGACGGGCACCAGGGAATACCAGTTACAGTAAGCTCTGTTCTTGGTGCCGGGTGCTGAACACGGCTGCCATAACCCCCCCGTGACCTTCCAATGATCAGCACGAGCAGTGGAGAATGATGAGAGTTACATTTAAATGATAAAAGACACAGCAGGTGGAGGTTGATGGGATGATTATTCCCATGAGCCTACCACTGCTGCTGCTAATAACAGTGACAGCAGGAGTGGCTGGGGGTATTTATCAGACACCACCTGTACTATAAATAAGTAAATGAAAAAAACAGCGTGGGTTCCCCTCTATTTTCTATAACCAGCCAGTCAAAACTCCCAGCTGGGGGCTGCAACCCTCAACTGTCAGCTTCAGCACTGCTGGTTGTCAAGAATATAGGGCTCTCCATGCTGTTTTTTAAAATATTTAAATAAATAATTTAAAAAAACGGCATGGAGTTCCCCCATTTCTGACAACCAGCCTTGCTATAGCTCACAGCTGGGGGCTTGTATTCTCAGACTGATAAGAGGCCATGGATATTGAGCCCCCCAGCCTAAAAATAGCAGCCTGCAACTGCCCAGAAAAGGCACATCTATCTGGCACTTTGCCCGGCTTTCCCACTTGCCCTATAGTGGTGGAAAGTGGGGTTCATATTTCAGGGTTTGATGACACCTTTGTATTGGCAGGTGACGTCAAGCCCATGTCTTAGCAATGGAGAAGCATCCATAAGACACCTATCCATTACTAATCCTATAGTTATATGGTGAATAAAACACAAACAGAATAAAGTCTTTCATTAGAAATAAAACAAAACACAGTTTTATTTTTTTATTTAAAAATAACAAACAAAGTTATACTCACCAAACGCCTAATCTACAGAAGCCCTAGTTCTCCTGTAATAAAACTAAAATAAAAAACAACAATATACCATACCTTTGTATCCTTCTGTACCATGTCATAATCCAAACTGGATCTCACTGCAGCTCAGCCCGGCTGTGAACGGAGCCCAGCGATCAGAGCTAACCTCTAGGCTTATACTCGAGTCATTGTCCCAGGGGGGTCGGCAGGGGAGCGGTGGCTGACACATACTCACCTGCTCATGGCACGGACCCTGCATTTCCGGATGGTCTCCAGGTGCTGACAGCTTCTTCCAGCGTTGAGCGGTCACCGGTACCGCTCATTACAGTAATGAATATGGATATGACTCCACTCCCATAGGGGAGGAGCCGCATATTTATTACTGTAAAGAGCGGTATCAGTGACAGCTCAATGCTGGAAGAAGCTGTCAGCACCCAGAGAAGACCATCACTGACCGCACTGGGAGCAGGTGAGTATAATGGGGAGGGTGAGCAGCACTGCACGATATTCACCTCTCCTCATTCCACCGCCGGGCTCTGTCTTCCGCGTCCTCTGCTGTGATGCTCAGGTCAGAGGGCACGATGACGTGGTTAGTGCATGCCCTCTGCCTGAATGTCAGTGCAGAGGACGCTGAAGTCGGAGCCTGGCGATGGAATGAGTAGAGATGAATATTGCAAGTGCCAGGGGCCTGAGCGACGAGAGGTGAATGTATCATTTTTTTTTATTGCAGCAACAGCATATGGGGCAAATATCTTTATGGAGCATCTTCTAGGGGCCATAATCACCATTTATGCAGCATTATATGGGGTAAATATATTTATGGAGCATCTTATGGGGCCATAATCACCATTTGTTCAGCATTATATGGGGCAAATATCTCTATGGAGCATCTTGTGGGGCCATAATCACCATTTGTGCAGCATTATATGGGGTAAATATCTCTATATAGCATCTTATGGGGCCATAATCAACATTTGTGCAGCATTATATGGGGCAAATGTGTCTATGGATCATCTTATGGGGCCATTATTATCCTTTGTCCAGCATTATATGGGGCATATTTTAATATGGAGCATCTTATGGGGCCCTTATTAAGCTGTATGCAGCACTGTATGGGGCAAATGTGTCTATGGAGCATCTTATGTGGCCATTATTTACCATTGTGCAGAATTATATGGGGCATATTTTAATATGGAGTGTTATGACCTGGTGGTCAGGACTATAATGGACCTGGTGGTTAAGAGCACACAGAATGACCTGATAGTCACTGATAATTAAGGACGAGCTCTGGGACGTGGGAACTCTGCTGACCGCAATCCCTAATCCTATAACACACACTAGAAATAGCCGTGGATTGTGCCTAACGCTCCCTATGCAACTCTTCACAGCCTAAGGAACTAGCTAGCCCTGAAGATAGAAAAATAAAGCCTACCTTGCCTCAGAGAAATTCCCCAAAGGAAAAGGCAGCCCCCCACATATAATGACTGTGAGTAAAGATGAAAATACAAACACAGAGATGAAATAGATTTAGCAAAGCGAGGCCCGACTTACTGAACAGACTGAGGATAGGAAAGGTTGCTTTGCGGTCAGCACAAAAACCTACAAAAAGACCACGCAGAGGGCGCAAAAAGACCCTCCACACTGACTCCCTCTGCGTCCCAGAGCTTCCAGCAAGCAAGACAATAATAAAAAATAGCAAGCTGGACAGAAAAATAGCAAACCAAAGAAAAACAAACAGGAACTTAGCTTCTGATGGGAAGACAGGTCACAAGAACGATCCAGGAGTGAACTAGACCAATACTGGAACATTGGCAGGTGGCATGGAGCAAAGATCTTAGCCTCATCACCTGTGGAAGGAAACTCAGAAACACCCAGAGGAAATCCATGGACAGAACCAGCCGAAGTACCATTCATGACCACAGGAGGGAGCCCGACAACAGAATTCACAACAGTAATCCCCCTTGAGGAGGGGTCACCGAACCCTCACCAGAGCCCCCAGGCCGACCAGGATGAGCCAAATGAAAGGCATGAACCAGATCGGCAGCATGAACATCAGAGGCAAAAACCCAGGAATTATCTTCCTGACCATAACCCTTCCACGTGACCAGGTACTGGAGTTTCCGTCTCAAAATACGAGAATCCAAAATCTTCTCCACCACATACTCCAACTCCCCCTCAACCAACACCGGGGCAGGAGGATCAACGGATGGAACCACAGGCGCCACGTATCTCCGCAATAACGACCTATGGAACACATTATGGATGGCAAAAGAAGCAGGAAGGGCCAAACGAAATGACACAGGATTGATAACCTCAGAAATCTTATACGGACCAATGAAATGAGGCTTAAACTTAGGAGAGGAAACCTTCATAGGAACATAACGAGACGACAACCAAACCAAATCACCAACACGAAGTCGGGGACCCACACAGCGCCGGCGGTTAGCGAAACGTTGAGCCTTCTCCTGGGACAATGTCAAATTGTCCACCACATGAGTCCAAATCTGCTGCAACCTATCCACCACAGTATCTACACCAGGACAGTCCGAAGACTCAACCTGCCCTGAAGAGAAACGAGGATGGAAACCAGAATTGCAGAAAAACGGCGAAACCAAAGTAGCCGAGCTGGCCCGATTATTAAGGGCGAACTCAGCCAATGGCAAAAAGGACACCCAATCATCCTGATCAGCAGAAACAAAGCATCTCAGATATGTTTCCAACGTCTGATTAGTTCGTTCGGTTTGGCCATTAGTCTGAGGATGGAAAGCCGAGGAAAACGACAAATCAATGCCCATCCTAGCACAAAAGGATCGCCAAAACCTCGAAAACAAACTGGGAACCTCTGTCCGAAACGATGTTCTCCGGGATGCCATGTAAACGAACCACATGCTGGAAAAACAATGGCACCAAATCAGAGGAGGAAGGCAATTTAGACAAGGGTACCAAATGGACCATCTTAGAAAAGCGATCACAAACCACCCAAATGACTGACATCTTTTGAGAGACGGGGAGATCCGAAATAAAATCCATAGAAATATGCGTCCAGGGCCTCTTCAGGACCGGCAAGGGCAAAAGCAACCCACTGGCACGAGAACAGCAGGGCTTAGCCCGAGCACAAGTCCCACAGGACTGCACAAAAGAACGCACATCCCGTGACAAAGATGGCCACCAAAAGGATCTGGCCAAAACCTTGAAACAAACTGGGAACCTCTGTCAGAAACGATGTTCTCCGGGATACCATGTAAACGAACCACATGCTGGAAAAATAATGGCACCAAATCAGAGGAGGAAGGCAATTTAGACAAAGGTACCAAATGGACCATCTTAGAAAAGCCATCACAAACCACCCAAATGACCGACATCTTTTGAGAGACGGGGAGATCCGAAATAAAATCCATAGAAATATGCGTCCAGGGCCTCTTCGGGAACGGCAAGGGCAAAAGCAACCCACTGGCACGAGAACAGCAGGGCTTAGCCCGGGCACAAGTCCCACAGGACTGCACAAAAGAACGCACATCCCGTGACAAAGATGGCCACCAAAAGGATCTGGCCACCAAATCTCTGGTACCAAAGATTCCAGGATGCCCATCCAACACTGAACAATGAATCTCAGAGATAACTCTACTAGTCCATCTATCAGGGACAAACAGTTTCTCCGCTGGGCAACGGTCAGGTCTATCAGCCTGAAATTTTTGCAGCACCCGCCGCAAATCAGGGGAGATGGCAGACAAAATTACCCCCTCTTTGAGAATACCCGCCGGCTCAGGAACACCCGGAGAGTCAGGCACAAAACTCCTTGACAGGGCATCAGCCTTCACATTCTTAGAGCCCAGAAGGTACGAAACCACAAAATCAAAATGGGAGAAAAATAACGACCATCGAGCCTGTCTCAGATTCAACCATTTGGCAGACTCAAGATAAGTCAAATTCTTGTGATCTGTCAAGACCACCACGCGATGCTTGGCTCCTTCAAGCCAATGACGCCACTCCTCGAATGCCCACTTCATGGCCAACAACTCTCGATTACCAACATCATAATTACGCTCAGCAGGCGAAAACTTTCTAGAAAAGAAAGCACATGGCTTCATCACCGAGCCATCAGAACTTCTTTGCGACAAAACAGCCCCTGCTCCAATCTCAGAAGCATCAACCTCAACCTGAAATGGGAGCGAAACATCTGGCTGGCACAACACAGGGGCAGAAGAAAAACGACGCTTCAACTCCTGAAAAGCCTCCACAGCTGCAGAAGACCAATTGACCACATCAGCACCCTTCTTGGTCAAATCAGTCAACGGTTTAGCAACACTAGAAAAATTAGCGATGAAGCGCCGATAAAAATTAGCAAAGCCCAGGAACTTTTGCAAGCTCTTCGCAGATGTCGGCTGAGTCCAATCGTAAATGGCCTGGACTTTAACAGGGTCCATCTCGATAGTAGAAGGGGAAAAAATGAACCCCAAAAATGAAACCTTCTGAACTCCAAAGAGACATTTTGACCCCTTCACAAACAAGGAATTCGCACGAAGGACCTGGAACACCATTCTGACCTGCTTCACATGAGACTCCCAATCATCCGAAAAGACCAAAATATCATCCAAATACACAATCAGGAATTTATCCAGGTACTCTCGGAAGATGTCATGCAAAAAGGACTGAAATACCGATGGGGCATTGGAAAGCCCGAATAGCATAACCAGGTACTCAAAATGGCCCTCAGGCATATTAAATGCTGTTTTCCATTCATCGCCTTGTTTAATACGCACAAGATTATACGCCCCTCGAAGATCTATCTTGGTGAACCAGCTAGCCCCTTTAATACGAGCAAACAAATCAGACAGCAACGGCAAAGGATACTGAAATTTGACTGTAATTTTATAAAGAAGGCGGTAATCAATACAAGGTCTCAAAGAACCATCCTTCTTATGTCCGGTCTGCAGACCGGACATAACTGCAAGAGAAGTATGCTGCCTTCCAGGTGCGATGATCAAGGATGTGACCGATAGGATACCAAAGCTCTTCAGCTCCAAGGACGTCCACCCATTTCTTCTGATACATGTTGGCACCAATGACACGGCAAGGAAGGACCTACCGACAATCTGCAAAGACTTTGAAGAGTTGGGGAAGAAAGTAAAGGAACTGGATGCACAGGTAGTTTTTTCTTCTATCCTTCCAGTAGACGGGCATGGCACCAGGAGATGGAACAGGATCCTTGATGCAAACAACTGGCTAAGACGATGGTGCAGACAACAAGGATTCGGATTCCTGGACCACGGTGTGAATTACTTGTACGATGGACTCCTCGCCAGAGACGGACTACACCTCAACAAACCTGGGAAACACACATTCGCCAGAAGACTCGCTACACTCATCAGGAGGGCGTTAAACTAGAAGAAGAGGGGACGGGAAGAAAAACATTAGACTTGAACAAAGAAGACCCAGGAAAACATACTCAGAAGGGAGGTAAGAACATTTCTAAAACAATCCACAGCGAGGAGATTGGAACAAAACAAAGTCCTCTAAACTGCATGCTCGCAAACGCCAGAAGCCTGACAAACAAGATGGAAGAACTAGAAGCAGAAATATCTACAGGTAACTTTGACATAGTGGGAATAACCGAGACATGGTTAGATGAAAGCTATGACTGGGCAGTTAACTTACAGGGTTACAGTCTGTTTAGAAAGGATCGTAAAAATCGGAGAGGAGGAGGGGTTTGTCTCTATGTAAAGTCTTGTCTAAAGTCCACTTTAAGGGAGGATATTAGCGAAGGAAATGAGGATGTCGAGTCCATATGGGTCGAAATTCATGGAGGGAAAAATGGTAACAAAATTCTCATTGGGGTCTGTTACAAACCCCCAAATATAACAGAAACCATGGAAAGTCTACTTCTAAAGCAGATAGATGAAGCTGCAACCCATAATGAGGTCCTGGTTATGGGGGACTTTAACTACCCGGATATTAACTGGGAAACAGAAACCTGTGAAACCCATAAAGGCAACAGGTTTCTGCTAATAACCAAGAAAAATTATCTTTCACAATTGGTGCAGAATCCAACCAGAGGAGCAGCACTTTTAGACCTAATACTATCTAATAGACCTGACAGAATAACAAATCTGCAGGTGGTTGGGCATCTAGGAAATAGTGACCACAATATTGTACAGTTTCACCTGTCTTTCACTAGGGGGACTTGTCAGGGAGACACAAAAACACTGAACTTTAGGAAGGCAAAGTTTGACCAGCTTAGAGATGCCCTTAATCTGGTAGACTGGGACAATATCCTCAGAAATAAGAATACAGATAATAAATGGGAAATGTTTAAGAACATCCTAAATAGGCAGTGTAAGCGGTTTATACCTTGTGGGAATAAAAGGACTAGAAATAGGAAAAACCCAATGTGGCTAAACAAAGAAGTAAGACAGGCAATTAACAGTAAAAAGAAAGCATTTGCACTACTAAAGCAGGATGGCACCATTGAAGCTCTAAAAAACTATAGGGAGAAAAATACCTTATCTAAAAAACTAATTAAAGCTGCCAAAAAGGAAACAGAGAAGAACATTGCTAAGGAGAGTAAAACTAATCCCAAACTGTTCTTCAACTATATCAATAGTAAAAGAATAAAAACTGAAAATGTAGGCCCCTTAAAAAATAGTGAGGAAAGAATGGTTGTAGATGACGAGGAAAAAGCTAACATATTAAACACCTTCTTCTCCACGGTATTCACGGTGGAAAATGAAATGCTAGGTGAAATCCCAAGAAACAATGAAAACCCTATATTAAGGGTCACCAATCTAACCCAAGAAGAGGTGCGAAACCGGCTAAATAAGATTAAAATAGATAAATCTCCGGGTCCGGATGGCATACACCCACGAGTACTAAGAGAACTAAGTAATGTAATAGATAAACCATTATTTCTTATTTTTAGGGACTCTATAGCGACAGGGTCTGTTCCGCAGGACTGGCGCATAGCAAATGTGGTGCCAATATTCAAAAAGGGCTCTAAAAGTGAACCTGGAAATTATAGGCCAGTAAGTCTAACCTCTATTGTTGGTAAAATATTTGAAGGGTTTCTCAGGGATGTTATTCTGGATTATCTCAATGAGAATAACTGTTTAACTCCATATCAGCATGGGTTCATGAGAAATCGCTCCTGTCAAACCAATCTAATCAGTTTTTATGAAGAGGTAAGCTATAGGCTGGACCATGGTGAGTCATTGGACGTGGTATATCTCGATTTTTCCAAAGCGTTTGATACCGTGCCACACAAGAGGTTGGTACACAAAATGAGAATGCTTGGTCTGGGGGAAAATGTGTGTAAATGGGTTAGTAACTGGCTTAGTGATAGAAAGCAGAGGGTGGTTATAAATGGTATAGTCTCTAACTGGGTCGCTGTGACCAGTGGGGTACCGCAGGGGTCAGTATTGGGACCTGTTCTCTTCAACATATTCATTAATGATCTGGTAGAAGGTTTACACATTAAATATCGATATTTGCAGATGATACAAAACTATGTAAAGCAGTTAATACAAGAGAAGATAGTATACTGCTACAGATGGATCTGGATAAGTTGGAAACTTGGGCTGAAAGGTGGCAGATGAGGTTTAACAATGATAAATGTAAGGTTATACACATGGGAAGAAGGAATCAATATCACCATTACACACTGAATGGGAAACCACTGGGTAAATCTGACAGGGAGAAGGACTTGGGGATCCTAGTTAATGATAAACTTACCTGGAGCAGCCAGTGCCAGGCAGCAGCTGCCAAGGCAAACAGGATCATGGGGTGCATTAAAAGAGGTCTGGATACACATGATGAGAGCATTATACTGCCTCTGTACAAATCCCTAGTTAGACCGCACATGGAGTACTGTGTCCAGTTTTGGGCACCGGTGCTCAGGAAGGATATAATGGAACTAGAGAGCGTACAAAGGAGGGCAACAAAATTAATAAAGGGGATGGGAGAACTACAATACCCAGATAGATTAGCGAAATTAGGATTATATAGTCTAGAAAAAAGACGACTGAGGGGCGATCTAATAACCATGTATAAGTATATAAGGGGACAATACAAATATCTTGCTGAGGATCTGTTTATACCAAGGAAGGTGACGGGCACAAGGGGGCATTCTTTGCGTCTGGAGGAGAGAAGGTTTTTCCACCAACATAGAAGATGATTCTTTACTGTTAGGGCAGTGAGAATCTGGAATTGCTTGCCTGAGGAGGTGGTGATGGCGAACTCAGTCGAGGGGTTCAAGAGAGGCCTGGATGTCTTCCTGGAGCAGAACAATATTGTATCATACAATTATTAGGTTCTGTAGAAGGACGTAGATCTGGGGATTTATTATGATGGAATATAGGCTGAACTGGATGGACAAATGTCTTTTTTTAGTCTCACTAACTATGTTACTATGTTACTATGTTCTTGGCCACAAAAAAGAACCCTGCTCCTAACGGTGATGACGACGGGCGAATATGGCCTTTCTCCAAGGATTCCTTTATATAACTCCGCATAGCGGCGTGTTCTGGCACAGATAAATTGGCCCTTAGGAAACTTACTACCAGGAATCAAATTAATTGCGCAATCGCAATCCCTATGAGGAGGTAGGGCACTGGATTTGGGCTCATCAAATACATCCCGATAATCCGACAAAAACTCTGAAACTTCAGAAGGAGTGGAAGATGAAATAGACAAAAATGGAACATCACCATGTACCCCCTGGCAACCCCAGCTGGACACAGACATAGTTTCCAGTCCAATACTGGATTATGAACCTGTAGCCATGGCAACCCCAAAACGACCACATCATGCAGATTATGCAACACCAGAAAGCGGATATCCTCCTGATGTGCAGGAGCCATGCACATGGTCAATTGGGTCCAGTACTGAGGCTTATTCTTGGCCAAAGGCGTAGCATCAATTCCTCTCAATGGAATAGGATACTGCAAGGGCTCCAAGAAAAAACCACAGCGCCTAGCATACTCCAAGTCCATCAAATTCAGGGCAGCGCCTGAATCCACAAATGCCATAACAGAATAGGATGACAAAGAGCAAATCAGAGTAACGGACAATAGAAATTTAGACTGTACAGTACCAATGGTGGCAGACCTAGCGAACCGATTAGTGCGCTTAAGGCAATCGGAGATAGCATGAGTGGAATCACCACAGTAAAAACATAGCCCATTCCGACGTCTGTGTTCTTGCCGTTCAGCTCTGGTCAAAGTCCTATCACATTGCATAGGCTCAGGCCCATGCTCAGATAGTACCGCCAAATGGTGCACAGCTTTACGCTCACGCAAGCGTCGATCAATCTGAATGGCCAAAGACATAGACTCATTCAGACCAGCAGGCATGGGAAATCCCACCATGACATCCTTAAGGGCTTCAGAGAGACCCTTTCTTAAGATTGCTGGCAGGGCACATTCATTCCACTGAGTGAGCACAGACCACTTTCTAAACTTCTGACAATATATCTCCGCTTCATCCTGACCCTGACACAGAGCCAGCAAGATTTTCTCTGCCTGATCCACTGAATTAGGTTCGTCATAAAGCAATCCAAGCACCAGGAAAAACGCATCAACATCACGCAATGCCGGATCTCCTGGCGCAAGGGAAAATGCCCAGTCTTGAGGGTCACCACGTAACAAAGAAATAATGATCTTTACTTGTTGAACAGGGTCACCTGAGGAGCGAGGCTTCAAAGCAAGAAACAATTTACAATTATTTTTGAAATTCAAGAACTTAGATCTATCTCCAAAAAACAAATCAGGAATAGGAATCCTAGGCTCTGACATCGGATTCTGAACCACAAAATCTTGAATGTTTTGTACCCTTGTAGTGAGATTATCCATCCAAGAGGACAGACCTTGAATGACCATGTTTACACCTGTGTCCTGAACCACCCAGAGGAAAAGGGGAAAAGAGAGACAAAACACACTGCAAAGAAAAAAAAATGGTCTCAGAACTTCTCTTATCCCTCTATTGAGATGCATTAGTACTTTGGGCCACCTGTACTGTTATGACCTGGTGGTCAGGACTATAATGGACCTGGTGGTTAAGAGCACACAGAATGACCTGATAGTCACTGATAATTAAGGACGAGCTCTGGGACGTGGGAACTCTGCTGACCGCAATCCCTAATCCTATAACACACACTAGAAATAGCCGTGGATTGCACCTAATGCTCCCTATGCAACTCGGCACAGCCTAAGGAACTAGCTAGCCCTGAAGATAGAAAAATAAAGCCTACCTTGCCTCAGAGAAATTCCCCAAAGGAAAAGGCAGCCCCCCACATATAATGACTGTGAGTAAAGATGAAAATACAAACACAGAGATGAAATAGATTTAGCAAAGCGAGGCCCGACTTACTGAACAGACTGAGGATAGGAAAGGTTGCTTTGCGGTCAGCACAAAAACCTACAAAAAGACCACACAGAGGGCGCAAAAAGACCCTCCGCACCGACTCATGGTGCGGAGGCGCTCCCTCTGCGTCCCAGAGCTTCCAGCAAGCAAGACAATAATAAAAAATAGCAAGCTGGACAGAAAAATAGCAAACCAAAGAAAAACAAACAGGAACTTAGCTTCTGATGGGAAGACAGGTCACAAGAACGATCCAGGAGTGAACTAGACCAATACTGGAACATTGACAGGTGGCATGGAGCAAAGATCTAAGTGGAGTTAAATAGAGCAGCCCACTAACGACTTAGCCTCGTCACCTGTGGAAGGAAACTCAGAAACACCCAGAGGAAGTCCATGGACAGAACTGTTGTGAATTCTGTGGCAGAGCTCCCTCCTGTGGTCACAAGTGGTACTTCGGCTGATTCTCTCTATGAGCTTCCGTTGGTGGAGGAGAGTGGTACTGCGGCTTCTGAGTTTCCTTCCTCAGGTGATGTGGTGAAATCATTAGGTGCTGCTCTATTTAACTCCACCTAGTGCTTTGATCCTGGCCTCCAGTCAATGTTCTAGTATTGGACTTGCTTCCTCCTGGATCGTTCCTGTGGCCTGCTGCTCTGCATAGCTAAGTTCCGCTTTTGTTATTTTGTTTGCTGTTTTTTTCTGTCCAGCTTGCTTATTTGGTTTTTCTTGCTTGCTGGAAGCTCTGGGACGCAGAGGGTGTACCTCCGTGCCGTTAGTCGGTACGGAGGGTCTTTTTGCCCCCTTTGCGTGGTTGTTTGTAGGGTTTTGTGTTGACCGCAAAGTTACCTTTCCTATCCTCGCTCTGTTCAGAAAGTCGGGCCTCACTTTGCTAAATCTATTTCATCTCTACGTTTGTCTTTTCATCTTAACTCACAGTCATTATATGTGGGGCTGCCTTTTCCTTTGGGGTATTTCTCTGAGGCAAGGTAGGCTTATTTTCTATTTTCAGGCTAGCTAGTTTCTCAGGCTGTGCCGAGTTGCATAGGGAGCATTAGGCGCAATCCACGGCTGCCTCTAGTGTGGTTAGAGAGGATTAGGGATTGCGGTCAGCAGAGTTCCCACGTCTCAGAGCTCGTTCTATGTTTTTGGGTTATTGTCAGGTCACTGTATGTGCTCTGACTTCTATGTCCATTGTGGTACTGAATTACCTAATCATAACAGTACTGGAGGCCTTAAGTACTAATGATTCTCAATAGAGGGAAAAAGAAGTTCTGAGACCATTTTTTTTTTCTCTGCACTGTGTTTTGCCTTTTTTTTCCCCTAGACATTTGGGTGGTTCAGGACACAGGTGTAGCGATGGACATTAAAGGTCTGTCTTCATGTGTGGATCAGCTCACGGCAAGAGTACAAAGTATTCAAGACTTTGTGGTTCAGAATTCTATGTTAGAGCCAAGAATTCCTATTCCTGATTTGTTTTTTGGAGATAGAACTAAATTTCTGAGTTTCAAAAATAATTGTAAACTATTTCTGGCTTTGAAACCTCGCTCCTCTGGTGACCCAGTTCAACAAGTTAGGATCATTATTTCTTTTTTACATGGCGACCCTCAGGACTGGGCATTTTCTCTTGCGCCAGGAGATCCTGCATTAAGGATTGATGCGTTTTTCCTGGCGCTCGGATTGCTGTACGATGAACCTAATTCAGTGGATCAGGCAGAGAAAAATTTGCTGGCTCTGTGTCAGGGTCAGGATGAGATAGAGGTTTATTGTCAGAAATTTAGAAAGTGGTCCGTACTCACTCAATGGAATGAAGGTGCGCTCGCAGCTATTTTCAGAAAGGGTCTCTCTGAAGCCCTTAAGGATGTCATGGTGGGATTTCCTATGCCTGCTGGTCTGAATGAGTCTATGTCTTTGGCCATTCAGATCGGTCGACGCTTGCGTGAGCGTAAATCTGTGCACCATTTGGCGGTATTATCTGAGCATAAACCTGAGCCTATGCAGTGCGATAGGACTTTGACCAGAGTTGAACGGCAAGAACACAGACGTCAGAATGGGCTGTGTTTCTTCTGTGGTGATTCGACTCATGCTATCTCTGATTGTCCTAAGCGCACTAAGCGGTTCGCTAGGTCTGCCACCATTGGTACGGTACAGTCAAAATTTCTTCTGTCTGTTACCTTGATCTGCTCTTTGTCATCGTATTCTGTTATGGCGTTTGTGGATTCAGGCGCTGCCCTGAATTTGATGGACTTGGAGTATGCTAGGCGTTGTGGGTTTTTCTTGGAGCACTTGCAGTGTACTATTCCATTGAGAGGAATTGATGCTATGCCTTTGGCCAAGAATAAGCCTCACTACTGGACCCAGCTGACCATGTGCATGGCTCCTGCACATCAGGAGGTTATTTGCTTTCTGGTGTTGCATAATCTGCATGATGTGGTCGTGTTGGGGTTGCCATGGCTACAAGTCCATAATCCAGTATTAGATTGTAAATCCATGTCTGTGTCCAGCTGGGGTTGTCAGGGGGTACATGGTGATGTCCCATTTCTGTCTATTTCGTCATCCACCCCTTCTGAGGTTCCTGAGTTCTTGTCTGATTACCGGGATGTATTTGATGAGCCCAAGTCCGATACCCTACCTCCGCATAGGGATTGTGATTGTGCTATCGATTTGATTCCTGGTAGTAAATTCCCAAAAGGTCGACTGTTTAATTTATCTGTGCCTGAGCACGCTGCTATGCGGAGTTACGTGAAGGAGTCCTTGGAGAAGGGGCATATTCGTCCGTCATCGTCGCCATTGTGGCCAAGAAGGATGGTTCGCTGAGACCTTGTATAGATTACCGCCTTCTAAATAAGATCACGGTTAAATTCCAGTACCCCTTGCCGCTGTTATCTGATTTGTTTGCTCGGATTAAAGGGGCTAGTTGGTTCACCAAGATAGATCTTCGTGGTGCGTATAATCTTGTGCGTATTAAGCGAGGCGATGAATGGAAAACTGCATGTAATACGCCCGAGGGCCATTTTGAGTACCTAGTAATGCCATTCGGACTTGCCAATGCTCCATCAGTGTTTCAGTCCTTTATGGATGACATCTTCCGACAGTACCTGGATAAATTCCTGATTGTATACTTGGATGATATTTTGATCTTCTCGGATGATTGGGAGTCTCATGTGAAGCAGGTCAGAACGGTGTTTCAGGTCCTGCGTGCTAATTCTTTGTTTGTGAAGGGATCAAAGTGTCTCTTTGGTGTTCAGAAGGTTTCATTTTTGGGGTTCATTTTTTCCTCTTCCACTATCGAGATGGACCCTGTTAAGGTCCAAGCCATCCATGATTGGACTCAGCCGACATCTCTGAAAAGTCTGCAAAAGTTCCTGGGCTTTGCTAATTTTTATCGTCGCTTCATCTGCAATTTTTCTAGTATTGCTAAACCATTGACCGATTTGACCAAGAAAGGTGCTGATGTGGTCAATTGGTCTTCTGCTGCTGTGGAAGCTTTTCAAGAGTTGAAGCGTCGTTTTTCTTCTGCCCCTGTGTTGTGTCAACCAGATGTTTCGCTTCCATTCCAGGTCGAGGTTGATGCTGCTGAGATTGGAGCAGGGGCTGTTTTGTCGCAGAGAAGTTCTGATTGCTCGGTGATGAAACCATGCGCCTTCTTTTCCAGGAAGTTTTCGCCTGCTGAGCGAAATTATGATGTTGGCAATCGAGAGTTGCTGGCCATGAAGTGGGCATTCGAGGAGTGGCGTCATTGGCTTGAAGGAGCTAAGCATCGCGTGGTGGTCTTGACTGATCATAAGAACTTGACTTATCTCGAGTCTGCCAAGCGGTTGAATCCTAGACAGGCTCGTTGGTCGCTGTTTTTTGCCCGTTTTGACTTTGTGGTTTCGTACATTCCGGGCTCTAAAAATGTGAAGGCGGATGCCCTGTCTAGGAGTTTTGTGCCCGACTCTCCGGGTTTATCTGAGCCGGCGGGTATTCTCAAAGAGGGAGTTATTGTGTCTGCCATCTCCCCTGATTTGCGGCGGGTGCTGCAAAAATTTCAGGCTAATAAACCTGATCGTTGCCCAGCGGAGAAACTGTTTGTCCCTGATAGGTGGACGAATAAAGTTATCTCTGAGGTTCATTGTTCGGTGTTGGCTGGTCATACGGGAATCTTTGGTACCAGAGAGTTAGTGGCTAGATCCTTTTGGTGGCCATCTCTGTCGCGGGATGTGCGTTCTTTTGTGCAGTCCTGTGGGATTTGTGCTCGGGCTAAGCCCTGCTGTTCTCGTGCCAGTGGGTTGCTTTTGCCCTTGCCGATCCCGAAGAGGCCTTGGACACATATCTCTATGGATTTTATTTCAGATCTTCCTGTCTCTCAAAAAATGTCAGTTATTTGGGTGGTTTGTGATCGCTTCTCTAAGATGGTCCATTTGGTACCCTTGTCTAAATTACCTTCCTCCTCTGATTTGGTGCCATTGTTCTTCCAGCATGTGGTTCGTTTACATGGCATTCCAGAGAATATCGTTTCTGACAGAGGTTCCCAGTTTGTTTTGAGGTTTTGGCGAGCCTTTTGTGTAGTGTTGAGCATTCCGATACCGCAAGTATCGGGTATCGGCCGATACTTGCGGTATCGGAATTCCGATACCGAGATCCGATATTTTTGTGATATCGGGTATCGGTATCGGAAGTGTAAAATAAAGAATTAAAATAAAAAATATTGTTATATTCACCTCTCCGGTGGCCCCTGGACATCAGCGGGAGGATCCGGCGTCCGGGACGGCTTCTTTCTTCAAAATGCGCGCCTTTAGGACCTGTGGTATGACGTCCCGGCTTCTGATTGGTCGCGTGCCGCCCATGTGACCGCCACGCGACCAATCAGAAGCCGCGACGTCATTCCTCAGCTAAAGTCCTAGAATGAGCGCCTTCTAGGACCTGAGGAATGACGTCGCGGCTTCTGATTGGTCGCGTGGCGGTCACATGGGCGGCACGCGACCAATCAGAAGCCGGGACGTCATTCCACAGGTCCTGAAGGCGCGCATTTTGAAGAAAGAAGCCGTGCCGGACGCCGGATCCTCCCGCTGATGTCCAGGGGCCGCCGGAGAGGTGAATATAACAATATTTTTTATTTTAATTCTTTATTTTACACTTTAATATGGATCCCAGGGCCTGAAGGAGAGTTTCCTCTCCTTCAGACCCTGGGATCCATGAGGATACATTCCGATACTTGATGTCCCATTGACTTGTATTGGTATCGGATATCGGTATCGGCGATATCCGATATTTTTCGGGTATCGGCCGATACTATCCGATACCGATACTTTCAAGTATCGGACGGTATCGCTCAACACTACTTTTGTGCTAGGATGGGCATTGACTTGTCTTTTTCCTCGGCTTTCCATCCTCAGGCTAATGGCCAGACCGAACGAACCAATCAGACCTTGGAAACATATCTGAGATGCTTTGTTTCTGCTGATCAGGATGACTGGGTGTCCTTTTTGCCTTTGGCTGAGTTCGCCCTTAATAATCGGGCCAGCTCGGCTACCTTGGATTCGCCGTTTTTCTGCAACTCTGGGTTCCATCCTCGTTTCTCTTCAGGGCAGGTTGAGTCTTTGGACTGTCCTGGTGTGGATACTGTGGTGGACAGGTTGCAGCAGATTTGGACTCATGTAGTGGACAATTTGACCTTGTCCCAGGAGAAGGCTCAACGTTTCGCTAATCGCAGATGCTGTGTGGGTCCCCGACTTCGTGTTGGGGATTTGGTTAGGTTGTCTTCTCGTCATATTCCTATGAAGGTTTCCTCTCCTAAGTTTAAACCTTGTTTCATTGATCCGTATAGGATTTCTGAGGTTCTTAATCCTGTGTCTTTTCGTTTGACCCTTCCAGATTCTTTTTCCATCCATAACGTATTCCATAGGTCATTGTTGCGGAGATACGTGGCACCTATGGTTCCATCTGTTGATCCTCCTGCCCCAGTTTTGGTGGAGGGGGAGTTGGAGTATATTGTGGAGAAGATTTTGGATTCTCATGTTTCAAGACGGAAACTCCAGTATCTGGTTAAGTGGAAGGGTTATGCTCAGGAAGATAATTCCTGGGTCTTTGCCTCTGATGTCCATGCTCCCGATCTTGTTCGTGCCTTTCATATGGCTCATCCTGGTCATCCTGGGGGCTCTGGTGAGGGTTCGGTGACCCCTCCTCAAGGGGGAGTACTGTTGTGAATTCTGTGGCAGAGCTCCCTCCTGTGGTCACAAGTGGTACTTCAGCTGATTCTCTCTATGAGCTTCCGTTGGTGGAGGAGAGTGGTACTGCAGCTTCTGAGTTTCCTTCCTCAGGTGATGTGGTGAAATCATTAGGTGCTGCTCTATTTAACTCCACCTAGTGCTTTGATCCTGGCCTCCAGTCAATTTTCTAGTATTGGACTTGCTTCCTCCTGGATCGTTCCTGTGGCCTGCTGCTCTGCATAGCTAAGTTCCGCTTTTGTTATTTTGTTTGCTGTTTTTTTCTGTCCAGCTTGCTTATTTGGCTTTTCTTGCTAGCTGGAAGCTCTGGGACGCAGAGGGTGTACCTCCGTGCCGTTAATCGGTACGGAGGGTCTTTTTGCTCCCTTTGCGTGGTTGTTTGTAGGGTTTTGTGTTGACCGCAAAGTTACCTTTCCTATCCTCGCTCTGTTCAGAAAGTCGGGCCTCACTTTGCTAAATCTATTTCATCTCTACGTTTGTCTTTTCATCTTAACTCACAGTCATTATATGTGGGGGCTGCCTTTTCCTTTGGGGTATTTCTCTGAGGCAAGGTAGGCTTATTTTCTATCTTCAGGCTAGCTAGTTTCTCAGGCTGTGCCGAGTTGCATAGGGAGCGTTAGGCGCAATCCACGGCTGCCTCTAGTGTGGTTGGAGAGGATTAGGGATTGCGGTCAGCAGAGTTCCCACGTCTCAGAGCTCGTTCTATGTTTTGGGTTATTGTCAGGTCACTGTATGTGCTCTGACTTCTATGTCCATTGTGGTACTGAATTACCTAATCATAACACAGAACCAGCCGAAGTACCATTCATGACCACAGGAGGGAGCCCGACAACAGAATTCACAACAATGTAGCATCTTATGGGGCCCATCATACATTTTATGGAGCATTATATGGGGTGTATTTTGAATGGAGCATCTTATAGGGCCCATCATGAACTGTATGAAGCATTATCCACCCCCTGCAGACTGTGAGCCCTCGCGGGCAGGGTCCTCCCTCCTTATGTACTCGTGTGCCTTGTTATCTGCTCATGTTCAATGTATTTGTCTATATTTGCCCCGTATTCACATGTAAAGCGCCATGGAATAAATGGCGCTATAAAAATGTATAATAATAATAATAATAATAATAATATGGGGCTCCTGATTCAATATGGATATTCAAAACACTTAACCTACTGATATCTCAATTCATTTTACTTTGATTGGTACTAGGGTTGAGCGAAACGGATCGTTCATTTTTAAAAGTCGCCGACTTTTGGCAAAATCGGGTTTCATGAAACCCGATCCGACCCTTGTGTGGGGTCGGCCATGCGGTACGCGACTTTCGCACCAAAGTCGCGTTCAATTGTCGCGAAAAGCGCCATTTCTCAGCCAATGAAGTTGGACGTAGCGTGTGGGCAGCGTGATGACATAGGTCCTGGTCCCCACCATCTTAGAGAAGGGCATTGCAGTGATTGGCTTGCTGTCTGCGGCGTCACAGGGGCTATAAAGGGGTGTTTCCGCCGACCGCCATCTTACTGCTGCTGATCTGAGCCTAGGGAGAGGTTGCTGCCGCTTCGTCAGAAGCAGGGATACCGTTAGGCAGGGTCCATTAACCACCAAACCGCTTGTGCTGTAGCGATTTCCACTGTCCAACACCACCTTTTGTTTGCAGGGACAGTGGAAGCTACATTTTTTTTCCACAGCGCTGTAGCTCATTGGGCTGCCCTAGAAGGCTCCCTGATAGCTGCATTGCTGTATGTACGCCGCTGTGCAAACCAACTGCTTTTTTCAAAGCACAAATCCTGTTGTTCCTTCCTTTCTGAACAGCTATCTTGTTTGTTTGTCCACACTTTTTATTTCATTTGTGCATCAGTCCACTCCTTATTGCTGCCTGCCATACCTAATAATAATAAATAATAATAATCTTTATTTTTATATAGCGCTAACATATTACGCAGCGCTTTACAGTTTGCACACATTATCATAGCTGTCCCCGATGGGGCTCACAATCTAAATTCCCTATCAGTATGTCTTTGGAATGTGGGAGGAAACCGGAGTACCCGGAGGAAACCCACGCAAACACGGAGAGAACATACAAACTCTTTGCAGATGTTGTCCAAGGTGGGATTAGAACCCAGGACTCCAGCGCTGCAAGGCTGCTGTGCTAACCACTAAGCCACCGTGCTGCCCTGGCTGAGATTACTGCAGGGAGATAGTAATTGTAGGACAGTCCCTGTTTTTTTTTTTTTTGTGGGAGATTAAGATTGGCATTTCTGCTAGAGTGCCATCCCTGTGTGTGCCATCTCTCTCACATGTGATATTTGTAACTTGTATGTAACCCGTTCTCATGTACAGCACCATGGAATCAATGGTGCTATATAAATAAATAATAATAATAATAATAATAATAATAATAGTGGGCCATAGAAAGCCTTTTCATTTTTCTGTTTTTTTTTTGTGGGGTTTATAAATTCTCCCTGATAAAAAAAAAACAGTGGGAGATTAATATTGGCCTTTGGGCTTCTGTGCCAGTCCTGAGTGTGCCATCTCTCTCTCAAATAGTGGGCCATAGAAAGCCTATTAATTTTTTTTTTTATTGGGTTTCTAAATACTCCCAGAAAAAATAAAAAAAAAATCAGTGCGAGATTAATATTGCCCTTTCTGCTTGTGTGCCACTCCTGACTCCTGGGTGTGCCATCTCTCTCTCTCAACTAGTGGGCCATAGAAAGCCTATTTTTTTTTTATTGTGTTTCTAAATTTTCCCTGAAAAAATCAAAAAGAAATCAGTGGGAGATTAATATTGCCCTTTCTGCTTGTGTGCCACTCCTGACTCCTGGGTGTGCCATCTCTCTCTCTCAACTAGTGGGCCATAGAAAGCCTATTTTTTTTTATTGTGTTTCTAAATTCTCCCTGAAAAAATCAAAAAGAAATCAGTGGGAGATTAATATTGCCCTTTCTGCTTGTGTGCCAGTCTTGACTCCTGGGTGTGCCATCTCTCTGTTAGGTCTTGAGTTCCCACTTCTGCACAGGGGGAATCTCGGGCCGTCTCCGCTGCGGTCTCCCATTCCTATCCAGCCGCAGTGGAGTCTACTCAGCAGGGACGTCGGTCCCAGCATCTTGCTCGGTCTCGCTCTGTACAGAGAGTTACTGCTGCTTCTTCAGCTCCTGCCATTAAAGTCAGTGCTAGTCAGCAGCGAGCGGACTTCTCTGGGACTAAGTCCTTATTTGCGCACACTGAGCATGCCCAGGGCAAGATCTCCCGTTGGAGATCGAGGGTCATGTGCTCAGGCTCTGCAGCGCATTCCATTGGTCCTCTTGGCAGGTCTTGGAAGGGCAAAGTTTCTGTGGCCATTTCCTGTCCTGCAACTATATAAACTGCGCATGACCGCACGGCCATGCGCTAGTGTACAATTATTATGTGTGTGTGTAGATGGATGTATGTCGATGGATGAAAGCTCCTAAGTATCCCTCCCTAGAGTTGTTGATTGCTCGCGGATGATGGTAGCTCTCTAGCGCCCGACTATCCATCTGTATGTTACACACATCACAGCGTCCTTTAGCTGTGCCTGCCAGTACGGCGCCGTGCGCTTGCCTTGCGCTTTCCATACCCAAGCCTGGGTGGTTAGTGGCGTCCGTCAGTGCGGCATCGCACGCACTCTTGTGCTCATATATTACTGTTAAGGTTCTATTCACACCCAGTTGCGGTGTTGTGCCAGCAAGGGTCTAATCGGACTTCAATCCCTTTTGGGGTTAAGTTCGCTGACTACTTGCTCGCGCTCTATGTGCGGTACCGCGGTCCTGTGACTTAACAGGATCGCTTTCTTCACGTTGGGTGAGGTTTAACCCACGTGTTTATACTTTTAATACCGCCATATAGTCTGTCATTTACTAGCAGCGGGTTTCGCCTGCACGGTGGACCCTGGACTGCGAACGCATCTATATCATCTCTCTTGGTGCGTTCCGCCAGTCCTAACATTACACTAGCGCCAGGGTCTGGCTAGTGATGACAGACAAACAGCAATCCTTCCGGTATATCCAGCAGCTGGAGGGTAGGTTGGCGGCTCTCGAGAGCGCAACCTCCGCTGTGGATGTTACCGCAGTTGCTGTACAGGCTGCCAGCGTGGCTGCAGCAACTTTGTCCATTGCCACCCCTGTTCCGACATTTTCTCGCCTCCCGCTGCCAGAAAAATTTTCTGGTGATAGCAAATTTTGTAGGGGATTTGTGAGTCAGTGCTCTATTCATCTTGAGCTCCTGGCTGCACGCTTCCCCACAGAGCGGGCTAAGGTGGGATTTATTGTATCTCTATTGTCGGACAGGGCGTTGGAATGGGCTACGCCTCTGTGGGAGCGTGGCGATCATGTGGTGCAGAGTGCTCCGCTGTTTTTAAGCACTCTGAAACAGGTCTTTTTAGGACCTCAAGTCACCCATGATACTGCGCTCCAACTGCTGGCATTAACTCAGGGTGAGTCCTTGGTCAGTCATTTTGCCGTCCAATTCCGCACTTTAGCATCTGAGCTGGAATGGTCGGGTAAAGCTCTTATCCCCATATTTTGGAGGGGCTTGGCTGATCACGTAAAGGACGCTCTGGCCACTAGGGAGATTCCTGCCACACTGGAGGAGTTAATAACAGTCTCCACTCAAATTGATCTCCGTTTTAACGAGCGGAGGTTAGAGCGAGCCCAGTGTAGGCAGAGGTTTCGGCTGGCTCCTACTTTCGCCAAACCTCTGGAATCTCCGGTCCTGGTTCCTGAGTCACATGAGGCCAGAGAAGTGTCACAAGCGGGATCTAAGTCCCGGACCGCTTGTGCACTCAGGGTCTGTCATGTTTGCCAGCAGTCAGGACATCTAGCCACCAGATGTCCTCAGCGGTCGAGGAAACATCAGCGTCTAGTGGTCGTAGGTGGAGGTACACTAGACACGGCGACGTTTGAATCTAAATTGTCCTTTAAGGGGACAATTACTATAGGCTCATTCTCCCACTCGGTAGAGCTCTGCGTGGATTCTGGGGCAGAGGGCAATTTTATGTCTTCTGCCTTCGCCCAACATCACGCAATACCCCTGGTTATGCTAGCTCAACCTGTAACGGTACGAGTGGTGAATGGGTTGACACTGCCCTCACAGATAACACACCAGACCATCCCTTTTACTCTGTCCATGTCGCCATCTCATCAGGAGATTATTTCTCTGCTCGTCATTCCAGAAGGAATTGATGAGGTCCTGTTGGGAATACCTTGGCTACGGTACCACTCTCCTCATATCGAGTGGTCCTCAGGCAGAATTCTGGGATGGGGTTAATCTTGTGGGGGTAGGTGTCAGAGGGAGTGCGTTCAGGTTGCTACAACAGAGGTACCCGCAGATCTATCCTCTCTCCCCAAGCAGTATTGGTCTTATGCAGACGTGTTCTCGAAAAAGGCGGCGGAGACCCTTCCGCCCCATCGCCCCTATGATTGTCCTATTGACCTCTTGCCTGGTGCTGAGCCTCCCCGGGGTAGAGTCTATCCGCTATCTCTCACGGAGACGGAGGCAATGTCACAGTACATCCAGGAAAATCTGGCAAGAGGGTTCATCAGGAAGTCAGTGTCACCTGCTGGGGCAGGATTCTTCTTTGTGCAGAAGAAGAATGGGGAATTGCGTCTATGCATAGACTACAGGGGTCTTAACGCCATCACCGTTAAGAATAAGTACCCTTTGCCTTTGATATCCGAGCTATTCGATAGGCTTCGGGGAGCAAGGGTATTTACTAAATTAGATCTGCGGGGTGCTTACAACCTGATTCGCATCCATGAGGGGGACGAATGGAAGACGGCGTTTAACACCAGGGATGGGCACTATGAATACCTGGTGATGCCCTTCGGGCTCTGTAATGCCCCAGCCGTTTTCCAAGACTTTGTGAACGATATCTTCCGGGATATGCTTTCCACCTCGGTCGTAGTCTATCTGGATGATATTCTCATCTACTCTCCAGATATTGACTCCCACCGGAGAGATGTTAGCAAAGTCTTCGACCTCCTACGGGCAAACTCCCTCTATGCCAAGTTGGAGAAGTGTATGTTTGAGCAGGAGTCCTTACCTTTCCTAGGCTACATCATCTCAGCCCAGGGATTGGCTATGGATCCTGCCAAACTACAGGCTGTAATGGACTGGCAGGAACCCCATTCTCTTAAAGCGGTGCAGCGCTTTATGGGATTCATCAATTATTATCGCCAGTTCATCCCGCACTTCTCAACTTTGGTAGCTCCCTTGGTTGCCCTCACCAAGAAGGGGGCAAATCCCAAATTGTGGTCTGAGGAGGTCTCCAAGGCCTTTATCTCTATAAAGTCACACTTCGCTAGCGCTCCCATTCTACATCGCCCCGATGTTGATAAGCCATTTATCATGGAGGTGGATGCCTCATCTGTTGGTGCTGGAGCAGTCCTCTTCCAAAAGGATGCTCAAGGTCGGAAGCATCCTTGCTTCTTTTTCTCCAAGACCTTCGCACCAGCAGAGAGGAATTATTCCATCGGGGACAGGGAGTTGCTAGCCATGAAGTTGGCTTTCTCGGAGTGGAGACATCTCTTGGAGGGAGCACGTTTTCCCTTCCAAGTCTTCACAGACCATAAAAATTTGGTGTACCTGCAGACAGCTCAGCGGTTGAATTCTCGCCAGGCCAGATGGTCCCTGTTCTTCTCCCGGTTTCATTTCACCCTCCATTTCCTTTCTGGGGAGAAGAACATTCGGGCCGACGCTCTCTCTCGCTCCATTGTGTCATCTGCGGAGGAGGAGGAGGAGCCTCGGCTTATTGTCCCCACAAAGAGCTTGAGAACTGTGGCTCCGGTTTCGCTGGAGTCTGTGCCCCCGGGCAAGACTTTTGTTCCATCCAGTTTGCGACCGGAGGTTCTTTCTTGGGCGCACTCGTCCAGGGTGGGTGGACATTTTGGTACTAAAAGGACATCTGAGTTACTGGCGAGGACATACTGGTGGCCGCATATGGCCCGTGATGTCGCCGAGTATGTTCGGGCGTGTGTCTCTTGCGCCAGGAACAAGACTCCTCGGCAACGGCCAGCTGGTATGCTTTACCTTCTGCCCGTGGCGGACAGGCCCTGGGAGATGGTCGGGATGGACTTTGTGGTGGGCTTGCCCAAGTCTCGTACCTGCACCATTATCTGGGTGATCACCGACCATTTTTCCAAAATGGTGCATTTGGTGCCTCTTCCACGGCTACCATCTGCACGGGCGTTGGCTGTCTTGTTTATCAAGCATATCTTTCGCCTACACGGTATGCCAGACAAAATTGTTAGTGCGTCTTGATTCTGGAGAGAGCTTTGTCGTCTACTCAGTATTGAGTTAAATCTCTCTTCGGCATATCATCCAGAGATGAATGGGTTGGTTGAAAGGGCCAACCAGACCTTGGTCACATATCTGCGACATTTTGTTTCTGCCAGGCAGGATGACTGGGCATCCTTGCTACCGTGGGCAGAGTTTGCACTTAACAATGCCGTAGCCGACTCCACCGGTCAGACTCCATTCCTCTTAAATTACGGCCAGCATCCGCGTGTTCCTGTGCCCATGCCTGTATCTTCCGCTGACTCCAGGGTGGCAGACTGGGCTGTGGAGGCATGGGACATTTGGGACCGCACTCAGGATGCCATTCAGGCCTCCAAGGAGAGAATGAGGTCCTCCACCGATGTTCATCGGCGCCCCGCTCCGACCTTTGCCCCTGGCGACTTGGTGTGGCTCTCCGCCCGTAACATCAGGCTGCGAGTTGAGTCCACTAAGTTTGCTCCTCGCTACTTGGGTCCCTTCAAGGTTCTCGAACAGGTTAATCCCGTGGTCTACCGTCTGGCTCTTCCTCCACGCTTGGGTATCACCGACACCTTTCACGTGTCCCTCTTGAAACCCGTATACATGTCCCGGTTTTCCGAGTCATCTGCCGGGACATCGGATTCGTCTACGGACGATTATGAGGTGAACACTATTTTGGGGTGCAAGGTGGTACGCGGCAAAAAGTTCTATTTGGTGGATTGGAAGGGTTATGGCCCAGAGGACAGGTCATGGGAACCTGCTGAAAACATTCGGGCCCCACAGCTCATTGCTGCCTTCGAGTGTAGCGAGGCCCAAGGAGGGGGGCCCTAGGAGGGGGGGTAATGTTAGGTCTCGAGTTCCCACTTCTGCACAGGGGGAATCTCGGGCCGTCTCCGCTGCGGTCTCCCATTCCTATCCAGCCGCAGTGGAGTCTACTCAGCAGGGACGTCGGTCCCAGCGTCTTGCTCGGTCTCGCTCTGTACAGAGAGTTACTGCTGCTTCTTCAGCTCCTGCCATTAAAGTCAGTGCTGGTCAGCAGCGAGCGGACTTCTCTGGGACTAAGTCCTTATTTGCGCACACTGAGCATGCCCAGGGCAAGATCTCCCGTTGGAGATCGAGGGTCATGTGCTCAGGCTCTGCAGCGCATTCCATTGGTCCTCTTGGCAGGTCTTGGAAGGGCAAAGTTTCTGTGGCCACTTCCTGTCCTGCAACTATATAAACTGCGCATGACCGCACGGCCATGCGCTAGTGTACAATTATTATGTGTGTGTGTAGATGGATGTATGTCGATGGATGAAAGCTCCTAAGTATCCCTCCCTAGAGTTGTTGATTGCTCGCGGATGATGGTAGCTCTCTAGCGCCCGACTATCCATCTGTATGTTACACACATCACAGCGTCCTTTAGCTGTGCCTGCCAGTACGGCGCCGTGCGCTTGCCTTGCGCTTTCCATACCCAAGCCTGGGTGGTTAGTGGCGTCCGTCAGTGCGGCATCGCACGCACTCTTGTGCTCATATATTACTGTTAAGGTTCTTTTCACATCCAGTTGCGGTGTTGTGCCAGCAAGGGTCTAATCGGACTTCAATCCCTTTTGGGGTTAAGTTCGCTGACTACTTGCTCGCGCTCTATGTGCGGTACCGCGGTCCTGTGACTTAACAGGATCGCTTTCTTCACGTTGGGTGAGGTTTAACCCACGTGTTTATACTTTTAGTACCGCCATATAGTCTGTCATTTACTAGCAGCGGGTTTCGCCTGCACGGTGGACCCCGGACTGCGAACGCATCTATATCATCCCTCTTGGTGCGTTCCGCCAGTCCTGACACTCTCTCTCTCAAATAGTGGGCACTGGGCCATAGAAAGCCTTTTTTTTTTTTATTGTGTTTCTAAATTCTCCCTGAAAAAATTAAAAAAAAAATCAGTGGGAGATTAATATTGCCCTTTCTGCTTGTGTGCCAGTCTTGACTCCTGGGTGTGCCATCTCTCTCTCTCAAATAGTGGGCACTGGGCCATAGAAAGCCTATTTTTTTTTTATTGTGTTTCTAAATTCTCCCTGAAAAAAATCAAAAATAAATCAGTGGGAGATTAATCTTGCCCTTTCTGCTTGTGTGCCACTCCTGACTCCTGGGTGTGCCATCTCTCTCTCTCAAATAGTGGGCCATAAAAAGCCTATTTTTTTTGTTTATTTGGTTTCTAAATTCTCTCTGAAAAAATCATTTTATTTTATTTGGTTTCTAAATTCTTCCTGAAAAAATCATTTTATTTTATTTTGTTTCTAAAGTCTCCCTGAAAAAAAAAAAAATCAGTGGGAGATTAATATTGCCCTTTCTGCTTGTGTGCCAGTCTTGACTCCTGGGTGTGCCATCTCTCTCTCAAATAGTGGGCACTGGGCCATAGAAAGCCTATTTTTTTTATTTGGTTTCTAAATTCTCCCTGAAAAAATCATTTTATTTTATTTGGTTTCTAAATTCTTCCTGAAAAATCATTTTATTTTATTGTTTCTAAAGTCTCCCTGAGAAAAAAAAATCAGTGGGAGATTAATATTGCCCTTTCTGCTTGTGTGCCAGTCTTGACTCCTGGGTGTGCCATCTCTCTCTCTCAAATAGTGGGCACTGGGCCATAGAAAGCCTATTTTTTTTTTATTGTGTTTCTAAATTCTCCCTGAAAAAAAAAAAAAAAAATCAGTGGGAGATTAATATTGCCCTTTCTGCTTGTGTGCCAGTCTTGACTCCTGGGTGTGCCATCTCTCTCTCAAATAGTGGGCACTGGGCCATAGAATGCCTATTTTTTTTTTTTATTGTGTTTCTAAATTCTCCCTGAAAAAAAAAAAAAAAATCAGTGGGAGATTAATATTGCCCTTTCTGCTTGTGTGCCACTCCTGACTCCTGGGTGTGCCATTTCTCTCTCAAATAGTGGGCCATAAAAAGCCTATTTTTTTTGTTTATTTGGTTTCTAAATTCTCCCTGAAAAAATCATTTTATTTTATTTGGTTTCTAAATTCTTCCTGAAAAAATCATTTTATTTTATTTTGTTTCTAAAGTCTCCCTGAAAAAAAAAAATCAGTGGGAGATTAATATTGCCCTTTCTGCTTGTGTGCCAGTCTTGACTCCTGGGTGTGCCATCTCTCTCTCAAATAGTGGGCACTGGGCCATAGAAAGCCTATTTTTTTTATTTGGTTTCTAAATTCTCCCTGAAAAAATCATTTTATTTTATTTGGTTTCTAAATTCTTCCTGAAAAATCATTTTATTTTATTGTTTCTAATGTCTCCCTGAAAAAAAAAATCAGTGGGAGATTAATATTGCCCTTTCTGCTTGTGTGCCAGTCTTGACTCCTGGGTGTGCCATCTCTCTCTCTCAAATAGTGGGCACTGGGCCATAGAAAGCCTATTTTTTTTTTATTGTGTTTCTAAATTCTCCCTGAAAAAATTAAAAAAAAATCAGTGGGAGATTAATATTGCCCTTTCTGCTTGTGTGCCAGTCTTGACTCCTGGGTGTGCCATCTCTCTCTCTCAAATAGTGGGCACTGGGCCATAGAAAGCCTATTTTTTTATTGTGTTTCTAAATTCTCCCTGAAAAAATCAAAAAGAAATCAGTGGGAGATTAATCTTGCCCTTTCTGCTTGTGTGCCACTCCTGACTTCTGGGTGTGCCATCTCTCTCTCTCAAATAGTGGGCCATAGAAAGCCTATTTTTTTTTTAATTTGGTTTCTAAATTCTCCCTGAAAAAATCATTTTATTTTATTTGGTTTCTAAATTCTTCCTGAAAAAATCATTTTATTTTATGTTGTTTCTAAAGTCTACCTGAAAAAAAAAAAATCAGTGGGAGATTAATATTGCCCTTTCTGCTTGTGTGCCAGTCTTGACTCCTGGGTGTGCCATCTCTCTCTCTCAAATAGTGGGCACTGGGCCATAGAAAGCCTATTTTTTTAATTTGGTTTCTAAATTCTCCCTGAAAAAAAAAAAAAAAAATCAGTGGGAGATTAATATTGCCCTTTCTGCTTGTGTGCCAGTCTTGACTCCTGGGTGTGCCATCTCTCTCTCAAATAGTGGGCACTGGGCCATAGAATGCCTATTTTTTTTTATTGTGTTTCTAAATTCTCCCTGAAAAAATCAAAACGAAATCAGTGGGAGATTAATCTTGCCCTTTCTGCTTGTGTGCCACTCCTGACTCCTGGGTGTGCCATCTCTCTCTCTCAAATAGTGGGCCATAGAAAGCCTATTTTTTTTTTTATTTGGTTTCTAAATTCTGCCTGAAAAAATCGTTTTATTTTATTTGGTTTCTAAATTCTTCCTGAAAAAATCATTTTATTTTATTTTGTTTCTAAAGTCTCACTGAAAAAAAAAATAAAAAATCAGTGGGAGATTAATATTGCCCTTTCTGCTTGTGTGCCAGTCTTGACTCCTGGGTGTGCCATCTCTCTCTCTCTCAAATAGTGGGCACTGGGCCATAGAAAGCCTATTTTTTTTTTTTATTTGGTTTCTAAATTCTCCCTGAAAAAATAAAAAAAAAATCAGTGGGAGATTAATATTGCCCTTTCTGCTTGTGTGCCAGTCTTGACTCCTGGGTGTGCCATCTCTCTCTCTCTCTCAAATAGTGGGCACTGGGCCATAGAAAGCCTATTTTTTTTTTATTGTGTTTCTAAATTCTCCCTGAAAAAATAAAAAAGAAATCAGTGGGAGATTAATCTTGCCCTTTCTGCTTGTGTGCCACTCCTGACTCCTGGGTGTGCCATCTCTCTCTCTCAAATAGTGGGCCATAGAAAGCCTATTTTTTTTTATTTGGTTTCTAAATTCTCCCTGAACAAATAAAAAAAAAAAGTGGGAGATCAATATTGACATTTCTGCTTGAGTGACAGCCCTGCGTGTGTGGCATCTCTCTCATTTGGTGCTACCGAAAACAGAGTGTGTAACATTGTGCCTGATTTTCCTTGCGGTCTCACCCACCTGTAAAGGGATATCTAAATCATACTGAAGTTATAGCTCACCGTGTAAGTTGTTTGACAGCAACAAATACCATTACTTTGGTTACGTTTTTAAAACAATGAGGAAGTCTGGTGGAAGAGGTCGTGGCCGTGGGCGTTCATTGTCAGCTGGTAATGATGGTAGTGGTAGTGGAGCACCAGGTGGTCGTGGGAAAAAAAATATTGCACCTAAGTCTGGAGCTGTGGAGCCAGGTTCGTCGTCTGGCTACAGAAGGCCTCGAACGCTCCCTTTTCTGGGAGTAGGAAAACCGCTTTTAAAGCCGGAGCAGCAAGAGCAAGTTTTGGCTTACCTTGCTGACTCAGCCTCTAGCTCTTTTGCCTCCTCTTTTGAAACTGGTAAATGTAAAAGCAGCGCGTCGTTAGTGGATGTTCACGGTCAAGGACAGGTCGCTTCCTTGTCCTCTTCAGCAAAAACAACACCAGAGAAGGATGCAGCAGGCGACACAACGGGTTACTCCATGGAGCTCTTTACACATACCGTCCCTGGCTTAGAAAGTGAAGCAGTTAACAGGCCATGCCCATTACAAGTTGAATCTGACATGGAGTGCACTGATGCACAGCCACAGCCAGACTACTATGCTGGTCCTTTGACTCAGACCACAACATTGCCCTCGCAGGGTACTGATCCAGAATCAGACCCTGATGAGACTATGTTGCCCCGTCACGAACGCTTTACCACCGACTTACACGGTGACACAGATGAAGTTGCGCACGAGCTAGAAGAGGAGGTTATAGATGACCCAGTTGTTGACCCCGATTGGCAGCCATTGGGGGAACAGGGTGCAGGTGGCAGTAGTTCAGAAGCGGAGGAGGAGGGGCCGCAGCAGGCATCAACATCGCAACAGGTTCCATCTGCCGGGCCCGTAGATGGGACAAAACGCGTGGCAAAGCCAAAAACTGTTGGAGGACGGCGTGTCCATCCGGTTAAAGCTCAGTCTGCAATGCCTGAAAAGGGATCCGAGGCTCGAAAGAGTGCAGTCTGGCATTTTTTTAAACAACATCCAATTGATCCGCACAAAGTCATCTGTCAAAAATGTTCAACTACCTTAAGCAGAGGTCAGAATCTGAAAAGTCTGAATACAAGTTGCATGCATAGACATTTAACCACCATGCATTTGCAAGCCTGGACTAACTACCAAACGTCCCTTAAGGTTGTAGCACCCTCGGCCAATGAAGCTACTCACCAACGCTACATCACTGCCATCACTGTAAGGCCACCATTTTCCGCACCACCTGCAGTATCTGTGCAGGTTTCTTTGCCAGGCCAAAGCAGTCAGGGTCAGGGAATCACCAGTTTCGTAGTAGGAAACACTGCATCTAGGGCACAGGCGGAAACAATACCGTCTCCAACCGTCTCTCAGTCTGCCATGTCCATGGCACACCCGCTAGTTCCATGATCTCCAGCTCTCCAGTCCAGCTCACCCTACATGAGACTCTGGTTAGAAAAAGGAAGTACTTATCCTCGCATCCGCGTACACAGGGTTTGAACGCCCACATAGCTAGACTAATCTCGTTAGAGATGATGCCCTACCGGTTAGTTGAAAGTGAAGCTTTCAAAGCCCTGATGGACTACGCTGTACCACGCTATGAGCTACCCAGTCGACACTTCTTTTCGAGAAAAGCCATCCCAGCCCTCCACCAGCATGTTAAAGAGCGCATCGTCCATGCACTCAGGCAATCTGTGAGTACAAAGGTGCACCTGACAACAGATGCATGGACCAGTAGGCATGGCCAGGGACGTTACGTGTCCATTGGGTGAATGTGGTGGATGCAGGGTCCACAGGGGACAGCAATTTCGGGACAGTTCTGCCTAGCCCACGGTCTAGGAAACAGTTGGCTGTAGGCGTTCGCACCCCCTCCTCCTCGTCCTCCTGCAGAAGCTAGAGCTCGTCCACAGATCGCAGTCGTCCAATCACTCCATCCGCAGCTGCCACTGTTGCACACCAGTTGTCCCATTATGGGGCAGCTACTGGCAAGCGTCAGCAGGCTGTATTGGCTATGAAGTGTTTGGGCGACAACAGACACACCGTGGAAGTTCTGTCCGAGTTCTTGCAGAAAGAAACGCAGTCGTGGCTGGGCACAGTAGATCTTGAGGCAGGCAAGATAGTGAGTGATAACGGAAGGAATTTCATGGCTGCCATCTCCCTTTCCCAACTGAAACACATTCCTTGCCTGGCTCACACCTTAAACCTGGTGGTGCAGTGTTTCCTGAAAGCTTATCCGGGGTTATCCGACCTGCTCCTCAAAGTGCGCGGACTTTGCTCACATATCCGCCGTTCGCCCGTACACTCCAGCCGTATGCAGACCTATCAGTGGTCTTTGAACCTTCCCCAGCATCGCCTAATCATAGACGTTGCAACAAGGTGGAACTCAACACTGCACATGCTTCAGAGACTGTGCGAACAGAGGCGGGCTGTAATGTTTTTGTGGGAGGATACACATACACGGGCAGGCAGTAGGATGGCAGACATGGAGTTGTCAGGTGTGCAGTGGTCGAAGATACAAGACATGTGTCAAGTCCTTCAGTGTTTTGAGGAATGCACACGGCTGGTTAGTGCAGACAACGCCATAATAAGCATGAGCATCCCCCTAATGCGTCTGCTGATGCAAAGTTTGACGCACATAAAAAATCAGGCGTCTGCAGCAGAGGAAGAGGAAAGCCTTGATGACAGTCAGCCATTGTCTGGTCAGGGCAGTGTACAGGACGAGGTAGCGGGCGAAGAGGAGGAGGACGAGGAGGATGATGGGGATGAGTATATTTTTAATGAGGAAGCTTTTCCAGGTCCACTGGAAATTGGTGGCGTGGCAAGGCCGGGTTCTGGTTTTTTGAGGGACACAAGAGACATAGATTTGCCTGAAACTGCCCCTCAACCAAGCACAACCGCTGATTTGACAACTGGAAGTTTGGCCCACATGGCGGATTATGCCTTACGTATCCTTAAAAGGGACACACGCATTACTAAAATGATGATCGATGACGATTACTGGTTGGCCTGCCTCCTTGATCCTCGCTATAAAGGCAAATTGCAAAATATTATGCCACATGAGAACTTGGAACTAATATTAGCAACCAAACAATCAACTCTTGTTGACCGTTTGCTTCAGGCATTCCCAGCACACAGCGCCCGTGATCGTTCTCACACGAGCAGCAGGGGGCAGCAGAACAGAAGTGTTAGAGGTGCAGAAATCCGAAGTGGCGTTGGACAGAGGGGTTTTCTGACAAGGTTGTGGAGTGATTTTGCTATGACCGCAGACAAGACAGGTACTGCTGCATTAATTCAAAGTGACAGGAGACAACATTTGTCCAGTATGGTTACTAACTATTTTTCATCACTTATCGATGTTCTACCTCAACCGTCATTCCCATTTGATTACTGGGCATCCAAATTAGACACCTGGCCAGAATTGGCAGAGTATGCATTGCAGGAGCTTGCTTGCCCGGCAGCTAGTGTCCTATCAGAAAGAGTATTCAGTGCTGCAGGTTCAATATTAACCGAAAAAAGGACTCGTCTGGCCACCCAAAATGTTGATGATCTAACCTTCACTAAAATGAACCACAACTGGATTTCGAATTCTTTTGCCCCACCTTGCCCGGCCGACACCTAGCTTTCCTATGAAAAGGTATTGCCTGTGGACTACTCTGAATGACTTTACCAATCTCGTAATTTGCAGCAGCTGATTGTCCAGCATACGACATGTTTACACCTCCCTAAATGGCCAAACTCCCCACACGGGGCTGTGGTATCGCCACTTGGCGCAAGCACCCGTGAGAGTGCTGTTTGTCTGAAGAGGTGGGTGTGCCCGCTTTTGGTCTACGGCACTGCCACTGGGTCCCTCATAGTACAATAAAGTGTCTCTGGCAGTGGTGGTGCGCACCCAACGTCAGACACACTGTTGTAACATGAGGGGCCCTGGGCATGTACCGCCGGTCACAAGAGAGTTCACCCACCCCCAGCTCAAACATTGCTCTACCACTTGCACAATTATCTCTCACAGTTACACCTATGTTTAGTCTATGCGCTGACATCCGTAAATTACTGCCACTGACAATACCATTGTGTTGACATGTATGATGGTACTTAACATAGTCAGGGGCAGTGTCCTATATTTACCCAAGTAAATACTTTGTGCAAAATTACTAGGTCTGAAACTACGCAGAGGAGCCCAACCCTGTACCTAATGATTGCACCCTTTTGATTTTTCTTTTTGTTGTAAAGCGAGACATTAACATGTATTGATTTTTTGGGACTACTAACTGGCAGACACTCATTACAATCGGCCGCTGCTGACAACACCAATGGTGCCCACTGCCTGTGTACCCCTGCAAGAGAATTCAAAGTGCCTACAGCCCAATTTAATTATGTTAGGCCTTCGAAGCCTGTCTGCGGTCCCTCCTTCCACTAGGCCTCCACTGACCAGTCTACTGCTGCCCGTGTATCCCTGGAACCAATGTTAAAGTGCCCACAGCCCTAATTTATTATGTTAGGCCTTCGAAGCCTGTCTGCGGTCCCTCTTTCCAGTAGGTCTCCACTGACCAGTCTACTGCTGCCCGTGTATCCCTGGAACCAATGTTAAAGTGCCCACAGCCCTAATTTATTATGTTAGGCCTTCGAAGCCTGTCTGCGGTCCCTCCTTCCAGTAGGTCTCCACTGACCAGTCTACTGCTGCCCGTGTATCCCTGGAACCAATGTTAAAGTGCCCACAGCCCTAATTTATTATGTTAGGCCTTCGAAGCCTGTCTGCGGTCCCTCCTTCCACTAGGTCTCCACTGACCAGTCTACTGCTGCCCGTGTACCCCTGGAACCAATGTTAAAGTGCCCACAGCCCTAATTTATTATGTTAGGCCTTCGAAGCCTGTCTGCCGTCCCTCCTTCCACTAGGCCTCCACTGACCAGTCTACTGCTGCCCGTGTACCCCTGGAACCAATGTTAAAGTGCCCACAGCCCTAATTTATTATGTTAGGCCTTCAAAGCCTGTCTGCGGTCCCTCCTTCCACTAGGCCTCCACTGACCAGTCTACTGCTGCCCGTGTACCCCTGGAACCAATGTTAAAGTGCCTACAGCCCTAATTTATTATGTTAGGCCTTCAAAGCCTGTCTGCGGTCCCTCCTTCCACTAGGCCTCCACTGACCAGTCTACTGCTGCCCGTGTATCCCTGGAACCAATGTTAAAGTGCCCACAGCCCTAATTTATTATGTTAGGCCTTCGAAGACTGTCTGCGGTCCCTCCTTCCACTAGGCCTCCACTGACCAGACCAATGCTGGCCGTGTACCCCTGGAACCCAGCTGAAAGTGCATGGAGCCTCCTTTTTTTCTTTGTTTTATATTTAGAAAGCCCAGATGAACTACGATGTACCACGGTTCAAGCTACACACTCGACATTTCTTTTGCGAGAAAAGCCATCCCAGCCCTCCACCGGCATGAAAAAGTCTGCATTGCCATAGCACTCAGGCAATCAAACAGTAGAAAGGTGCACCTGACAAGAGACGCATGGACCAGTAGGCATGTCCACAAAAAGTTACGTGTCCATTACGGCGCACTGGGTTAATGTGTTGGATGCATGGTCCACAGGGGACAGCCTACAAAGTCTGTCTGCAGTCCTTAATTCAAATTGTCCTCCGCTGACCACACCACTGCTGCACGTGTACCCCTGGAACCAATTTTAAAGTGCCTACAACCTAATTTTGTTATGTTAGGCCTACTATGCCTGTCTGCGGTCCCTCCTTCCAATACTCGTCCACTGACCACACCACTGCTGCCCGTGGACCCCTGGAACCGATTTTTAATTGCATAGAGCATCCTTTTTTTAATAGTAGGCGTACAAAGTCTGTCTGCGGTCCACTATTGAAATTGTCCTCCACTGCCCAGAGCAATGCTGCCTGTGTACCCCTGTAACCTTTTTTAAACTGCAGTGAGCCACATTTTTGGTTTAAGGCCTACTACCTGTGTCTGTCTGCGCCACTCAATACAGCTGTCCTCCTTTGAAAAAAGCAGAGCGTCAATAGTCTTGTTTTCAGCCTCTAGAAATTTTAAAACTGCATTGGGGCTACTACTTTGGTAGGGCCTACTAACGGTGTCTGCCGCCCCAAGGTGTGCCCCAGGTTTCCTCTCCATTGCTTTGATCTTCCTACTCTCGTTTAGTAGTTGTTGCAAACTACACTGCGTTAGGCCTACAAATTGGGTATGGGGTGTAGAGAGACGGTGTGTTACACTCCAAGGTGTTCCCCAGGTTTCATCCACATTGCTTCGATCTTCCTACTCTCGTTTAGTAGTTGTTGCAAACTACACTGCATTAGGCCTACAAATTGGGTATGGGGTGTAGAGACGGTGTGTTCCACTCCAAGGTGTTCCCCAGGTTTCCTCTCCATTGCTTTGGTCTTCCGACTCTCGTTTAGTAGTTGTTGCAAACTACACTGCATTAGGCCTACAAATTGGGTATGGGGTGTAGAGACGGTGTGTTCCACTCCAAGGTGTTCCCCAGGTTTCCTCTCCATTGCTTTGGTCTTCCGACTCTCGTTTAGTAGTTGTTGCAAACTACACTGCATTAGGCCAACAAATTGGGTATGGGGTGTAGAGAGACGGTGTGTTACACTCCAAGGTGTTCCCCAGGTTTCGTCCACATTGCTTCGATCTTCCTACTCTCGTTTAGTAGTTGTTGGAAACTACACTGCATTAGGCCTACAAGTTGAGTCTGGGGTGTAGAGACGGTGTCTGCCGCTCCAAGGTGTTCTCCAGGTTGCCTTTCCTGAGCTTCTATCTTCAGGCTCTTGTTAAATAGTTGTTAAATGGAACAACTGCATTTGGCGTACTAGTTGGTTTGGGGCCTACTAACAGTGTCTGCCGATCCTTGCTGTTCTCCTGGTTTCCTGTCCTGAAATTCCATTTTCAGGCTCTCGTTAAGTAGTTGTTAATGTTAGACTGCATTTGGCCTACTAGTTGGGTTGGGGCCTACTATCGGTGTCTGCCACTCCTTGCTGTTCTCCTCCACTGAACAAAGCTGTGCCGCCTGTTTACTACTGTTGCCAATTTTGAACTGCATTTCGACTACTTACTGATTTGGGCCTACTCTCTGTGTCAGCTTCTCATTCCAGTTGTCCTCCACTGCAATGCCCCCTGGTTAGTCCTGTGTTACCAATTTTGAACTGCATTTAGCCCACTTTATTCTTTGGGCCTATATCTGTGTTTCCTCCTCATCCTGCCCATTGCCCAGCCAGTGATAGATGAGTCTGCTGGTACATTGACCCATAACACAACATTCCCCGTGCACGCTACACAGCAAGATTGTGACCCTGCTGAAAGTCAGGTTCCTCTTCCCGCATACCATACCACCTTACACGGGGACAAAGAGGATGGTGCAGATGAAAGTGCAGGTTCCTTCATCAGGTGGGGGGAGGAATACTAGTTGGCGACGTCACTGGCACAGGGCCTCTCATAGTACGCAAAAGTGTTGCTGCCGGTGGGAGGCGCCCCCGCCGTGCAAACACACCGCTGTACTTTGAGGGGCCCTGTGCCAGTGCCAATGCCAACGAGTGGGCCCCCCCTGCTTGCTCAGGATCACAGCACTTGCAAAGTTGAAACACTTACCTCTCCCTGCTCCACTGCCGTGACATGGTCCAGATTTACTGGGCCCACTAATTACTTGAACCAGCCCTACCCCCCACAACTTTAGCCAAATGACCCCCAATTTCAAATGCCTTCCAAATATTATAAGCTAAATTACGATTGACAAGCTTCTGTAACAAGAATGGATGTTTTTGCCATTAAAATGGGCAGTGTAGGTGTTTTCCTGGCCTCCACTCACTGCCGACTATGCTCCCCCATTGACTTGCATTGGGTTTCGTGTTTCGGTCGATACCCGACTTTTCGCGATAATCGGCCGATTCCACTCGACTCAACTTTTAAGATAGTCGGGTTTCGCGAAACATGGCTCGACTCTAAAAAGGTCAAGGTCGCTCAACCCTAATGGGTACCTATTTTTATTTTTGAAATTTACCGGTAGCTGCTGCATTTTCCACCCTAGGCTTATACTCGAGTCATTACGTTTTCACAATTTCTTGTGGCAAAGTTAGGGGTCTCGGCTTATTCTTGAGTCGGCTTATACTCGAGTATATACGGTAATTTTTTTTTTCACTAAAAATTTATTTCAGATCCAAATTTTTTAATTTATACCAAGGATAGCAGGAGAAATTGGACCCTAAAAGTTGTTGTGCAATTTATCCAGAGTACACTGATACCTCATATGTGCGGGTAAACCACTGTTTGGGCACATGGCAGAGCTTGGGAAAGAAGGAGTGCTGTTTGACTTTTTCAATGCAAAATTGGCTGGAATTGAGCTCAGATGCCATGTAGTGTTTGGAGAGCCCTTGATGTGCCTAAACAGTGGAAATCCCCCATAAGTGACACCATTTTGGAAACCAGACCCCCCCCCCCCCCCCAAGGAACTTTGAGGCACAGTGCAAAGCTCAGAAGGGAAGAGGCACTATATTGGAGTTCAGATTTTGTTGGAATGATTTGAGGGTGCCATGTCACATTGGCAGAGCTCCTGAGGTGCCAGAACAACAGAAACCCCCAATATGTGACCTCATTTTACAAACTACACTCCCCAATGAATTCATCAAGGGGGCAGTGATCATAAAATCAAAAATGTGGCTTTAGCCCTAAGTTTTTACATTTATAAGGTTTAATAGGACATTTTTTACTCCAAAATGAGGTACATTTTTCCCTGAGTGTGCCAATGCTCTACATGTAATCAGGAAATATTTTGCCGGCACAGTGCAAAGCTCAGGAGACAAGGAGTGCAAGATTTTATTGTTATGGTTTGCAGGAGCCATGACCCACTGGGAGAGCCCATGAGATGCCAACCAGAAGAGAAGAACCCTCCATAAGTGACCTTGATTTAAGAACTACACCTCTCAATAAATTTATCTAGGGGTGGAATGATCATATTGACACCATGGGTGTGTCACAGAATTTTATACCATTGGGCAAAGAAGACAAAATAACTCAAGTTTTACCACCAAAATTTTGTTTTAGCCGAAGATTTTACATTTTCACACAAGTGGGTAGAAATGGCACCAAAATTTGTCCCACATTTTTTACTGAACGTCGCAATACCCCATAGGTGGCTGTACAATACTGCTTAGCCATACGGAGAGACTCGGGAGAAACAGATCGCTATTTGCCTATTCAAGTGAATGGGTTTGTGCACATGTCAGTTTGGTTCCACAGACCGTGTGTCCATGGGCAAAACACGCTGACGTGTCTGTTTTTAATATCAGCACAGGCCACAAAATGCCCTGCAAGCGTCCATACGCATAACACACATGGATATCATTCCATGTGACACGCATCGGCACCGTAAGTGTTGTCCCTGGCCCGGGTGCTGAACATGACTCTCATCATTTTCCCCTACTTTAACGGTGACCGGCACATGCAGGAGAGAATGATGAGAGTTGTATTTAAGAGATAAAAGAGACAGCAGGCGGCAGCTGATGATACTATTACTCCCATCAGCCTACCCCTGCTGCTGCGAATAAGAGTGACAGCAGGAGTGGCTAACCAACAGCTGCCACCTGTGCTATGAAAAAATAAATGAAAAAATCGGTGTGGGTTCCCTGTATTTTCTATAACCAGCCAGGCAAAACTCACATCTGGGGGCTGCATCCCTCAGCCGTCAGCTTCAGCAAGGCTCGTTATCAAGAATTGAGAGGTCCCCACGCTGTTATTTTTTTAATTATTTAAATAAATAATTTTTAAAAATGGTGTGGTGTCCCCCCATTTTTGACCATCAATTCTGGCACTTTGCCTGGCTCTTCCCACTTGCCCTGTAGCCACGGCAAGTGGGGTTCATATTTGTGAGGTGCACTTTCAGCCTAAAAAATGGGCTGAAAATGTCAGCTTATACTCGAGTATATGAGTATATACAATAAATGTTCATTTTTTTAAACATTCCAAAATTTCCTGTGAAGCACCTGAAGGGTTAATAAACTTCTTAAAAGTGGTTTTCAGTACCTTAAGGGGTGCAGATTTTAGAATGGTATCACATTTGGGTATTTTCTATCATATACACCCCTCAAAGTGACTTCAAATGTGATGTGCTCCCCAAAAAACTGGTTTTGTAATAATGATAAATTGATGTTCAAATTTTAATCCTCATAACTTCTTAATAAAATAAAATTTTGAATCCAAAGTTGTGCTGATGTAAAGTAAACCTGTAGTAAATGTTACTTATTAAGCATTTTGTGTGACATATCTCTGTGATTTAAGGGCATGAAAATTCAAAGTTGAAAAATTGCAAAATTTTTGAAATTTAGCCAAATTTCAGTTTTTTTTCCACAAATAAGCGCAAGTCATATCAAACTAATTTTAACACTATCATGAAGTACAATATGTCACGAGAAAAAAATCTCAGAATCATCTGCATCCATTGAAGCGTTCCACAATTATTACTTCATAAAGGGACAGTAGTCAGAATTGTAAAAATTGGCCCGACATTAACATGCAAACCACCCTTGCCTGGCATTTTAATTGGGGTTGTGTTTACTGTTTACATCCATTGTATATATTTATATTTTTTACAGACTCCACATCAGTCCTGTTCCCAAAATGGCAGTTGATGGAGGTACAAATCAGATCAATCAGTCACCTTCAATTGGAAAACACTGCACATGGAAAGACTGTTTTTAATGGGAACCTGTCACCAGAAAAAAACACTATTAATCTACAGATTATAATCTTATATAATCTTTATTATTATCTATTTATTTATCATCTATTTATTTATCAGATTAATAGTGTTACAAACCTACCTGGCACCCACACTTAGCTGAATGATGTAAAACCAGAACACATGAGCTGCGCGCACAGTGAACAAGCCCGTAGAGACATGTTCACACCACCAAGAGACTTGAAAACACAAAAAGCACAGTAAAACCAAAAAGACTCTGTTGCAAAAAAAAATCACAGTAGACAGCAAGTGCTAGTAAACAGATGGGAAAAACAGGGTATTTGGTTGATACATTTTTTGCAAAAAATGTATATTAAGCCGCTCTACCAAACGTCAAGGTATACCCATATCATAGCAGTCCTAACTAATGTATGTAATCCCTTTTGCAGCATTGTTTTTGGTTTTACTGTGCTTTTTGATGTTTTCACTTAGCTGAATGATGCAGGAAAAGAATGAACATTATTCCCCCTTGCACCGTTTGGGTTTCAATCATGGAGCGGCACTGATGTGGATTGATTCTCTGCCCTTGGTATATAGAGCAGCGGCTGTAGCCATACCCTGGCTGACACTGGCTCTGCATTGGGGCCTGCTATCAGTCAGATCCTGGGGTGCAGTTGCAGCTGCCACACTGTATTCTCGGAGAGCTGACTGAACCCGCCCCAGCACCGCCTCCGTGACTGTACGCTTCCAAGGGGTGAATAAAGTTTATTTACTTCTTGCATTGCTTCTCTAAGTGTCAGGTACTGGGCAGGTTAATAATGCTATTAACATGAAGATTAACCCAATATCTACATGTTAGTAACATTTTTTCTGGCGACAGGTTTCCTTTAAATTGGCAAAAGATGATGTCTTGTCACTTGCAACTCATTTAACTGTCGTTTTCGAAACAGAAATGTGCAGTTGGTAAGGAAAGCCACACTAACAAATGCAGAGGGTAAATCTGTCATGCTTAGACTTTATTAAGTGCCATAAAATCATATCCATGTTTCCCAATCACATTTGTTTAAAATGTATTGTTGCTTGCCCTTTTAACACTACCTGAAGGCACTGTAAAAAGGTTGTGCTAATAGATCACAGCTCTTTCCTAGTAAAGCAAAGTTAAGGTGCAGTCAAATAAGAATGGAAGAAAATAAAATAGTAGGTATTCATCATTTAAGACAAGTTTAACACATCCATGAAAAGTGGATCAAAAAATCCGGCCTGACTGCCTCGTCTCCTGAACTGAGCAAAAGATCCATGTTTCATGGATGTGTGAATCCTGTCCTAAATCGTACTGTACATTTCATTTTAGCTCACAGCTGGATATCTGCTTTAATGAATACAATTCAGTAAATATAAAAAATAAACCTTTCAGTCAGACATTATGAATAAAAGATGTACTTTATTGGTACAAAGGGCTCAAATCTGACTGGGATAAAGCTTGCTTGTTTATCTTGTGTTTATTTAGGTTTCCTCTAGGTATTCTTTCTTTCTTTGTCCTACACTAATAAACACAGCATTGTTTGATGTGACTCTAAAGCAAATTACCTAGAGTTAAAAATGTGGTAAATATGGTTTGGACATCTTAATTTGAAGATCATAGAGCAGACCAATAATCCATATAATAGGCTGGAGTATTACCTAGCAGGGAGTATAAAATTGACTGTTCATTATGAGGAAATGAGATGTGGAATGAATGAACGTTCTGCCTATAAAGTTTTCTGCTTTGATTAAAATTTTGCAAAGCTTGCCTTCTTATAAATTCCCCAGATCTTTTTATATATTATTTTTAACATACAGTTACCCTAAACTTTCTCTTTCGACTTTACATAGACACTTACTACTGTGCAAATGACTAATTTAACTAGAAAATCATACAGAGCAGTTTTATTGGCAATAAATTTGCTAACTGCTCTTTTTCTTACTTTCACCTACCATTATAATGTATTTAAGAAATAAATAGGTACGTGCACTTATTTCCCCAAGGTATTTGTATTTTCTTTTACTTTCTACGTGTTATGAAAACAAAAAAATCTCACTGAGAACACAACATATCACCTTTGACTTGACGTGAAAAAAGCAAGTGTTATATGTTGGCTCCTTTAATTTATTGGGTGATAAAAAATAAACTGGTGAACCACAAGATATAAAGAAAACAGGATTCAACTGGTCACTTCAGACTTCCTGCTAGGTGTAAAGACTGTTAAATTCATTAAAGAAACCCACCAGTCTGATTATCGAATGTCTGGAAAGGTTGAGGTAAAACAGAATAGTTGGTGTATTATTTGGGTAATAGAATATGAATGTTGCTGTGGGCTTTTAATGACCTTTTTAAATAAATAGATTAGACATAAAGCCATGTCCGAACCCAGTACTAAGCCTCCAAATGTGCTTTATTCTAATAGGTTTTAGCATAATCTGCGAATCTATGACATGTAAATAATGTTTCATCTAACCTGAATTCTTTATCTTTGTATAATTAATTCATTGTTTTGTCAATGAAAGACTTACCATGTCACAAATATGATTAAAAATGGTCCATTTAGACTATCTTAAGAAAACATTCAAAATCAAATGAAATCTGTATATAAGTAGTATACTTCTGCAATGATATATCTTAATCTTATTTTGTGACTAAAATGTATATAATGTTTTAAAAACTGACTTAAAAAAGTAATTAAAAGGGTTGTCCAGTTACAATATATAGTAATCTATACTCGGGATAAGTAATCAATATCAGATTGGTGGAGTTCTAACACAAAGCACTCGGACTGATCAGCTGGTATAGGCTCCAGTAGCGGCTTGGTAAAACACTTCACAGATTCAATGTACAGTGGCCACTTCAAGAGTATAGGTGTGTTCTGCAGTACCCTGGAGGGGCCACCACCCATTGAATGGAGCTGCTCAGTACAGCTCTGTTTAGTGTGTTTACATCTGGCTACTGAAAAAATATATTTATGATATTGAATATGATATTGAAGACTTATACTGAGGATACCATAGGTCATCAATGTATTGTTACTGGACAACTCATTTAAGGTAGAGCAAAAAATACAAAATAATCAATTCAAGTCTCCAGATGGCATGCTGCCGATAGATTACAAAACATTTCCAAGCTAATAAGTTCCCTCTAACATATAATTGAATAAGTGTGTGTTCTATTCCTTTAGGCATGAGTATTAGAACTTAAGGAATCTTTTGCAATTACATTTTTCTGACTTTGATGAATTGTCCCCCAAAACTTTGATTCACAGTAAATAAATATCAATACTAGAAAGCTTCTAATTGCTCAGAAAATACATGTGTGGATGAAGCGAGAGAGCCTCGCTGACTATCAGAGCTTATACTTTACAGTTGAGAAAAAGAGAACCCCACTGGACATGAGAGCTTACACTCTACATAAGAGAGGGTCTTACCTAGTGACTCTGGAGATGGAAAATGACTCAGCCGCACAAACTGTGCTCCACTGGGAACCGCTGATTTCTGATGGCCCAGTGTAAAAGGTATGATAATCTGTAAGATGTCATAGCTACAGGGCATTATGTAGGTCTGCACGGCAATGCAACATGACATTTGCCAGTTCTGTGATGCTTTAGCAGTGTTGGAGTGTAGTGTAAGCTCTCATGGTCAGCGGGGTCCTCTCTTTGTTCTACAAAGTGTAAGTTCTTTTGGTCAGCGGGATCCTCTCGCTGTTCTGCAAGGTGTAAGTTCGTATGGTCAGCAGAATACTCTCTTTTCCACTTGTAAAGTTTAAGCTCTTATGGCCAGAAAAGTTATCTCTCTTTTTTCTCCTCTACATTACATACTTTCCAATATTGAAATTCACCAAAAATTCAATTTTGGTAGAAAATTCTTTAAAGCTGGTTAATATAAATTTTGCTCACCTATCCTGCTGCCCTGGATACATATTAACATACTGTTTGTCAATACTCCATCACACAGAAATATTTAATGGGCATTTACATGAGCCGATTTCAGACTGTTAAAGAAGTGCCGATCAGCTATATTCAAGTTGTTCATCACATATATACCTGCCAATTTACACGGGCTGATGAAGTTTGATGGACACAGAAGGATCACTAGAAGAACATTCTGATCCTATACAGTATCATGTTATTGTCAGCTAATCATATGCTTACACTGAGCAATGTGCTGCCAAGAATGATAGTTTTATAAATGATCCAATCATCTGTTGAATTAGCATTTTGCTCTTTTGTTGTGTGACTGCCAACCTGTTTACATGTAATGTAAAAACATATGTCTACATTGATGTATTCTTAAATGTGTATTCTACACACTCTGTTTTTCAAGCAAGCTCCATGCTACAGACATTGGGTTATACAGTACATACACTGCATGTTAAAAATTGCATGTTACACACACTGTACATCACATGCATGCACACTTAATGCACACATTCAAAAACACAATATGTTAGACACGTCCATGTTATATGCTACATTCATACGTGCTACACACAATCACAAGCATGTCACACACAGCATGTTATACACACACTGCATGTTACATATACTAAAGATTACACATTGCATTTTATACACACACACTTTGCATGTTACCCAAACACACTGCTTGTTGCACACATTGCATTTCACACATACTATGCATGTTACACCCACTATTTTACACAAAAACTGCATATTACATACTCTGCATTTTACAAACACGCACTGCAGGTGATACATGCACCGCATTCTTAAGCTAAAATATAAGATATATATCACGGCAAAAAAGTTTAATTTAACACAAAGCAGCCATTGAATTTATATTGTTAAGAGTCAATTTACACTCTTCAGTGACAGGATATCTATTTGTATTGTGATACCTTTGCCATTTTAAGATGGGCTTCATCAAAACCACACTCTGCCCTGGTCTTCCAGGTTTTATTTTCCTTTTAATTTCCTCCATACTCCTGCAGGGTGAAGAACCTTTTGGTCTTTTCACCATGATGCCAACAAAAAATCGTTCTACTCTTCTAACTCCAGAAACTACATCAATAATGCAGGACTAATATCATGAGTGCAGTTTTTGCCTTGTAAAGGCCCTACTGGGGATACCAGCCATGTACAATTACCAGTTTTCCCATTACTGCTAGCCCTGCCGCTGCAGCCACCTGGCCGTTCCTCTTCTTTGCTTCTTCCAGCATCAAATTTGAGCGTTCCTCTTCTGCTCATCTGACATCTTCACATGGTTCCCGGGCCAAGAAGGCCTTTGCCTCCATGATCTGCTCCTTGTTTCAGGACATTATTACATACCTAAACAGCGCCTGGGCGATGCACCTAATGAGGCCTACTTGACCCCATAAGTATTAGTTCTGTCTGAAGATGCCAAAACAGCAGAAGAGAATGTTGCATGCATGGAGCTGGAAGGAGCTGCAAAGAGTAGGGTTGAGCGAAACGGATTGGACAAATTAAAAAATCGCCGACTTTCGGCAAAGTCGGGTTTCATGAACCCCGACCCGATCCTAGTGTGGGATCGGAAATGAGGTCGGCGAACTTTGCGCCAAAGTCGCGTTTTGTATGACGCCTTCAGCTCCATTTTTCAGCCAATGAAGGAGGATGCAGAGTGTGGGCACGGTCCCCATCATCTTAGAGAAGGGCATGACAGTGATTGGCTTGCTTTCTGCGGCATCACAGGGGCTATAAAGGGGCATGCACGCCGACTGCCATCTTACTTCTGCCAATCGTAGCATAGGGAGAGGTTGCCGCAGCTTCATCAGAAGAAGGGATATAGTTAGTGAGGGAAGATTAAGCCCTGAAACTGCTTATGCTGTAGCGATTTCCACTGTCCAACACCACCATTTGTTTGCAGGGACATTGGAGGCTATATTTTTGTACATCAGCTCTGTAGCTTATTAGGCTGCCTTATAAGGCTCCCTGATAGCTGCATTGCTGTTTGCATGCCGTTGTGCAAACCAACTGCTTTTTTAAAAGCAAAAATCTTGTTGCTCCTTTCTGCACAGATATCTTGTTTATTTGTCCACACTTTTGTGTGCAGCAGTCCTTTTTATTGCTGCCATACTTTTCCTGAGATCACTGTAGGGAGATTGAAATTGCACTACAGTCCTTGTATTTTTTCATATATCTTCCAGCCACTTTCTGCCACTTACATTGTGTTGTTTTATGCACAGGGCCTGAGGTTTGGTTTAGTCTCCCCCCAAAAAAAGTAAGATTCAAATGATCTCAAAGTGGATATACTGCATTCCTGTTAGTTTGCGGTATATCAGCCAGCCATTTTCTGCCACTTACATTGTGTTGTTTTATGCAGAGGGCCTGAGGTTTGGTTTTGTCTCCCCCCCCATAAAAATGAGATTCAAATGATGACAAAGTGGATATACTGCAGTCCTGTTAGTTTGTGGTATATCAGCCAGCCACTTTCAGCCACATACATTGTTTTCTTTTTTGCACAGGGCCTGATTTTTTGTTCAGTCTCCCCAAAAAAATGGAGATTTAAAATCTGCTGGGCAATCTGCTGGGCAAGCAGTTGGATGGCAGACATGGAGTTGTCTGGTGTGCAGTGGTCAAAGCTCCAAGACCTCTGTCAAGTCCTTCAGTGTTTTGAGGAATGCACACGACTGGTAAGTGCAGATGACGCCATCATAAGCATGAGCATCCCACTAATGCGTCTGCTGATGCAAAGTTTGACGCACATCAAGGAGCAGGCATCTGCAGCCGAGGAGGAGGGAAGCCTTGATGACAGTCAGCCCTTGTCTGCTCAGGGAACTCTCCTGGATGAGGTGGCGGATGAAGAGGAGGAGGAGGAGGATGATGGGGATGAATATTTATGGGAGGAGGATGCTTCACAGGGGGCAATAGAAACTGGTGGCGTTGCAAGGTCAGGTACAGGGTTTTTGCGGGACACAAGTGATGTTGATTTGCAAGAAAGTGCTCCTCAACCCAGCACAAGCAGTGAATTGACACCTGGAACATTGACCCACATGGCTGAGTATGCCTTGCATATCCTAAAAAGGGAAACCTGCATTATCAAAATGATGACCGATGACGATTACTGGTTGACCTGCCTCCTGGATCGTGATATAAAGGAAAATTACACAATATCATGCCACGTGGGAACCTTGAGCAAATATTGGCTACCAAACAAGCAACTCTTGTAGACCGCTTGGTTCTGGCATTCCCAGCACACAGCGGCGGTGATGGTTCTCACACGAGCCATAGGGGGCAACATGGCAGAGGTGTTAGAGGTGCACAAATCTGAAGTGGCGTTGGACAGAGGGGTTTTATGACCAGGTGGTGGAGTGATTTCGCAATGACCGCTGACACGACAGGTACTGCTGCATCGATTCAAAGTGACAGGAGACAGCATTTGTCCAGTATGGTTACGAACTACTGTTCCTCCTTTATCGATGTTCTCCCTCACAGGTCATTCCCCTTTGATTACTGGGCATCTAAAATAGACACCTGGCATGAATTAGCAGAATATGCATTACAGGAGCCCGCTTGCCCTGCTTCTAGTGTGCTATCAGAAAGAATCTTCAGACAAAAAAGTCTTGGTTTTGGCCTCCTCTTACTGACTTCTCCAATTCCGCCATTTGCAGCTGCTGAATGTCCACCATAGGCCATTTTTATGGCTGACTCCCCCCACAGGGCCGTGGTCACCACATGGCGCAAGCACCAGTGCGAGTGCCGTTTGCCTGGACAGGTGGGTGCACCCACTCTTGGGCGACGGCACTGGCACAGGGTCCCTCATAGTACAATGAAGTGTCTCTGATGGTGGTGGTGCACAACCACCGTCAGACACACCATTGTAATATGAGGGGCCCTGTGCCAGTACCGCCGCCCACGAGAGAGTGTTCCCCCAGATCGAACAGTGCTCTACCACTTGCAATACTTACCTCTCCCTGCTCCACCACTGTGTAGTCTGTGCTGTTAAATCCTTCAATGGCACTGCCAATACAAATTTGTTGAAATGATAGATGATAGTTAAAATATACAGGGGCCCTGGCCTCCATTTAGACCAGTTAATACTTTGCGCCTAATACCACTGTCTGCTACTCAGCAGAGGAGCCCACCTAAGTACCTAGCTATGCCACCTGTTTAGTCCTGTTACCAATTTTGAACTGCATTTAGCCTACTTTATTGTTTGGGCCTACTAACTGTGTCTGCGCCACTCATTACAGTTGCCCTCCACTGAACAAAGCTATGCTGCCTGTTTAGTCCTGTTACCAATTTTGAACTGCATTTAGCCTACTTTATTATTTGGACCTACTAACTGTGTCTGCACCACTCATTACAGTTGTCCTCCACTGAACAAAGCAATGCCGCCTGTTTAGTCCTGTTACCAACATGTCACTTCATAAACACATTGCTATATCTTAATGTATTCACTTCCCTATTCAGAGTACTTCAATTCAGACAAAAAATCATTTTACGAAGGAATAATTTATTCATAAATTAGGCTCTGCTTTAGCTGTAACACATAACTTAAAGGGAATCTGTCACCCCAAGATTCGCCTATAAGCTAAGGCCACCGCCATCAAGGGCTTACCTACAGCATTCTGGTGAATTCAGGCAAATTTTTGGGAGACAGATTCCCTTTAATATGAGTATAATTGTCATTCGAAAAATTAGTCAAATTGCATCCATATACTTTAGTAAGCTCATTTCTTTGAAACATTTTATTAGAAAAACTGTGAAATATTAAATTATAATATTGCAATAAAAACAATGTGGGAATTACAAAAGAATTCAGCTTTGGTTATAGAAGTACCATAGTTATCATGTACAAATAGTGGAATTAAAATCACAAATGATAATACCTTCTATGAAAATGCCCATTGTAAAGCGTTTGATTCCTTTTAATTTCCAATGGAAACCTATCAATTTATGTAATGAGAGATATGTTTGTGTTTGCAATCCTTACTGGACTAATTGCCAAACAATACATCAGTAATTAAAACCTGGGAGGTCTAAGGACTGTAACATTTACTAGAAGTCAATGTTGTGCTTGTAAACCTACATTCACAATGTGTGTCTAACACCTCATCAGCTCCAGACCTGACCTATGTATCACCAGATTTCCCCTAGTTTTTAAGCTGAAATATACAATCTATTCCCTAATGCTAAATTCTCTATTTCAAATCTGTAATTAGCTGATTACGTATTGGGAATGGATTT